>NC_091066.1:20786242-21092527 GCF_000393655.2 Nicotiana sylvestris | reverse complement strand
TGATTACCAAAACTTAAATTGTATTCCCTCGTTATCCAGGTGGACGCCTGATTACCAAAATATGAATTGTATTCCCTCATTATCCAGGTGGGTGCCGGATTACCAAAACATGAATTGTATTCCCTCGTTATTCAGGTGGGCACCTGATTACCAACAACTTGAATTGTATTCCCTCGTTATCTAGGTGGGTGCCTGATTACCAACAACTTGAATAGTATTCCCTCGTTATCCAGGTAGGCGCCTGATTACACAAAACTTGAATTGTATTCCCTCATTATCCAGGTGGGCGGCTGATTACCAAAACTTGAATAGTATTCCCTCGTTATCCAGGCGGGCGCCTTATTACCAAAACATGAATTGTATTCCCTCGTTATCCAGGTGGGCGCCTGATTACCAAAAACTTGAATTGTATTCCCTCATCATCCAGGTGGGTGCCTGATTTCAAAAACTTAAATTGTATTGCCTCGTTATCCAGGTGGGCGCCTGATTACGAAAAAATTAAATTGTATTCCCTCGTTATCCAAGTGGGCGCCTGATTACCAAAAACTTGAATTATATTCCCTCGTTATCCAGGTGGGTGCCTGATTACAAAAACTTGAATTGTATTCTCTTGTTATCCAGGTGGGTGCCTGATTACAAAAACAAAAATTGTATTCTTTCGTTATCCAGGTGGGCACCTGATTACCAAAACTTGAATTGTATTTCTTCATAATCCAGGTGGGCGCCTGATTACCAAAACTTGAATTGTATTCCCTCGTTATCCAGGTGGGCGCCTGATTACCAAAAAACTTGAATTGTATTCCCTCGTTATCAAGGTGGGCGCCTGATTACCAACAACTTGAATTGTATTGCCTCGTTATCCAGGTGGGCGTATGAATACCAAAAACTTGAATTATATAAGAATAACTTGAATTGTATTCCCTCGTTATCCAGGTGGGCGCCTAATTACAAAAAACTTGAATTGTGTACCCTCGTTATCCAGGTGGGTGCCTGATTACCAAAACTTGAATTGTATTCCCTCGTTATCTAGGTGGGCGCCTGATTGCGAAAAACTTGAATTGTATTCCCTCATTATCCAGGTGGGCGCCTGATTACCAAAGCTTGAATTGTTTTCCCTCATTATCCAGGTGGGAACCTGATTACCATAAAACTTGAATTGTATTCCCTCGTTATCCAGGTGGGTGCTTGATTACGAAAATATGAATTGTATTCCCTCGTTATCTAGGTGGGCGCTTGATTACCAACAACTTGAATTGTATTCCCTCGTTATCCAGGTGGGCGCCTGATTACCAAAAACTTAAATTGTGTTCCCTCTTTATCTAGGTGGGTGCCTGATTACCAAAACTTGAATTGTTTTCCCTCATTATCCAGGTGGGAACCTGATTACCATAAAACTTGAATTGTATTCCCTCGTTATCTAGGTGGGTGCTTGATTACGAAAATATGAATTGTATTCCCTCGTTATCTAGGTGGGCGCTTGATTACCAACAACTTGAATTGTATTCCCTCGTTATCCAGGTGGGCGCCTGATTACCAAAAACTTAAATTGTGTTCCCTCTTTATCTAGGTGGGTGCCTGATTACCAAAACTTAAATTGTATTCCCTCGTTATCCAGATGGGCGCCTGATTACCAAGTACTTGAATTGTATTCCCTCGTTATCTAGGTAGGCGCCTGATTACCAAAAACTTGAATTGTATTCCCTCGTTATCCAGGTGAGCGCCAGATCACCAAAACTTGAATAGTATTCCCTCGTTATCCAGGTGGGCGCCTGATCACCAAAAACTTGAATTGTATTACCTCGTTATCCATGTGGGTGCCTGCTTACCAATAACTTTAATTGTATTCCCTCGTTATCAAGGTGGGCGCCTGATTACCAAAACTTAAATTGTATTCTATCGTTATCCAGGTGGGCGCCTGATTACCAAAACATGAATTGTATTTCCTCGTTATCCAGGTGGGTGCATGATTACCAAAACATGAATTATATTCCCTCGTTATCCAGGTGGGCACCTGATTACCAACAACTTGAATTGTATTCCCTCGTTATCCCGGTGGGTGCCTGATTACCAACAACTTAAATAGTATTCCCTTATTATCCAGGTGGGCGCCTGATTACCAAAAACTTGAATTGTATTCCCTCGTTATCCAGGTGGGCGCCTGATTACCAAAACTTAAATAGCATTCATTCGTTATCTAGGTGTGCGCCTTATTACCAAAACATGAATTGCATTCCCTCGTTATCCAGGTGGGCGCCTGATTACCAAAAACTTTAATTGTATTCACTCGTTATCCAGGTGGGCGCCTGATTACTAAAACTTAAATTGTATTCCCTCGTTATCCAGGTGGGCGCTTGATTACCAAAAAACTTGAATTGTATTCCCTTGTTATCTAGTTGGGCACCTGATTACCAGCAACTTGAATTGTATTCCCTCGTTATCCAGGTGGGCGCCTGATTACCAAAAACTTGAATTGTATTGCCTCGTTATCTAGGTGGGCGCCTGATTACCAGCAACTTGAATTGTATTCCCTTGTTATCTAGGTGGGTGCTTGATTACCAATAACTTGAATTGTATTCCCTCGTTATCCAGGTGGGTCCCTGATTACCAAAACTTAAAATGTATTCCCTCGTTATCCAGCTGGGTGCCTAATTACGAAAACTTGAATTATATTCTTTCGTTATCTAGGTGGACACCTTATTACCAACAACTTGAATTGTATTCCCTCGTTATTTAGGTGGGAGCCTGATTACCAAAAACATGAATTGAATTCCCTCGTTATCCAGGTGAGCGCCTGATTACAAAAACTTGAATAGTGTTCCATCTTTATCCAGGTGGGCACCTGATTACCAAAATATGAATCGTATTCCCTCGTTATCTAGGTGGGCGCCTGATTACCAAAAACTTGAATTGTATTCCCTCGTTATCCAGGTGGGTGGCTGATTACCAAAACTTGAATTGTATTCCCTCGTTATCCAGGTGGGCGCCTGATTACCCAAACTTGAATTGTATTCTCTCAATATCTAGGTGTGTGCCTGATTACCAAAACATAAATTGTATTCCCTCGTTATCTAGGTGGGCACCTAATTACGAAAACTTGAATTGTATTCCTTCGTTATCCAGGTGGGCGCCTGATTACCAAAACTTGAATTGTATTCCCTCGTTATCTAGGTGGGCGCCTTATTACCAAAAAAACTTGAATTTTATTCCCTCGTTATCCAGGTAGGCGCCTGATTACCAACAACTTGAATTGGATTCCCTCGTTAGCCAGATGGGCGCCTGATCACCAAAAACTTGAATTGTATTCCCTCGTAATCCTTGTGGGTGCCTGCTTACCAGTAACTTGAATTGTATTCCCTCCTTATCCAGGTGGGCGCCTGATTACCAAAACTTAAATTGTATTCCCTCGTTATCCAGGTGGGCGCCTGATTACCAAAATATGAATTGTATTCCCTCGTTATCCAGGTGGGCGCCTGATTACCAAAAACTTGAATTGTATTCCCTCGTCATCCAGGCGGGCGCCAGATTATGAAAAAATGGAATTGTATTCCCTCGTTATCCAGGTGGGCGCCTGATTACCAAGTACTTGAATTGTATTCCCTCGTTATCCAGGTGGGTGCCTGATTACCAAAACTTGAATTGCATTCCCTCGTTATCTAGGTATTTGGTTTATTACCAAAACAAAAATTGTATTCTTTCGTTATCCAGGTGGGCGCCTGATTACCAAAACTTGAATTGTATTCCCTCGTTATCCAGGTGGGTGCCTTATTACAAAAAAACTTGAATTTTATTCCCTCATTATCCTGGTAGGCGCCTGATTACCAACAACTTGAATGGTATTCCCTCGTTATCCAGGTGGGAGCCTGATCACCAAAAACTTGAATTGTATTCCCTCGTAATCCATGTGGGTGCCTGCTTACCAATAACTTGAATTGTATTCCCTCCTTATCCAGGTGGGCGCCTGATTACCAAAACTTAAATTGTATTCCCTCGTTATACAGGTGGGTGCCTGATTCCCAAAATATGAATTGTATTCCCACGTCATCCAGGTGGGCGCCTGATTTCAAAATCTTGAATTGTATTCTCTTGTTATCCAGGTGGGCGCCTGATTACGAAAAAATGGAATTGTATTCCCTCGTTATCCAGGTGGGCGCCTGATTACCAAAAACTTGAATTGTATTCCCTCTTTATCCAGGTGGGTGCCTGATTACCAAAACTTGAATTGCATTCCCTCGTTATCTAGGTATTTGCCTGATTACCAAAACAAAAATTGTATTCTTTCGTTATCCAGGTGGGCACCTGATTACCAAAACTTGGATTGTATTCCGTCGTTATCCAGGTGGGCGCCTGATTACCAAAACTTGAATTGTATTCCCTCGTTATCTAGGTGGGCCCTTGATTACCAAAAACTTGAATTGTATTCCCTCGTTATCAAGGTGGGCACCTGATTACCAACAACTTGAATTGTATTCCCTCATTATCCAGGTGGGCGCCTGATTACCAAAAACTTGAATTGTATTTCCTCGTTTCCAAGTGGGCGCCTGATTACGAAAAACTTGAATTGTATACCCTCGTTATCCAGGTGGGTGCCTGATTAACAAAACTTGAATTGTATTCCCTTTTTATCCAGGTGGGCGCCTGATTACCAAAACTTGAATTGTATTCCTTCGTTATCAAGGTGGGCGCCTGATTACCAAAACTTGAATTATATTCCCTTGTTATCCAGGTGGGCACCTGATTACCAAAAAACTTGAATTGTATTCCCTTGTTATCTAGATGGGCGCTTGATAACAACAACTTGAATTGCATTCCCTCGTTATCCAGGTGGGCGCCTGATTACCAAAAACTTGAATTGTATTCCCTCGTTATCCAGGTGGGCGCCTGATTACCAAAAACTTGAATTGTATTCGCTCGTCATCCAGGTGGGCGTCTGATTACCAAAAACTTGAATTGTATTCACTCGTTATCCAGGTGGGCACCTGATTACCAAAACTTGAATTGTATTCCCTCATTATCCAGGTGGACGCCTGATTACGAAAAACATGAATTGTATTCGCTCGTTATCCAGGTGGGTGTCTGATTACAAAAAACTTAAATTGTATTCCCTCGTTATTCAGGTGGGTGCCTGATTACCAAAACTTGAATTGTATTCCCTTGTTATCCAGATGGGCGCCTGATTACTAAAACTTAAATTGTATTCCCTCGTTATCTAGGTGGGCGCTTGATTACCAAAAAACTTGAATTGTATTCCCTTGTTATCTAGGTAGGCACCTGATTACCAACAACTTGAATTGTATTCCCTCGTTATCCAGGTGGGCGCCTGATTACCAAAAACTTGAATTGTATTCCCTCGTTATCCAGGTGGGTGCCTGATTACCAAAACTTGAATTGCATTCCCTCGTTATCAAGGTATTTGCCTGATTACCAAAACAAAAATTGTATTCTTTCGTTATCCAGGTGGGCGCCTGATTACCAAAACTTGAATTGTATTCCCTCGTTATCCAGGTGGGCGCCTTATTACCAAAAAACTTGAATTTTTTTCCCTCGTTATCCAGGTAGGTGCCTGATTACCAAAAACTTGAATTGTATTCACTCGTTATCCAGGTGGGCGCCTGATTACCAAAACTTGAATTATATTCCCTCGTTATCCAGGTGGGCGCCTGATTACCAAAAACTTGAATTGTATTGCCTCGTTATCTAGGTGGGCGCCTGATTACCAGCAACTTGAATTGTATTCCCTTGTTATCCAGATGGGTGCCTCATTACCAAAAACTTGAATTATATTCCCTCGTTATCCAGGTGGGTGCCTGATTACCAAAACTTGTATAGTATTCCCTCGTCATCCAGGTGGGCGCCTGATCACCAAAAACATGAATTGTATTCCCTCGTTAACCATGTGGGTGCTTGATTACCAATAACTTGAATTGTATTCCCTCGTTATCCAGGTGGGTCCCTGATTACCAAAACTTAAATTGTATTCCCTCGTTATCCAGCTGGGTGCCTGATTACCAAAACTTGAATTGTATTCCCTCGTTATCTAGGTGGGTGCCTGATTACCAAGACATGAATTGTATTCCCTCGTTATCTAGGTGGGCACCTTATTACCAACAACTTGAATTGTATTCCCTCGTTATTCAGGTGGGAGCATGATTACCAAAAACTTGAATTGTATTCCCTCGTTATCCAGGTGGGCGCCTGATTACCAAAACTTGAATAGTATTCCATCGTTATCTAGGTGGGCACCTGAATACCAAAATATGAATTGTATTCCCTCGTTATCCAGGTGGGCGTCTGATTACCAAAAACTTGAATTGTATTCCCTCGTTATGCAGGTGGGTGGCTGATTACCAAAACTTGAATTGTATTCCCTCGTTATCTAGGTGGGCGCCTGATTGCGAAAAACTTGAATTGTATTCCCTCATTATCCAGGTGGGCGTCTGATTACCAAAATCTTGAATTGTATTCCCTCGTTATCCAGGTGGGCGCCTGATTACCCAAACATGAATTGTATTCTCTCATTATCCAGGTGTGTGCCTGATTACCAAAACATAAATTGTATTTCCCTCGTTATCTAGGTGGGCACTTAATTACCAAAACTTGAATTGTATTCCTTCGTTATCCAGGTGGGCGCCTGATTACCAAAATTTGAATTGTATTCCCTCGTTATCCAGGTGGGCACCTTATTACCAAAAAACTTGAATTTTATTCCCTCGTTATCCAGGTAGGCGCCTGATTACCAACAACTTGAATTGTATTCCCTCGTTATCCAGGTGGGCGCCTGATCACCAAAAACTTGAATTGTATTCCCTCGTAATCCATGTGGGTGCCTGCTTACCAATAACTTGAATTGTATTCCCTCCTTATCCAGGTGGGCGCCTGATTACCAAAACTTAAATTGTATTCCCTCGTTATCCAGGTGGGTGCCTGATTACCAAAACTTGAAATGTATTCCCTTGTTATCCAGGTGGGCGCCTGATTACCAAAACATGAATTGTATTCCCTCGTTATCCAGGTGGGTACCTGATTACCAAAACATGAATTGTATTCCCTTGTTATCCATGTGGGCGCCTGATTACCAACAACTTTAATTGTATTCCCTCGTTATCCAGGTGGGTGCCTGATAACCAAAAACTTGAATTGTATTCCCTCGTTATCCAGGTGGGTGCCTAATTATTAAAATATGAATTGTATTCTATCATTATCCAGATGGGCGCCTGATTACCTAAAACATGAATTGTATTCTCTCGCTATCCAGGTGGGTGCCTAATTACCAAAACTTGAATTCTATTCCCCCGTTATCCATGTGGGCACCTGATTACGAAAAACATGAATTGTATTCCCTCATTATCCAGGTGGGTGCTTGATTACCAAAAACATGAATTGTATTCCCACGTTATCCAGGTGGGTGCCTGATTACCAAAACATGAATTGTATTCCCTCGTTATCCAGGTGGGCGCCTGATTACTAAAACTTAAATTGTATTCCCTCGTTATCCAGGTGGGCACCTGATTACCAAAACTTGAATTGTATTCCTTCGTTATCCAGGTGGGCACCTGATTACCAAAACTTGAATTGTATTCCCTCGTTATCCAGGTGGGAGACTGATTACTAAAAAACTTGAATTGATTTCCCTCGTTATCCAGGTGGGCACCTGATTACCAACAACTTGAATTGTATTCCCTCTTTATCTAGGTGGATGCCTGATTACCAAAATTGAATTGTATTCCCTCGTTATCTAGGTGGGCGCCTGATTACCAAAAACTTGAATTGTATTCCCTCGTTATCCAGGTGAGCGCCAGATCACCAAAACTTGAATAGTATTCCCTCGTTATCCAGGTGGGCGCCTGATCACCAAAAACTTGAATTGTATTACCTCGTTATCCATGTGGGTGCCTGCTTACCAATAACTTTAATTGTATTCCCTCGTTATCAAGGTGGGCGCCTGATTACCAAAACTTAAATTGTATTCTATCGTTATCCAGGTGGGCGCCTGATTACCAAAACATGAATTGTATTTCCTCGTTATCCAGGTGGGTGCATGATTACCAAAACATGAATTATATTCCCTCGTTATCCAGGTGGGCACCTGATTACCAACAACTTGAATTGTATTCCCTCGTTATCCCGGTGGGTGCCTGATTACCAACAACTTAAATAGTATTCCCTTATTATCCAGGTGGGCGCCTGATTACCAAAAACTTGAATTGTATTCCCTCGTTATCCAGGTGGGCGCCTGATTACCAAAACTTAAATAGCATTCATTCGTTATCTAGGTGTGCGCCTTATTACCAAAACATGAATTGCATTCCCTCGTTATCCAGGTGGGCGCCTGATTACCAAAAACTTTAATTGTATTCACTCGTTATCCAGGTGGGCGCCTGATTACTAAAACTTAAATTGTATTCCCTCGTTATCCAGGTGGGCGCTTGATTACCAAAAAACTTGAATTGTATTCCCTTGTTATCTAGGTGGGCACCTGATTACCAGCAACTTGAATTGTATTCCCTCGTTATCCAGGTGGACGCCTGATTACCAAAAACTTGAATTGTATTGCCTCGTTATCTAGGTGGGCGCCTGATTACCAGCAACTTGAATTGTATTCCCTTGTTATCTAGGTGAGTGCTTGATTACCAATAACTTGAATTGTATTCCCTCGTTATCCAGGTGGGTCCCTGATTACCAAAACTTAAAATGTATTCCCTCGTTATCCAGCTGGGTTCCTAATTACGAAAACTTGAATTATATTCTTTCGTTATCTAGGTGGACACCTTATTACCAACAACTTGAATTGTATTCCCTCGTTATTTAGGTGGGAGCCTGATTACCAAAAACTTGAATTGTATTCCCTCGTTATCCAGGTGAGCGCCTGATTACAAAAACTTGAATAGTGTTCCATCGTTATCCAGGTGGGCACCTGATTACCAAAATATGAATCGTATTCCCTCGTTATCTAGGTGGGCGCCTGATTACCAAAAACTTGAATTGTATTCCCTCGTTATCCAGGTGGGTGGCTGATTACCAAAACTTGAATTGTATTCCCTCGTTATCCAGGTGGGCACCTGATTACCCAAACTTGAATTGTATTCACTCAATATCTAGGTGTGTGCCTGATTACCAAAACATAAATTGTATTCCCTCGTTATCTAGGTGGGCACCTAATTACGAAAACTTGAATTGTATTCCTTCGTTATCCAGGTGGGCGCCTGATTACCAAAACTTGAATTGTATTCCCTCGTTATCTAGGTGGGCGCCTTATTACAAAAAAACTTGAATTTTATTCCCTCGTTATCCAGGTAGGCGCCTGATTACCAACAACTTGAATTGGATTCCCTCGTTAGCCAGATGGGCGCGTGATCACCAAAAACTTGAATTGTATTCCCTCGTAATCCATGTGGGTGCCTGCTTACCAATAACTTGAATTGTATTCCCTCCTTATCCAGGTGGGCGCCTGATTACCAAAACTTAAATTGTATTCCCTCGTTATCCAGGTGGGCGCCTGATTACCAAAATATGAATTGTATTCCCTCGTTATCCAGGTGGGCGCCTGATTACCAAAAACTTGAATTGTATTCCCTCGTCATCCAGGCGGGCGCCAGATTATGAAAAAATGGAATTGTATTCCCTCGTTATCCAGGTGGGCGCCTGATTAACAAATACTTGAATTGTATTCCCTCGTTATCCAGGTGGGTGCCTGATTACCAAAACTTGAATTGCATTCCCTCGTTATCTAGGTATTTGCTTGATTACCAAAACAAAAATTGTATTCTTTCGTTATCCAGGTGGGCGCCTGATTACCAAAACTTGAATTGTATTCCCTCGTTATCCAGGTGGGTGCCTTATTACAAAAAAACTTGAATTTTATTCCCTCATTATCCTGGTAGGCGCCTGATTACCAACAACTTGAATTGTATTCCCTCGTTATCCAGGTGGGAGCCTGATCACCAAAAACTTGAATTGTATTCCCTCGTAATCCATGTGGGTGCCTGCTTACCAATAACTTGAATTGTATTCCCTCCTTATCCAGGTGGGCGCCTGATTACCAAAACTTAAATTGTATTCCCTCGTTATACAGGTGGGTGCCTGATTCCCAAAATATGAATTGTATTCCCACGTCATCCAGGTGGGCGCCTGATTTCAAAATCTTGAATTGTATTCTCTTGTTATCCAGGTGGGTGCCTGATTCCGAAAAAATGGAATTGTATTCCCTCGTTATCCAGGTGGGCGCCTGATTACCAAAAACTTGAATTGTATTCCCTCTTTATCCAGGTGGGTGCCTGATTACCAAAACTTGAATTGCATTCCCTCGTTATCTAGGTATTTGCCTGATTACCAAAACAAAAATTGTATTCTTTCGTTATCCAGGTGGGCACCTGATTACCAAAACTTGGATTGTATTCCGTCGTTATCCAGGTGGGCGCCTGATTACCAAAACTTGAATTGTATTCCCTCGTTATCTAGGTGGGCCCTTGATTACCAAAAACTTGAATTGTATTCCCTCGTTATCAAGGTGGGCACCTGATTACCAACAACTTGAATTGTATTCCCTCATTATCCAGGTGGGCACCTGATTACCAAAAACTTGAATTGTATTTCCTCGTATCCAAGTGGGCGCCTGATTACGAAAAACTTGAATTGTATACCCTCGTTATCCAGGTGGGTGCCTGATTAACAAAACTTGAATTGTATTCCCTTTTTATCCAGGTGGGCGCCTGATTACCAAAACTTGAATTGTATTCCTTCGTTATCAAGGTGGGCGCCTGATTACCAAAACTTGAATTGTATTCCCTTGTTATCCAGGTGGGCACCTGATTACCAAAAAACTTGAATTGTATTCCCTTGTTATCTAGATGGGCGCTTGATTACCAACAACTTGAATTGCATTCCCTCGTTATCCAGGTGGTCGCCTGATTACCAAAAACTTGAATTGTATTCCCTCGTTATCCAGGTGGGCGCCTGATTACCAAAAACTTGAATTGTATTCGCTCGTCATCCAGGTGGGCGTCTGATTACCAAAAACTTGAATTGTATTCACTCGTTATCCAGGTGGGCACCTGATTACCAAAACTTGAATTGTATTCCCTCATTATCCAGGTGGACGCCTGATTACGAAAAACATGAATTGTATTCGCTCGTTATCCAGGTGGGCGTCTGATTACAAAAAACTTAAATTGTATTCCCTCGTTATTCAGGTGGGTGCCTGATTACCAAAACTTGAATTGTATTCCCTTGTTATCCAGATGGGCGCCTGATTACTAAAACTTAAATTGTATTCCCTCGTTATCCAGGTGGGCGCTTGATTACCAAAAAACTTGAATTGTATTCCCTTGTTATCTAGGTGGGCACCTGATTACCAACAACTTGAATTGTATTCCCTCGTTATCCAGGTGGGCGCCTGATTACCAAAAACTTGAATTGTATTCCCTCGTTATCCAGGTGGGTGCCTGATTACCAAAACTTGAATTGCATTCCCTCGTTATCTAGGTATTTCCCTGATTACTAAAACAAAAATTGTATTCTTTCGTTATCCAGGTGGGCGCCTGATTACCAAAACTTGAATTGTATTCCCTCGTTATCCAGGTGGGCGCCTTATTACCAAAAAACTTGAATTTTTTTCCCTCGTTATCCAGGTAGGCGCCTGATTACCAAAAACTTGAATTGTATTCACTCGTTATCCAGGTGGGCGCCTGATTACCAAAACTTGAATTATATTCCCTCGTTATCCAGGTGGGCGCCTGATTACCAAAAACTTGAATTGTATTGCCTCGTTATCTAGGTGGGCGCCTGATTACCAGCAACTTGAATTGTATTCCCTTGTTATCAAGATGGGTGCCTCATTACCAAAAACTTGAATTATATTCCCTCGTTATCCAGGTGGGTGCCTGATTACCAAAACTTGTATAGTATTCCCTCGTCATCCAGGTGGGTGCCTGATCACCAAAAACATGAATTGTATTCCCTCGTTAACCATGTGGGTGCTTGATTACCAATAACTTGAATTGTATTCCCTCGTTATCCAGGTGGGTCCCTGATTACCAAAACTTAAATTGTATTCCCTCGTTATCTAGCTGGGTGCCTGATTACCAAAACTTGAATTGTATTCCCTCGTTATCTAGGTGGCTGCCTGATTACCAAAACATGAATTGTATTCCCTCGTTATCTAGGTGGGCACCTTATTACCAACAACTTGAATTGTATTCCCTCGTTATTCAGGTGGGAGCATGATTACCAAAAACTTGAATTGTATTCCCTCGTTATCCAGGTGGGCGCCTGATTACCAAAACTTGAATAGTATTCCATCGTTATCTAGGTGGGCACCTGAATACCAAAATATGAATTGTATTCCCTCGTTATCCAGGTGGGCGTCTGATTACCAAAAACTTGAATTGTATTCCCTCGTTATGCAGGTGGGTGGCTGATTACCAAAACTTGAATTGTATTCTCTCGTTATCTAGGTGGGCGCCTGATTGCGAAAAACTTGAATTGTATTCCCTCATTATCCAGGTGGGCTTCTGATTACCAAAATCTTGAATTGTATTCCCTCGTTATCCAGGTGGGCGCCTGATTACCCAAACATAAATTGTATTCTCTCATTATCCAGGTGTGTGCCTGATTACCAAAACATAAATTGTATTTCCCTCGTAATCTAGGTGGGCACCTAATTACCAAAACTTGAATTGTATTCCTTCGTTATCCAGGTGGGCGCCTGATTACCAAAATTTGAATTGTATTCCCTCGTTATCCAGGTGGGCACCTTATTACCAAAAAACTTGAATTTTATTCCCTCGTTATCCAGGTAGGCGCCTGATTACCAACAACTTGAATTGTATTCCCTCGTTATCCAGGTGGGCGCCTGATCACCAAAAACTTGAATTGTATTCCCTCGTAATCCATGTGGGTGCCTGCTTACCAATAACTTGAATTGTATTCCCTCCTTATCCAGGTGGGCGCCTGATTACCAAAACTTAAATTGTATTCCCTCGTTATCCAGGTGGGCGCCAGATTACCAAAATATGAATTGTATTCCCTCGTTATCCAGGTGGCCGCCTGATTACCAAAAACTTGAATTGTATTCCCTCGTCATCCAGGTGGGTGCCTGATTTCAAAAACTTGAATTGTATTCCCTCGTTATCCAGGTGGGCGCCTGATTACCAAAAACTTGAATTGTATTCCCTCGTTATCCAGGTGGGTGCCTGATTACCAAAACTTGAATTGCATTCCCTCGTTATCTAGGTATTTCCCTGATTACCAAAACAAAAATTGTATTCTTTCGTTATCCAGGTGGGCGCCTGATTACCAAAACTTGAATTGTAGTCCCTCGTTATCCAGGTGGGCGCCTTATTACCAAAAAACTTGAATTTTATTCCCTCGTTATCCAGGTAGGCGCCTGATTACCAAAAACTTGAATTGTATTCACTCGTTATCCAAGTGGGCGCCTGATTACCAAAACTTGAATTGTATTCCCTCATTATCCAGGTGGGTGCCTGATTACGAAAAACATGAATTGTATTCGCTCGTTATCTAGCCGGGCGTCTGATTACAAAAAACTTAAATTTTATTCCCTCGTTATCCAAGTGGGCGCCTGATTACCAAAAACATGAATTGTATTCCCTTGTTATCTAGTTGGGCGCCTGCCATTACAACAAAACAAACAAAACAAAAGAAATTTTCTGCCCCAGTTTGAAATTTGGGCACATATGTGAGTGTTAATCGAATCATATTACCTAAAGAGCTCTAAGAATTTAAAAGCTAAATCCCATTATCCAAGAGGGCCCTAAAAACTTCAAATTAAATCTCATATTAGGAGTGACAACTTTACAGCTAAATTATATTTCCTAAAGGTAGAACTTACGCTAAATCTTGTTATCTAGGAAAGTCTTGAAATTTAACTAGGTCCCATTATCCAGGAGGGTCTTGAAAACTTAAAATTAAGTCCTATTATCCAGGAGGGTCCTGAAAACTTAAAATTAAATCTCATTATCCTGGAGAGTCCTGAAAATTTAAAACTAAATCCCATTATCCAGGAAGGTCCTAAAAATACGAGAATGAACTTACCTGAGCCATATTGTCTTCTTGGAGGATTCTAAACCGAATTTCTTGCCCCTGAGTGTCCCTGTGGATTAACAAATTTTCTTGACCCTGTTTTAGACGAATAAAATTTTGTTAGTTTGAAAACGTGGTGGTTAGTTTGTGGCATGATTGCTGAGTGTCTGCCTCTGCCACTGCCAAGATAACTTTGATTTCAACCTGGACGACCTCGATTGTTATCGACTGCCTATTTTCTTTCAACTCTTATCACAGAAAACACATCTGCTCCATTTGATCCTAATATCCTCTATCTGTTGCATTTTGCTCATGAATTGACATTTACCGAACCCTTGCATTTCACATGAATCCCAAAGCATGTTGATTGTTACCAACTCAATGCGCATACCACTTTTCCCTGACTTATGCCACTTTGATGTGCTAGCCAAATTTGTTTTGTGCGATTGGAAAGCTGGTAGTAAATTTTGAAGTCATTTCTCACTTGTTCTGATCAAATAGACTCAAGAAGGGACTCAAACAAAACGAGAGGAACAAAATAAGGGACAAGGAAAAGAGATGATATCTAACAAGAAAATTACGAAGTTGAAACTTATCAGATGTGGATACCAACATTAATGACCATGACATGCACCTTTGGATTAAGTGACCTAATTTCTCAAGCAAGTTTAATATTCAACTCTTGTTGTACCTCTTCGCTGTGAAACTGGGCTTCAGCGCTTCAATTGTCCCATTTGATCCACAATCCTCAGTCTAGTTGTAGTGCCCTGAAGGTTTTCACCATCAGGCCTCTCTCATTTTGCTCTTTTCTTAACTCACCGTCTTCGCCTCTCTCATTTTGCTCTTTTATTAACTCACCATCGCCTTATGGTGCCTCTGAGAGTTTTCACCTATAAGACTCTCTCATTTTAATTTTTCTCTCTTGTGCCCATAAACAAAGTGTTACCCATGATGTAAATCATACCTCTATCTCGCTTGACTTGGCATCCTCAAGGATTGATCAGAAGGTATTTCTTTGGACCGTAATGTAGGCTTTTGGACAGGGTTAGAAACAAAGGGTGGCATGAAGGCTCAAACTAACTTAAGATGACAAGGGGTCAAAATTATAACTTTTGGAATCAAATTTTTTCAAAACCAAAACTTCTGCCCCAGTTTCTTTGGGTCTGGGGAATTTTAATTTTTATTTTGATGGGACCGAACCGTAAGGTTGCCTATGTATCCTTAAAAGGAATCAGGTCGAATGTAGTTCAAAAGAAAGTTGTTTGTTTTCTTTTTCCTTCTTTTCTTTTTTTTCTTTTTCTCTTTTTCCTTTTTTTCCTGTTCTTTTTTTCCTTTTTTTTTCTTTTTCTGTTTTCCTTTTTTTTTCCTTTTTTTCTTTTCTTTTCCTTTTCTAGTTCCTACTCTATTTCTGATTCCAAAAGAGGGGTATGAAACAAAATATTAGGGCTCAAAATGGGTAGCAAAGGATAAAATTGTTTGGGTAGCAGAATAAAATGCCTTCGTCCTACCAAACTCAAAAATGCCATGTACAAACATGCAATTGAAGATAAGCAAACAAATCACACATAGTAACTATTGATGGCATCAATACAAACAAAGAGTGCCAATGGGTAATGCCTTTGTCTCAATGAATGACCCTGGCCAGTTCGAAGCAGACTTGACTCAACCTTATCTTGATGTGGAAGAATGCATTTCAGCACTGACTAATTTACCTCAAACTGCTTGAGAGACATTTCCTTGTTGTATGCTCTTATCAACTTCTTGATTTCCTAGACTTACTTCCTCAGTTTCACTCAATTCAAAGTTCAGGTCATCTCAAAATGCGTGAATCTTTAATTGTTTCCTCAAATGCATCCTTTTATCATATTCAAAACGGTGCCATTGCTTCATGATTAGACTAACTTTCAAGATCAGGTTGAGAATTATGCGTGCATGTCATATCACTAGAGTCGGCATGAAAAGAACTATAAAAGGAAAAAAAATGACCTAAACAAAAACTGACTAGAACTAACAGAAAATAGGAGATTGCATTAGACAGATGATGAAAAGGGTTTGAACAAGACAAGTAAAATAGACATGGGTTACAACCCTGGAACAATCCAAAATAACACTAGACGAGTTACTATAACTAAACGAACTAGGCAAAATAAGAATAAGAACAGTTTGAGCCACAAGATAATGTTCGGAGTACAACCCCGAAATAACCTAGACAATAGAAATGACAACAAAATAAACCACCAAAACTCCTCCCTGGCTAGCCAAGAAAGGAGTGTTTTTTCAATTACCGAGCTCGACATCTTATCCACTGGATTGCACATCAAAATTACTGGGACCTTCGCCAATTTCAATATCATTAACCTCGGTCAGCAAGTTTCCAAAAGGATGCTCATACTCCCTGTCACCACGCATCTTCCCCAAAAAGTGTGCATCATCATGTGCAGGTAAAGGATTCTGTGCAATGTTCTAGGTGTCACTGTCCTGGACCACAATTATTCCTTCTTGAATCATTCTTTCTATCTACTTTTTCAAAGCACGACAATCTTCAATATTATGCCCTTGGACATTAGTGTGGTACATGCATCGTACAGTAGGAACAAAACCTTTTGCATATGGGTATGGAGTATAGCCGATGAGCGGCTCAATCAGGCCAGACTGTTTTAACTTTTCAAACAAGCTTGTGTAGGATTCTCCGACTGGAGTGAAAGACTTTTCTCTTTGGTGTTGCCTTCTTATTTTGTACTCCGACCTTAGTTGGAACCTCTTTCGGGTAGGGGGTTGATATGCTCGTTGAGGTGGGTAAAATATTTGCGGAGGCGGTACAAGCCATTGCGGGTTTTGTGAGTATGAAGCATATGGCGGTGCATTGTAGATAGAGTACTGGGGAGGTGAGGTATGACTTTGGGAATTTTGTGGAGGAAAGTAGCATTGGTGAGGATTATCTAGAGTACGAGGATATTTATGGGGTCGGTATTGAGGCTGAAAGTGTTTAGCAGGAATGCCCACTGGATCATGTCGTTGGCGGGGCTCAGCAACATCTTTTCTATCAATCGGAGAACTGACTCGCGCAACTTGTTCGTTCCATCTGAACCAAAACTCCCTAAAACTTTCCTTGGGTCTCTTTCCTTGGGCATCGAGGACTTTGAACACAGTCTCGCTAGAGGATCGAGGAAGAGTAGCTGGTGGAGGAGCTACAAAAATAGGAGCAGATGTCGGAGCAGGGTATGAGGTTGTTTTGGCTGGTGGAGCATGAAAAATTTGGGAGGAAGTTCCAGGGTAATTCTGGTAAGGGGTAAAGCCCGGGGCATGTTGAGGGTAAAGATCAACAGTAGTGGGGACCTGAGCTTGTGATAGTGGTGGGATAGTTGCAGGGTTTTCAGTGTAGTTAGTGGGGAATAAAGGTGGAGGATGCCCCCTGATCCAAGACTGATACATTTCTGTCATCTGCTGTTTCAACCTTTGGACCTCCTCTTTTAATTTAGATTCCGACTCCACAATCTCCCTTGGTGGGTCTACAACTCCAGTGTCCAAGTATTTACTAGCCATGTTTACTTTGTTTTTTGACCTTGTGTTGTATGGACAAATCACCAAAGTGTCACAAACTAACCACCCTCTGTTATAATAACAATAAAAGTAACAAAGAGGAGAAAAACAAAACCAACATGTTAGCGTTAGAGCATTTACCAGATAGAAATATCACATTGCGTGCAATGCCCCTAGCCATAGTTAACGGTTCTAGAATGGCTTCGAGGGTTCGAAGGTCATATGACATCATCCCAATTTCATTCTTCTTGCCCCATTTCCTTCTTGATCTTCCTTTCTAACACCGCTTGATTTTTCATTTCTTTTCCCCTCTTTTCTTTCTGATTATCACTCTTTTCTTTCCTCTCATTTCTCATGTCCCGCAATTTCACTCTTTTTTTTTTCTTTTTCCTTCTCGTTTTTTTTGATGTTTTGAAAAATGATTCGATCGAACCCTATGTAGGTTGTCTACCTATCACGTCCCTCATGAATCAGATCAAGCGTAGTTCTGAAAAAAGTAATGGACAAATAAACTAAAAATAAAAATCCTTTTGGATTTTTCATTTATAACTTTTTTTCAAATACAAAACAGGAAATACTATAATAAAAGACTCGAAAATCTTAACTAGACTAACAGACTAGATGCTACTGTGCAAGACTAATAATTAAAAAACAACATAAAATAGACTAAAAATAAAAAAGTTTCCTCAAACAGCTCGTGCATGCAATGGTCTTGACTAGAATGGTCCTGAGATATTTGTCATGCTCAAACATTAGCAAATTGATCCATACCTGAATGGGAAAAATAAGATCAAATGGAGTTAGTGACTCAAGACACATGTGACGCCACGACATCTTCTATTGGACACATGCAAGACATGATTGGACTGCTTTTGCAAAATTGACCTATGTGGCCAAGGATGACTATTAGTGCAAACTCAACAAAGGTGACCTTAAAGACATGGAAATAAAAAATCCATTCAACCGTTGTTGATGAAGTATCCATAGAAGCCATCAGCAAGTCCTACATTTATATCATTATTCTTTAGCTATAAACTCAACCAGCACTGCCAGTATAGAGTCCAAGAGAAGAAGCAAAAAAGATATTGCATGTTACAATATAAAAATTATCTACGACTATTTCAATATAGTATCGAAAATTTAGAAAGTTATGTCTGGTCAGTCATATCACTAAGGCTTATATGGATTCAACTCCCGAACATCATTGCCCAAAATTAATTTGCAAAAATGACCCATTTGCAGAAACGACCGATATGGCTAGAAGTGGCTAAAAATGCGAACTCAATAAGGATGGACCTTAAAGTAGTATGACAGCGAGTTGTGGACTCAAGATCCTAAAACATGGGTAATTGAACCACTTTTGAGATGTGGCCAAAAGTGGCAGGACATGCAAATTCAACAGGAATGGACCTTAAAACTGAGATGACACCTTGATATGGGCTTAGGATACTAAGACATGGGTTAACAAGCCATTTTGCAAAAATAGCCGATGTGGCCAAACATGGCTGGACATGCAAGATTTGGCTAACACCCCACAAAACCAAAAACCTAAAGCTTATTAGGAAGACTGGACCCTATGTGGGTTGTCTACGTATCTCGCCCCGAAAGACTAAAATCAGGTATACGTAGTACGGGAAGATTGAACATGAGAGAAAGCCTTTAAAAAAAACAACTAATTTGGAAAAACCATATTTTTTTGTCTTTTTGAGAAATGATGAAAAATGTAAAATCTTTTTGGATTTTTTTTTTCTCCTTTTTTTTTTGAATTTTTGAAAAATGTAAAATCTTTTTGGATTTTCTTTTTCTCTATTTTGGAAAATAATGGAAAAGTGTAAAATCTTTTTGGATTTTCTTTTTCATTTTTTTTTAAAATTTTTGGAAAATAATGGGAAAGTATAAAATCTTTTTGGATTGTTAATTTTTATTTTTTTTGATTTTTGGAAACTATGAAATAAAAATACGAGTGAGCCCTACTTGCTTCATTTTTCACCCTTCTTTCCCAAACATCGGTCGGTCAAATGACCTTTTTACACTCAAAGATGCAACATGTATCATATTGGGATGATTGAATGTCCTTTTGAGCCACGGGCCCATTTTGATAAAATTTGGATAGGCTTCCTACAAAAGGACACGGTATCTGGGACCGAGCTCTGCTAGGTGTAAATGGCATGATGCAAATAAAAGTGACCTAAAGGCTGACCTAAGTTTGGGGTTCACTAACAAGGCAATTCGGGGCAGCACGTGGTTGATGGCGGCTGCTCTAGCTGTCCACCCACTCCACGCTCCCACGCCACCCTCCCTAAAGACACAGGTGACTCACAAAAAGGCCGTGTACGCTCAAACGTACTCCGGAAGACTTGTTGCAGAAAGAAGACCCATGGTTATGCAAATGATGACATTTTATAAAGCAGTAACACACAAAGGAAAAACTGTAAACAAATAAGCAACTAGCAAATAAAACGACATAAACAAAATAAAATCAAATAAAGCAAACAAAACACATAAAATCCTCAACCGAATATCCTAAAACCAACAAGATCAAGTACCAGATCGAACCTGCAACTCCCCAGCAGAGTCGCCAGAGATGTCACGCCTTTTTTTTACCAAACCAACTAAACCTCTTAAATAAATAAAAGAATTTTGCAAAGCTCAAAAGGGTTTTTCAATTTTGAAAGTGACAAAAGATAGTGTTCAAAAAGATTAACTCAGAGTCGCCACCTGTCATTTGATTTTAGGGTGTTAGGTCACTGTTTTTCTAAAAATAATTTTTTCTTTTAAAACACTTGAGACTACAAAACTAAGTCTGCACCTGAGATTCGGGTAAGAGGATTCATTTGACTCGGGGAGAAGGTATTAGGCACTCCCCAAGTCCCGTAACTAGTACGATTGCATACTTGATCTTGTCGGCTTTTAAAATATTAAATTGACGTAGAAAACACATAGAAAGTAAAATAAACACATAAGAGGCTCGAGGTAATAAAAGAAAAAGAAAAATAAAAATAAAATAAAAATACTACAAGTTTCTACTTTTGGCCTCTATTTACAAATACCTCGGGGCATACCCCGAATAAAAATATACACAAATCATTCGGGGCATCCCCGGATAATAAACTAAAAGAAACGACCTCTCGCCTCGATATTAAGAAAATCCTATGGCTTGCCTACCCAAGTGATGACGGCCTAAACATACTTCTACCCAGAAAGTAAATAAAACAAGAATAAAAGAACAATATGATTATCTTGAACATGAATTTTCTTTTAATATTTTTCTTTTTTTACCCAACAACCCAAACAACGAAATAAATTCAGAATAAGTTTTCAAGTTGGAACCTCTACCTTCATTAAATCTAAATCACATTCGGTTGAATCAGTAACATAAAAACACCGCAAAGAAAGGCATTCTTATTGTCACTTTCACGTCATTAGCAAATCTAACCATCAAACGCAAGAAAATTTATCAAAGGATCAAAAGATATCACAAACAAACCTAGAAACCATCTGAATCAACCATCCAAACACATATGTGACAAAAATCAAAAGGTAAGATATTAAAGATAGAAGTGGACCTTTAAGTGGTTTTCAATAGCAGAACTTCCTTCAACAACCTTACACTCGATCCAGCGAGGGGAAAAAAGAAAGGATCCGTCAACGGGAACTCCACGGAGTAATAATCAGCAAAAAAGATCGAACGGCGGAACCGAAACCGAAATTTCACCTCGAATTCACAAAACTTTCGACCTCTTATTTTCGATTTCTGCCTTCTCTAGTTACTTTTTAATTGTTCTATGATTGTTCAAAGAGATGGGGAAATAAGAAGAAGAAAATGAGGCGATAAGATCCGAAACTGAAGCCTTTAATTAATGTTTCTACATCCCTCTGTTCGTTCACTTCACTTCAGGGATTGGAGACCATGACTTTTGGTGGTGCCGCTGTTTTGAAGGTGTCAAGAAGAAGGGATGTCCAATGGTGTGAGGTGAAGAATAAGAGCGGCGATGGGGGTGGTCCGGCGGCTGGAAACGGCTGAAGCTACTTTGTGAAGAGAGGAGTTTCGTTGCTTCAATTGGTCTCAGGTCTACCGCCGCTATTTTGAAGAAGAAGGGATCGTTTGGTGTTCTGCGACGGCTTCTTGTGGAGTTCCGGGGGGTTTTGGTTGAGCAGCCGGCGGCGGCGATTCTGGTTGATGGAAGGTTGGTCGCTAGTTGTTGTTGGTGAGGGAGATGCAGATGGCGGTGTTGAGACGAGGAAGATGTAGTGGCGATGGTGTTTGGAGTCTAGGGTTCTGCTAGGGTCTTTGTTGTTGTCTCCGTGAAGATGAAGGGTTTCCAAAATGTAAAAAAACGGCTGATCCCTCCTAGTGTAGGTCTAGATTTTTTTTTTCTTGTATATTATCTTAAATATACAAGATCTCACTTCCAACTGAAAGGTTGTGAGTTCGAGTCTCCCCAAGAGCAAGGTGGGAAGTTCTTGTAGGGAAGGATGCCGGGGGTCTATTTGGAAACAGTCTCTCTGCCCTAGGGTAGGGGTAAGATCTGCGTACACACTACCCTCCCCAGACCCCATTAAGTGGGATTATACTGGGTTGTTGTTGTTGTTGTTGTATATTATCTTAAATGGGTGTCTAGGTTTGGGCTTTTGAGTTAATGGGCTAAGGGATTGGTTTAATTGAGCTACAAGCAAGACTAAATTGGTCCAAAAACTAATTCTATTCTCTTCTTCTTTTTTGTATATAAAAATAATATAGCAAACAAGATAACTATTAAAAATACTACTTAATCTCACTTAAGGAAATAACTATTAAAATAATACTAACCGTTTAAAACAAACCTATTTTTTGGTATTATTTCAAGATTAAAAATGACTACAAAACCTTAATTAAACTATTTTTTTTGTAATTTTTATTTATGTGATAAAAAATAATGTAAAAGATTTAAAATTAGTTGAAATAACTATATTAGACCTAAACTAAGTATTTAAGTGCTAAAATATGTAAAATCTTGGGGAGGGTCAAAAATCACATGTCTACAATACTTTATTTATAGGAATAGTTAACTAATTATTACATTTGTATAATATTTAATTTAAATTTTCACTGTAATATTTGGTCTGAATTTGATCACTTGATTGTAATACTTTAGTCTTTCTCAACTTTTTCTCAAATTGTCACCCCACCCTTCTCTCTATTTTCTCTCTAAAAGTCTAACAAATTAAGAACATACCATGCAATTACGACTAAGGCCAAAATCCCTCGCTCTGTTTTCTTGCACGCACATCTTTTCTCAAACACATTGGCTACAAGAATTTATTGTCCTAATTCTCACCTCAAATTTCACTCTTAAATAATCAGAACTTCATAGTCAAGAACTTCAAGACTTTGCTTCCGTTGTTCAACAATGATTAAATACCTATGTTAATGGGGAGAAATAACTTCACTTGTTTGACCCTTAACGGAGTCTATTTTCAAATGTGTGCAGAATGAACGTTGTGTTACTGTTGAACAGATTGAATACTGCCCTTAGCGATGCTTAAGCAGAAGAAAATAGCTATAGGAAAGCATTGCGGGATCAGGCCCGAATAAGGAAATAGCTTATCCGTTTTCCTTGCTACTTAGTGACATCTCAGGAGGAGATGCACCATGAGAACGAGGTGTTTCCTTGCTGGTTGGTGCATCTCCTCGTGTCATGTCAATAGGTGGCAAGGGAAATGAATCAGCTCTTGCGTGATTCGGGCATGCTCATGAATGTTTTATTGTAGTTAATTTCTCCGTCTCAGCTCTGCTAACAGAAATCGCCAATCCTTAAAGTTTTATTGTAGTTTTTTTATTCTTTTAATTAGCTATATATATATATATATATATATATATATATATATATATATATATATATATATATATATATATATAAAGTTTGAGTCAAAAGATTCAAAGAGCATAGAAGACCACTAAATAATGGTGTAACATCTTCTAACAAGTTGAAGAAGCACCATAACGAGAAGATCAAGATTTGCAAAGTAGAAAGGAGAGCATTTAGCGTTAGACATCAAGACCATCTTAGCTTAAGTTATCCACATTATCAAGCTAGATAGCTTCGCATTTTAAAATTATAGTTGGAAAACCAATACATGGATTAATATTGTATAGTTAGAGAATCTCAATCAACGATTTTGACATTTATATTTAATTTTTAATGATAGATCAATTTTGTTAAATCTTATACACAAATACATGGATTAGTATTGATATGATATATTTCATGAATCAAAAAAATTTGAGGCCCGAGTCGGACTAACTATTCCACAGCTGACCCATACACCATGTCTTGAATGTGGTAACGCTATACATGCCGCAACCTCCACACGTCAAGCCTAACTATAACACCTCCTGTTAGACCCTTGACAAAGCGGATCGGCAAGCGGCGCGACAGTGGCAAGGATTTAGCATGATGGACTTGCCATTGGCCTATGTGCGGAAGGGAAATCAACATGCTGGACAATGTGAGCATTGTAAATGGAAACAAACTTTTGCAAGAGCAAGTGTAACGGACTACACTACTATTTGAGGGCTAAGGTGTGACGGACTACACTAAAGCATGAGTGGGCTGCGTGCAAGCAAATGCCAAGGCCTTGACAGAACTAGGCGGGTTGGATGAAAGCTTGACCAGGCAAAGCGGGAAAGACCTAGGCGCTAAGACGAGGAAGCTTAGTGCCTAGGCAGTGGCATTGACAACTTGGTGTTGTCTTGGCTTAGGTGAGCGGGCTGACACCTGGAATTATTGGACAAACAACTTAGCAAGGGAATGGCATCATGGCTTGGTGACATGATGCTAAAATCATCTTGGATTTGGCAAAAGGAAGACTTGACATGAACAAGCGACTGTGGCAGCAGGCGTGCGTGCGGCTAAGTCATGGGCGACAAGCGTGGTGATGGCATTAGGGCGGAGCAGTGTCAAAGGGCAAGGCTGGGCACAATGCCAGCCTTGGGCGTGCAGTAGCTGGCATGTTTTAGCATGACATGCACGTTTTTGATCATGGGTAATCATGGCCTATCAGTTGCGGGTGTCAACTGAAATAGGAAAACTATTTTGGGCTGACTACACTATATATATGTGTGTTAGCAGCCTCAAAAACGGGATAAGTACCTAGGGAGGGAAATATGCAAAGATGTAGGCCTAGGGTTATCTATGTCAAGGCTAGATCATGGCAAATTATGTGCCATTGCCTTGCAAAAATCAGTGGGCAGCATGAAATGTCTTAGGCAGGGTCTTTATAGGGCAGTTTTGTACAAGAGTCGGCTATGTTTTTTAGTTGGTGTCTGCCGAGGGTGGCAGCACCTTGCCAAACTCGAGAGTTTTCCTTTGTAATTGATTTATTATAAAAGGTTGGGAAAGGGTTCCCGTAATCTTCTTGTGCCTTTATTTATTTACGTTGCCTTAAAATTATTCTAGGTGTTAAACCTCGAAGGCGAAATAAAGTTGGGCGAAGGCTGAGCCAAGTGAGGACTTGATTTCCGCACAGCGGGCAGTGTTTTCGGCGAACAGAAAATGCCCCTGTGACAACTGGTATCAGAGCGGAGCAGGTTCGTGATAAGGGCGAGACGACCATGGACAAGACTTCAAGACAGTGGGTTAGTGTGCTTGTTCGTGGGAGGGACTGTCCCTGCTTGGAAAATTCAGAAAAGGCAAGGAAGGCAGTGATGCAGAAATTTAGAGTTGAGGGGTGCCAAAATCAGTGTTGCGTTCTTCCAAATCAAGTCAGTTGCGTGCTAGTTTTGCTGTGGGAATGATGGGCAGGAAAAGCAAAGGAGAAAAGCGTTGCACTTGAGGGCAAGGACAACTTAATTCTCAAAAGGGTACTGAACTTGTGATGTCTTTGCAAATGGTTAGCACGTGTTGGGAATTATTCGACGATGGTGTCGAATTCAACTGGTTAGGCTGGTTTGTTAAACCCTTGACAAAGCTGATCAGCAAGCAACGCGACAATGGCAAGGATTTGGCATGATGACCTTGCCATTGGCCTATGTGCGGAAGGGAAATCAACATGCGGGACAATGCGGGCATTATCAATGGCAACAAACTATTGCAAGAGCAAGTGTGACGGACTACACTACTATTTGAGGGCTAAGGTGTGACGGACAACACTAAAGCATGAGTGGGCTGTGCGCAAGCAAAAGCCAAGGCCTTGACGGAACTAGGCAGGCTGGACGGAAGCTTGACAAGGCAAAGTAGGAAAGACATAGGCGCTAAGATGAAGTATCTTAGTGCCAAGGCAGTGACATTGGCAACTTGGTGTTGTCTTGGCTTAGGTGAGGGGGTTGGCACCGAAGGAATTTGTGGGCAAACGACATAGCAAGGGAATGGCATCATGGCTTGGTGGCTTGATGCTAAAATCATCTTGGCATTGGCAAAAGGCAGACTTGACATGAACATGCGACTGTGGTAGCAGGTGTGCGTGCGGCTAAGTCATGGGCGACAAGCTGTGGCGATGACATTGGGGTGGAGCAGTGTCACGGGCAAGGTTGGGTGCAATGCCAGCCTTGGGCGTGCAAAAGCTGGTCGGAAACACACACATGCAGCGCACATGCAGCGGTTAACAAGTGTGATGTGCACATGCTGTGCAGTTGGACGATTACAACTGCCATGTCCAAAGAGTTGCTGATAATGGGGCTAAGTCTATGCACGTTTTTAGGCATGTTTTAGCATGACATGCATGTTTTTGATCATGGGTGATCATGGCCTATCAGTTGAGGGTGTCAGCTGAAATAGAAAAACTATTTTGGGCTGACTACTTATATATATGTGTGTTAGCACCACCAAAAACAGGCTAAGTACCTAGGGAGGGAAATAGGCAAAGATGTAGGCATAAGGTTGTCTATGTCAATGCTTGAGCATGGCAAATCATGTGCCATTACCTTGCCAAAATCTGTGGGCAGCATGAAATGTCTTAGGCAGGGGCTTTATAGGGCAGTTTTGTGCAAAAATCGGCTATTTTGTGGGTTGGTGTCTGCCAAGGGTGGCAGCACCTTGCCAAACTCGAGAGTTTTCCTTTGTAATTGATTTATTATAAAAGGTTGGGAAAGAGTTCCCGTAATCTGCTTGTGCCTTTATTTATTTACGTTGCCTTAACATTATTCTAAGTGTTAAACCTCGAAAGCGAAAGAAAATTGGGCGAAGGCTGAGCCAAGTGGGGACTTGACTGCTGCACAGTGGGCAGTATTTTCGGCGGACAGAAAACGCCCCTGTTACACCTACATAGGTTTGATATATTCAACATTAATGATAAAGTCAACCTTCTAAAATGCTTAACCGGTCTTTGGTTGAGCGCTCCTCCTCCTTCTCCTCCCCTTCTTCTTTATTTACGCCATTTCCAACTCTAGAAGAGACTCGTACTCTTACAATCTATTTCTTTGAAACTTTGAAGATAGGTCTTCACTTTCCTAAACTTCACATTTTTCATTGTTCAACTCCGCAATTTGTCTTCTCAAGTTTAAAACAAAGAGGAATATACATTATGTAAAGTTAAAAATATTTATATTAAATGTTAGCTTAAAGAATTCTAAATTGGATTTATATTTTCTTGGTTAAATTGATTTTATATTGATTTAGTTGTAATTTCGATACTTTTCAGATAACTCAATTCAATTTCTTTGGTTTTGATTCGTTGTTACCAGATAAAAGCAAATTCATCAGTCCTTCTTAATTTACTGTATTTTCAGTATACATAAGAAGATTACTTAACTTCCTCTTCGTGAATGATTGGTAGAATAGTATATATCCTGCCATAGCACAAACCCCAGCTCGATTCCCAGATGGTGTATTTTTTAATTATATAATAAAAATTGCCGGCTGACTTCGGTCGGAAAATACCGACCGACTTTGGTCTATTTTTTCGGCAGATTTTTTCTTTTTTGGTAAATTTAATTGACCGACTAAAATCGGTCAAAAATTACGACCGACTTCGGTAGCTACTTATTACCGACCAACCTTATTTCGACGGATTCAAGTCGATCGATAGTCGGTCGTTTTTTTCCCCAGTTTTTCAACCGATTTCGGTCGGTATTCCTGTAAAGAATTTTCGCAATTTTCTAACAATGTAAGGAGAAAGGAAATGTCAGGTTACATTAAAAAGTAGCAACTAAAGTATTAGGTATATCTAGAGTTTTAGGACCTCATAAGAATTCTAGTGGTAGAACAAGGAGGTTAAAGAGTTTTTAAAATTAAAAGAGAGTGTTATAGTAAGTTGCCAGAATAAGAAAATGAAAAATCCTTTAAAGACTAAGAGAGCTAATAGGAACGCTAAGATGACTAATAATAAAACCCAAGCTCTAGATGGTTTGTACCAAATTCTAGGGACGTGAGATGGGAAGAAAGAAATGTAATTAGCACGATCAAGAGAGAAGGGCAAGGATTTATACAAGGTGAATTGTATTAAAGATTGTGATGACTCGGCTAGTTGTCTCATGAGTTACCGCTCCGTTTTCCTTATTTCTACTTCTTATTGCTTTGTCTATCGGTTCTATAGGTGATCGGTTTGGTTGGCTCGGGTTCGGAAAGGATTTGGTAAGGTTTGAGACACTTAGTCTCTTTTGAGGAAGCTTAAGTTAGAAAAGTCAACAGGATATTGACTTAGGTGTTAGAGGGCTCGGATGTGAGTTTTGATGGTTCAGATAGCTTTGGGAGGTGATTTGGGACTTAGTAGCGTGATCGAAATGTATTTTGGAGGTCCGGAGTAGATTTAGGCTTGAATTGGCGAAATTGAATTTTTTGGCGTTTTCCGGTTGATAGGTGAGATTTTGATATAGGGGTCGGAATGGAATTCCGAGAGGTACAGTAGTTCCTTTGTATCATTTATGATGTGTGTGCAAAATTTCAAGTAATTCGGACTTGGTTTGGTTGGGTTTTTTATCAAAAGCGTAATTTAGAAGATTTTGGGATTCTTAGGCTTAAATCCGATGCGAATTTGGTGTTTTGATGTTGTTTTGAGCATTCTGAGGATTAGAACAAGTTTGAATGATGTTATGGGATATGTTTGCATGTTTGGTTGAGGTCTCAGGGCCCTCGGGTGAGTTTCGGATGGTCAATCGGACCATTTCATGTTGTTGAGAATTGCAGAAAACTGTTGAAGTGTTGTAGAGAAATTTGACCTTTGCGTTCGCGAGAAGGTCCTCGCATTCGCGAAGGGTTAGTTGAGGAGGCTGAGGATTTGTCCTTCGCGTTCGCGAGGAAGGCTCCACGTTTGCGAAGGGCTGGAATGCGGTGCATTGCGTTCGCGAGAAGGGGAGCGTGTTCGCGTAGAGGAAGTCAGGTAGCTGGGTTTCAGGGCGTTTTGTTCATCGCGTTCGCGAAGGGTTAGGCCGAGGAACCATCACGTTCGCGAGGGGCAGGTCGCGTTTGCGTAAGAGGATTTTTGGTCAAAGTTAATTTGTGCTTCGCGAACGCGAGGCGTTGACCGCGTTCGCGAAGAAGGAATTGAGGCCTAGGCAGAATGTTTAAATAGTCATTTTCTCCGCATTTTTGGGGTTATCTTCCACCATTTTTGAGCGATTTTGGAGCTTTTTGAAGAGGATTGAAGAGAGATTCAAGGGGAAACACTTGGATGTAAGATTTATGGACTTATTACTCGATTCTAATGTGAATTCTACTTAATTAATCATGGAAATTAAGCCTAATATTGAAGAACTAGGGTTTGAAATTGGAGACCTAGAATTTGGGATTTGAGGGGTCTTTTGCGGTTGGATTCTGATGATTTTGGTATGAATGAACTCGGGTAGTGATAAGGAGTCCATTGATGTAAATTTTATCAATTCCAAGACGTGGGCCCGGGGGTTGGGTTTGGCCAATTTCGGGATTTGTGTTGTAATTTGATTCCTTTCGAGTGGGCTATATTCTCTTAGCATATTTTGATAGTTTTGTACTAATTTTGGTTAGATTTGGAGCATCCGGAGGCCGATTCGAGGGGCAAAGGCATCGCTAGCTAGAGATTTAGACCGGGTAGAGGTGAGTAATGATTGTAAATATTGTCCTAAGGGTATGAAACCCCGGACTGCACATCGTGGTGCTATATTGAGGTGACACACACACTAGATAACGAGCGTGGAGTCATGCACTGTTAGGGATTGTGACTTAGTCCATCCCGAATGACTATTTTATCGCATATTTGACTTAAAACTATTTGATATCATCATGTTTTGGGCTGAATGCCATATTTGGGCCTCGTGCCAACTATTTGAACCTTAGGGGATTTTTACTGATATTTCCTCACTGTTTTGACTTTATACTTGTACTCAGTCATGCTATATTCTACTATTTTCATAACTCAGCCATGTCTACTCTACTTAACACTTAAAATGATATTTTAAATGATATTTTGGGCTGAGCATCATGTTTTACTATACCCGAGTGGCTTGTGAAAATTTTAACTGAGTAAGGCCGATGGCCTATGTTGTGAGGAAACACTTGATTATAATTAAGGTGGCTTGTTGATCTGAGCGCAAGAGCCTAGTGATGATGCCACGAGATGACTTGATATTGCGCTTGGGCCGTAAGGGCCCTTCCAGGAGTCTGCACACCCCCAGTGAGCGCGGGTACCCATTATGATGTGAGATATAGCCGAAGGACTGATTCTGTTGATATTGTGCCCGAGGGGCGGTTCCTCATGTGTTTACCTTTTCTAGTTGCCTGTCTTTTACTTGCTTAACTGTTTAAAGAGGGATTTTAAGAAGCTTAAACTAAACTAAAGTGACTCAGTATATTTTCACTGTTTCATTACTTTTTACTGACTTTTACTGCTTCCCTATAGCCTGTGATGTGCCTTACGTGATTCCATATTTCTCAGTCTTTATTTATAATTATTACTCACTGAGTTGGAGTTCTCACTTTACTCCTTGCACCCCGTGTGCAGATTCAGGTGCTTCAGGTCCTGCTGGCGAGGGTTAAGAGCTTTCAGCAGATTCCGAAGTTTACGAGGTAGCTGCTCGGCGTTCGCAGCCCCGTGCTTCTCCCCCTTATCTCATTTCATTTCTATATTTAGTGTTTCCGTAATAACTATGTAGACTCTTCAGACTTGTAGTAGATTGTTAGATGCTCATGACTGGTGACACCCCGATGTCGGGTCGTGTTGGTTTTAATTTCCCAAACTATGCTGTAAACTACTTATTTTGGGATTTTATCATGTTTAAGTCTTAATACTTATTATTTTAATTTCTTAAAAATTGAATTAGGAATGTGTCGGCTGGCCTTGTCTTCACGAGAGGCACCATCACGACCAGGTCCGGGTTTAGGGTCGTGACAAAGACGCTTCACAACAACTCTTGACAAGAGATAACAAGGACAAGGAGAGATAAGAGGATATTTTGATCAATTATTCAGCTCGAACCAAGAGAACTACATTTTAAACTTTCACACATTTGTGTACAATACAAAATTTTCTACACTTGTAGGATTAGGCTGACAAAAGCAAATGTGCCATAAAAAATATGAGGACTAGAAAGGCTTATAGTCCAGATAGTATCACTTTAGAGTTTTGGAAGTGTCTTGAAGAGATTGAAGTAGAATGGCTCGTCAAGCTATTCATTTGCTATAATAAAAAGTGCCAGGATGCCTAATGAGTGGATGCAGAGCATATGATTTAAAATTATAAGAATAAAGAAAACATTCAAAGTTGTGCGAATTATCATGGCATTAAACTCATGGGTCATACAAGAAAACTCTAGGAAAGAGTGATTAGACCTGTCAAATGGGCGGGGTCGACCCACGAACCGGCCCACATAACTCATTAAAATTGACCCTTTAACCTGCCCATGACCTACGAAACCTTAACCGAACCAATCCATTAATTTAAAGGGGCTGGGCCGGGCTATAATATTTTGACCCACTGAAATGTTTCTCAAGTTTTAATGTTAATTGTGTCGCGCCCCCTTTTTTCCTCGCGGAGTCCGGGTTATTACATTTGGAAGGACAACTCATTCATTTTGGGAATTGGGTTTGAATTTGAAGAGTCGCCACCTAATGATTAGGGTGCATTAGGATACCAAAGGGTTTGATTTGAACAACTAGAGATAGGGTAAGGGCTTGAAATTATTTCAAAGGGAAGGTGTTAGGCACCACTCAGAATCCACTAGTGTAGTTCCCGGCCAAACAATTATTGTGAATTGAGGTGCAATTAATATATAGGCAAATAAGGCTCAAATAAGAGGAAATTTCACATAATGGTTTGAAAGTAGACAAAGTTTGAAAGAACGATTAGAAAAGCTAATTTTAAAAGAAGGAGTTGAAATGCTAAAAGAAAAGAAATAAAGAATAAAGGGAGGGTGGGTCCTAGGTTTTTAAAAAATATGGATCACCCCACACAATGTCCGGTAATCACTCCTCAGTGAGGGGCTACACGTGACATTACCACGTGGTCATCATATCCATATCTACCCTTCTCACCCCGGTGTTTTGTTCAACTGGTCGAGGACCGAGTATTCATTGGCCTATATCTTTCTCCAAAGATCGTCTGGACCTGTCTCAATGATGGTTGACCGATTGGAGGCCTGCTTTCTTGACTCAGCTAGGTGTTCTGGGGTATAAACCCTACCAGTTCTCGTCATACCCTGTGCGACAACAGTTTCCTCGAACCTACCCTTGCCCTTTCTTCTTGCCTCGGCTGTATAATCCCATGGTATGGCCTTCGTGTGGAAGGGTGTCATGGTTGACATCACCACTGGAATCGGCACAACTATTTTCACTCTGAACGGAGCATGTGCCTTGGGTGGTAGAACGACAACTTCGAATGGTAGGGGTGCACTTGCTGGAGACACGAATTCGACCTCAATTAGTGTTGGTGTCTTTGCAGATGACGTTGTTTCAAACTCAAGTGGCACTGACATATTTACCTCGACGTCCCCAGAGGGCTAAATCTGGACCACGATCGGATTAAGAGTAACTTTTTGCTTCTTTGGGTCATCACCTTCTACGATCAAACCGATCGATCCCTCAGGATCCCAATCATCCTCTATTTCAATCATGTAAACGCCTCCACCCTTGTGGTCTGGCAGAGGGTTATTGCAGACATTCGGAGCAGGTTCCTTAGCCACAATAATTTTGTTGTCAATCAAAGCCTGGATCTTGTCTTTCAAGGAACAACATTAGCCGATGGTGTGCCCTTTTATGCCGGAATGGTATGCACAGTATTTGTTTGGATTAACCCACTGAGAAGGGTTCTCAGGGGTTACAGCAGGGATAGGGGTGACATAACCAGCAACTTTGAGTCTCTCATACAACTAGTCAATGGGTTCAGCAATGGTTGTATACTATTTAGGAGGTGTGTGGTCAAAAGTTGGTCGAGGTCTAGGGAAATTTTGGCATGTAGGAGGTGATTGATAGTGGGACGGTTAAACATTTTAGGCTTGGTAAACATGTGCAGGTTGGGAATATTTGGGTGAAGTAGGCTAATATGTGGGAGGTGGAGGTGATTGATAAGCTGGTGGTGGAGTTTGGTAAGAGGGTGAGGGTGCTTGGCAGTTTGGAGTAGGCTGATATGTGAGTGAAGGCATTGGATATGTTTGGTATCTGATAGGAGATTTGGTTCTCTGTGCAACCATTGTGGCCCCTACGTCCCTTTTCTTGGATGTACCACCAGACTGTAAGGCCTTATTGGTAGCTTGCAAAGCCTCGAAGTTCGTAACCATACCGCTTTTGATGCCCTCTTCGATTCTTTCACCCAGCTTGATGATGTCAGAAAATTTACAGCTCTCAATCAACATCAGCCTTTCATAATACTGCGGGTCCTAAGCCCGGACAAAAAATTTGTTCATCTGTTCTTCTTCTAAGGTAGGCCTGACTTTAGCAGTTTCGGACCTCCATCGAGTAGCATACTCGCAGAATGTTTTTGTAGATTTCTTCTTTAGATTCTGAATGTAGAACACATCCAGCCCATTCTCTATGTTGAACCTAAACCTGTCCATAAAGTCGAACGCCATGCCTACCCAGTTTGACCATTTCTTCGGATCTTGGCTAATATACCAAGACAGAGCATCTCCCTTCAGACTTCTCATGAAAAGCTTCATGCAGATTCTTTCGTCCTTCCCCACTCCAATCAGCTTGTCACAGTAAGTTCTCAAATGGACTCTTGGATCCCCTGTACCATCAAACATTTCAAACTTCGAAGGTTTGTACTCCTCGGGCTGTTCGACATCGGGCTGTATGCAAAGATCCTCATAGTTCAGCCTCTCAATTCCCTTGCTTCCTTCGATGCCTTGGATTCGGTTAGTCAATTTCTTAAGTTCTTCCGCCAGGTTCCTGATGAGCGAGTCTTCATCATCAGACTCAAGTGTGCTTGAGATGGGTTGCGTTGAGTGCGGCATGACCTCCATGTAGATTGGAGTGTTGTGACGAGTGTGGAAGGGGTCATTTGTGAAGTTCAAGGGTCTTGGGACGAGCAGTGGAGTATTGTTGGAAGTATGGTAGGTGTTCTAGTGGTGTTGAGGAGCGGTATTGTTTTGTGGTTTTGGGATATTTTGTGGTGGTGTAGGGTTCTGTGCATTTGGGAAATTGTCATCTGGAGTGGTGAGGGAAAATGACAGATTCGCCAGATTCCGAACCTAATCAAGTTCTTCTTGAAATTTCAGTAGCTTTTGTTCAAGTTGGGATGCACTTTCCTTAGGAACCAGAGTACCATGACCATGAGTGACCTCTACCCGTTCAGTTAAGTTCTCCTTTGTGGCATTGTTCAAATCTTCCATTTTTCCTTTGTTTTTGTTTTTGACTAGACTAAGAGTAGGAGTGGGTGGAGGGCCCCTAGATCTTGTGGAATAAGATGATGTTGCCAGAGTGCACGAACTAACCTTTGGGGAAGGGGAATAAAACAAAAAGGTAACAAGTTAGTGAGGATTATAAGAAAATGTTGCACTATTTAAACACATAATGCAAGAATGTAAATCGTGTCCCAATTTGGGAACCTCTTTGTGCCCGATGTAGGCCTAGCTACAAGTTGATTTGGAGAACTTAGAATACTAAATGCCTCATTTCATTGATTAAAAATAGACGAATCCCAAATCGACACTAAATAATAGGAAATAAAGTCACTAATGGCCATTGGCCTTATTACATTTCTTAAAGCAAGAGAAAAACTCCTATCTATTTGGTCCCAGAAGGACCTTCCCCAGACTCGGCGTCCTTGGCTCCGTCGAATAGCTTTCCCAACTCGTGAAATCCCAGCAATAAATAGACTCGGGCTAGATGTCTGCCTTAGTTTCCTTCAGCATTTTGGCAGTCTTCAACCCTCTTGAGAAACTTTCTTTCTAGCTCCACTTGTCCTCGCTCCAAGTATCCTAGTCGCTTATTGGCGCTAACAGCTATTTCTTTCCACTCCTCAATCAGCTTTTGGTTGGCTTCTTGTATCTCACGGTTCTCGCTTTCACATTCCCAGATCCTCTTGCGCAGTTGATTGTATTTAACATGTGCCTCGACCCTCTCATCTATGATCCTGTGACCCCTAGTAAACCTTGGTTGACCCAGACCATCGCGATTATCCTCAAACCAACCTGAATAGTAGGGGGCGCAACCAGCGTGGTATCTATCTGGCTCAATTGTATCTCTTCCCATGATGATCTTGCAGTGCCACATGTGAGCACGTGATTTTTTCCCTATATGAATTACTCCAACAAATTCAAAACAAAATAATTTCTTTCAGTGTTTGCAATTTTGTTGGATTTCGTGGCATTTTCTGTTAATTATTTGCATTTGTCTGTGCACGTTTATTTTATTTAATTCGTGAAAAATACAAAAATATATGTTGCATCTGCATTTAGGATTTAATTTTATATTTTTAGATTAATTTGCAAATTAGTTTGTTTTATAAAAAATGAAAATCACAAAAAATAATTCATTTTGCATTTTTACTTTTTAATTTTGAATTGTATAATTTTTCTTTAAATTTATTTAATTAATTATTGTAAACACCATGACGAGTGATTAATCTAATTGGGTAGGTCAATTTAGTTTAAAAATTATTATTTATTAATTTGGGGTTTATTTTAATTTTGGAAAAAAAGGAATTTTGAAATTGAAAATGAAAAGAAAGAAATGAGAGGAAACCTAAATCTGGGCCAAAATCAATCCAAATTTCCCCAGCCCAAACGAAAACTACCCAATACCCGGCCCAAACCACCCTAACCCGGTCCGGCTTCCCCCCAAACAAAACGACGTCGTTTCATGGGCAATAGATCAGGACCGTCAAGGTGTCTTGATCGGACGGTCCTGAAGCCCGGGTAATGTGGTATTTAAATGTCCAAATGTGCCCCTACCCCCCCCCCCCTTCACCTCTTTCACCCTCTTACACCCCCGTCGGAACCGCCAGCCGGAAATCGTCTCCGCCGGCGGCAGTGCTCCGTTCGACCCCAAACTTACACCAAATACCCTCCTCCATCTCCACATACCAGATCCGTACCCCTTTTCCCTCAAATCGAACCCCAACTGTTCGAATCTCAATTCGAAGCCTCAAACCCTAACCACCGCCCTAGAATTCCCAACCCCTGCCCGGCGACGGAGCTCGAACACCACCCAAAATCTAGCCATGCGACCATCACCATTCCCTTAACCCCAATCCACCACCATTTTCCCCCAAATCCTCACCAAACCAGGTCCAAATCAAATATGAGAATGAAGAAGGAGACAATCTGGCAAAGCTGTCAAGTTTTCTATGAACGATGCGGCTCGAGACTAGTATTATTCATCTGTTCTCAAAGAGAACACGCGGGTAATACCAGTTTCGGGTCAAGTCGAAGTTGCCTGAGGTTGCCCAAGTTCTGTCTATGTGATTTCCTAGGTATTTCTGTTTTTGCCCTTTCATCTCCATCTTCTATTTATTCGTATACTCGCACCCTTCTGCTTCTTCTCTTTTCTGTCCGTTTTCTGTTCACCTGTCCCTCTCATTTTCTTCTAGTTTCTTTACTTTAATTTCTGAGTTTGAATGGGGTGAAGTATTAAAACACTGAATATTGATTCCTTTGGTAAGCTTTACAATTTTTCTGGCAGAAGTTCTGATGAATTCTGTTGTGACTTTTGCATATTGCCTGTTTCAGTTCTGGTTTATGTTCCTAATTATATATTTGGCTCTGGTTAATTCGAATTGTAGCTCGTAATTTTGTTCTCCTAATTTCAAAATGAGCTTTTGATATAGTTTGGGCTTTGGGGTCATTTTTGAATCCTTCATAGGGGCCTGTTAAGTGTTGGGTCAAATTTGATCCATCAACACTTCAAATTGGGTTAATCAGACCCATATAATTTGCTGAAGGTAATTTCAAGGGTTGTGGGGGGTAGTTCAGGAAATTGGCTTGGGGAATCTTTGGTGTAACAGAATAGGAAGCTTCCTAAGAAGCTGGGGTGGGGATTAATGTGGAAATCTATTTTTTAACTTAGGGATATCTAAGCAAGAATGAAAATATCAAAAGGGTAGAAGTGCAAATCTGAATTATTTTAGGCTGCCCTGTTTCTTGCCTATAAAGGCATCATTTCTTGCCTTTCAAGGCAGAGACCCAAGAGCTGAAAAGAAGATAAGCTCAGAAAATACAAAAATGGCAGGAATTTTACTGTTTCATTGAATTTCAGTGATTGTGGATTCCTTTTCAACTTCTGAAACTATTTTTACTCATCCGAGTGGGAAAGGGCCTGAACTTGGTCGCCAAAAGTTGGGTCTGAAGTTTTATTGGGCTGCCGAGTGTTTTGAATTTGTTTTATTGAGCTGTTGTACATCATTTCTAGAGTTGGGACTGGTTTTGTTGGCTGTCTCATTGCTGATTCTTATTGCTGCTCCTGTTGATTTTTCATTTTTGTCTTTGTTCATTTCCAGGTACACATCTCTACACTCTATTCGAATGTAAAGCTTGATGTGGGAAATAAAAAATGGAATCTGGAGCTTTGAGTTGTATTCAGTTTAAGTTTAAATTAAGAATAAGCATGTTTGTCTACTTTGTTTTGCTGGAAATTTCACTTGCTGCCTCTCAACTGTGAACAATGGGATCAACCTTTAATCTCTGAATGTCATACGACATGGTAGCCTAGTCTGAATGTTTGCCTTAGTATAAGTTCTGAATGTAGTCATTTTACTATTCATTTGTCTCGAGGTCAGTGGTTGGACTTATTTAGATACTGTTGACTCAAGACTGTTTATTTCACAGACTATTAGATCTGATTGAAATTGGTATTTACGTTTAAATTGCCTGAGTTTTGTATCGCATTTTTTGATACAATTTTAGAAGTCGAGCAAGCTGTTCGCTCTCGAAGAACTATGATTCAAATTATGAGTTTACAGTTCGACGAGTACCAAATCTGGTAAAATACCATCAAGATTCGAGCTCCATGTAATATGTTGATGATTTAGCTGCGAATTCTTATTATTATTCAATGTTCAGTTTTTTTTTAAAATAACGATCCCTTGGGCGTATTGCATCTTTGGTTTATACGCATACCAGTAGGCCCAACTGACTTCTGGTCCTGGTCTTGGAGGCCCCTTTGGAAATAAGGAGTACTCTCGCTATTTTGTTTGTCCTGGGCCTCTTCTTGAGCTTGAAAGTCTTATTGTTGCTGATGTTAACTAATAGGGGTGGTCCGGCTTCTGAACACCTAACGTCCCTCCCCCTTTCCCTAATAGTTGCATACCTCGGCCTTAAATCGTGTTAGTTCAATTATTTGTGGTAATTAATTTAAGGCAAGCTATAATTAGACGCTTAGTGACAAATGGCTCTTGTGTTAATTTCATAATATAGATGTAAAATAACAAATATTTGTAGAGAAACCTTTAGGGTCGTTTAAAAATACTATCGTGGTTGTGGACACGTTCGCGTGATATGATTACGGTTTCTAAAAATAAAATTAGAGTATGCGTTCGCGCAACTTCGAACAATTTCCTTTAACAATAGAAATATTTGCTAATAGGCCACTAATCAGTTTTGAAGCATGCCATCTACAATTTAATTATTCATGGCCCGCATGTTAATAACCTAGATAAAAAATATGACAAATGTTGGTAGTTTTCTCTAGGCACATTTAATACACTATCATGACCGCGTATACGTCCGCATAACTTCGGCCAAACTTTTGACAATAATAAAGCGTTATTAATTGTGGACACGTTCGCGTGACATGATTTTTGACGCACCAAACAAATGGGTACACGTACGCGTGACCCATTTCAAGATAATTTTTTAATTTAAAAGCGGTAAAGGGTAAATGCACATAGGATCTAAAGTCAGTAATTAAACAATTTTAGTAAGCCAAGTATAATCAAAAGCGACCGTGCTAGAACCACGAAACTCGGGAGTGCCTAACACCTTCTCCCGGGTTAACAGAATTCCTTACTCGGATTTCTGTGTTTGCAGCCCGTAAATAGAGTCAGTTTTCCTCGATTCGGGATTTAAACCGGTGACTTGGGACACCGTAAATTATCCCAAGTGGCGACTCTGATTTTTAAAAAACAAACGATTCCGTTTCGATTGTCCTTTAATTGGAAAAACTCCCTTATATTTATACCCTTTTAAGGGTGAAAGTAAAAAAGGGAGGTGTGACACCACATATGCTGAGCTTGGCACTTATAAGGACTATCATCAGCCTGGAAGTCAGCCCGGAAATGACTCATCATGTTGACCTTGGGTATAACCTACTTCCTACTAGCTTGCCTCATAACCCGGAGAGGGATGTAAGGGTATGTTCCTCTCAGACCGATCAAAATCAAAAATGGTGCATCCCTGGACCGGGCGATGAATTCCTCGGTAGGGAACCACTCAAACATCCATTGTACCTGATCCTCAGTTAGATTTTTAAATAGCTCTACCCATCCCTTGGCGTCTTCTGGTTGGGCGAACATGTTGGGTATGTAATTCATTCGCTTCGGATGATGGAAAGCGATATGATCATCCCAATCTCTTCACTGGATCTCTTGTCGGTATTCACCTCTTTGAAGATGCTCCATGAGGCAGAGCTGAAGTAGAAAATTGTAGCCCTCGAAGTATTTGGATCTTCGTTGACACTTTTCTAAGGCTCGATATATTTCCACAATGATCATGGGCACAATATTGAATGGTTGCCCACCAATGCCCTCCATCACAGTTTTAGTTACCATAGGCAACCTGGTATGTATCTTTGCTTTCTTCATCGGAAACACCATCATCCCCAGGAAGCAGAACATGAATACAGATCCTTCGGTGAATATGCCATAATGATGAGCGGGCAAATTCGTCAGGATAGGTACGGTAGGACTTGCTGTGACCGTACCTCTTGTACAAATAATAAAAAGGGATGTAGGATTCTTTCAAACATGTCAGGTCTGGATTCTTCTTTAGACCCATCATTTTGAGGAAACCCCTGCCCTTGCAGTTTTCAGGCATTAACAAACCCGGAGTTTCCCATGGTATACCAGCCAATCCTCTTATTTCTTCTAGCAAGAGGGTCATTTCAATATCCCCGAAGCAGAACACAAACCTCTCGCAATCCCAGAATAGAGTAGCAGCTTCTATGATCTTGTTGTTGGGTTAGATTTCCATAAGGGAAGGTAGATTTCCCAGATATTTTCGGACATGAGTCTGATCACTGGAATGAAGATCCTCCCACCAGCTTAGCAATTTTGGGTGGATGTTGGTGACCATGCCGAATCTGGGGACTTCGTGACTCATATTTCTGCAAGCCAAAAGAGTTAGGCCCTTACCCCCACCAGACTCGACTATTTAATATCAACAATTGGCATAAAAGCATTTAGTTCTCCAAATAAATGCACAGAATGTGATAATGTCCGTTTGGATTTTAGGGAAACCCAATGGACTTTGGACAAGGCTATCTTAAATAGTCATTATGCAGACAACATAACTGACTCGACTAGGCTGACCATGATGCATGCACAGTTTAAACAGAGTAAGGCTTCTATGGGGTTTTAGACTGGTACCCTTGAGCAGACAACTCAAGGGGAAAAGGCACGGAACCTTCGACTACACCGTTGATCGACTGGTTTTACCGCAAATACGCTTTTTCCATATTTAGGGGGTGATAATATCGGAAGAGTGCAACCACTCATTATAAGCGTTGCTATAGGATTTGTGTTGGCACGAGTGGAATATGATGTTGAACATGATTATGCAACAATTAAAGGCATGTTGTCACGTATTTGCACGTTTAAGAAAGCAGTAAATACAATAGTTTCATAATTTAAAGTAGTAGTAAAGGAAAACAGTAAAGGAAAGAAACAAAAAGACGAGTCAGTTTGGCAATCGAAAAGGAAATTAAATGCTTAAAAGAAATAAACAAATAATTGCGCATAAATTCACAACAATAGTCTGAAATGGTAAAAGCCTAAAGATCCCCAGCAGAGTCGCCATGCTGTCGTGCCCCCTTTTTTCCTTGCGGAGTTCGGGTTTATGACATTTTGAAGGACAACTCATTCCTTTTGGGAACTGGGTTTGAATTTGAAGAGTCTCCACCTAATGATTAGGGTGCATTAGGACACCAAAGGGTTTGATTTGAACAACTAGAGATAGGGTAAGGGCTTGAAATTATTCCAAGGGGAAGGTGTTAGGCACCCCTCAGAATCCACTAGTATGGTTCCCAGCCAGACAATTATTGTGAATTGAGGTGCAATTAATATATAGGTAAATAAGGCTCAAATAAGAGGGGATTTCACATAATGTCTGAAAGTAGACAAAGTTTGAAAGAACGATTAGAAAAGCTGATTTTAAAAGAAGGAGTTGAAATGCTAAAAGAAAAGAAATAAAGAATAAAGGGAGGGGGGTCCTAGGTTTTTAAAAAATATGGATCACCTCATACAATGTCCGGTAATCACTCCTCAATGAGGGGCTACACGTGACATTACCACGTGGTCATCATATCCATATCTACCCTTCTCACCCCGTTAAGGTATTTAAAGCGCAGATTGGTCTCGATTACTTATTGCATGCTATTACCCGTCTCATTCCTACCAGTCCCGGAGGCATTTAGGACTACTAATCCTAAAGGGAGGGATGTTGGGTTTATTTGGAGTTTCAAAGGTAAAAATCTAAGGCGACATACAAAAACACATATTGCACATTTTGGGGAAAAACACTAAACAAACAGAGGCTCAGATATATCTCCTTAAACAAAGAAAACATATAATTAACATGACTTGCACATATTGTTTAAGTCTGATTTTAAGGTATTAATGACGAGGGAGAGGAGATTGTTGAGACTATTTTAGTTTACTACATAACTCAGGGAAGAAGTCCAAATCTGGCCTGCCTGCTGGTTGTAATAATTAACAGAAGTGGATTTAACTATCAATTGTTACCCTAAGGCTTGCCTAAGATTTTAGACGAGGATGCTATAGGCATGGTATCTACTGAATTCAGCAAGTGATAAGACAGTAAAACTCGAAATGAATTATTCTATATGCATACTTATTCAGCGAGGGACTCAGATTATTAAAAGATGTGCAGAGCGTACAAAGTTAAATAAATTGGTCACAAGTTCTGAAGGGGATAGCAACTAATATTACTGATTTTATAGCTAACACCGAGTGAAGCGAATCAGATTCATTTAGAAGCTCCTATGGGCATGTTTTCTATGCATTGCTAATTTTAAACTCTTATAGATGTGGTGTCGAAATGCAGAAAACCTTGTAGACAGGGTATCTATATGCAGAAGTCTTATAGACATGGTATCTAAATGCGAGACTTTGTTTTTAAACCTTATAGGCATGATTTCTACATGTAGTTGAATATGCAAAATTAAAACACTCCTATAGGCATGATTTCTATATGTAGTTGAATATGCAGAATTAGAACAATCCTATAGGCATGATTTCTATATGTAGTTGAATATGCAGAATTAGAACACCCTACAGGCATGATTTCAATATGTAGTTGAATATGCAGAATTAGAACACCCTATGGTCATGATTTCTACCCTTGACATGCATAGATATCCCACCCTTTTTGCTACCCAGCCCCAAGTGTTTATTAAAACTTAATACAAATCGGAATGAATACATCAGGAAAATATAAAGAATTACAACCAGAGGAAGCCTGATTCTTGACTTCCTCTCTGAGTTATGAGATAGACCAACTCAAAGACCATTGATCCAAAGCCTTTCTCAACTTGAGTGTGTCAGAGTTCCCTAAGGGCCTTAATAGGACCCGGGCAGTGCTCACGCCCAAGTTTCAAAACCAAAATAGGGACAAGTGCAGTGTGGAAGTGCCAGCCCTCAAGTGTTCAAGTTCAGAGGGAACTCATGGGTTTCAAGGCAAGGCTCACAAGAGGGGGAAGAACATAAGTCTAAGAGAGAGTGCAAGTGAAGAAACAGAGTTCTGAGGGAATAAAGGAGAGGTAAACAACCACAAACAAGTTGATAATTTCATACAAAAGGGGATTCAGGGGGTTGGGAGGTTGCAAAGAGCCTATGGTTAGGCAAGGGTAAGCTTTTGGGCATGCATAATAATAGAAGATGTTGGCATGCCTATAAGCCTACCAGAACACACAATACCCGATAAACATAGAGGTTAGGATCCTAGTGGATCAAGCTTGAGTTATGGGCAGTAACATTCAGTACTGTCATGCCTCAAACAAACCATCAATATCAAACATATTGGGGTAGGGGTTTAGGATACACAATACATAGATTCAGAATAGGAAGAAAGAAATTGCAGCATGCTAGAATAGAGTACTGAATTAAATACAAGCAGTAGGCAGACAAGAAGGCAAAAGTATTAAGTAAACATATTGTCGTGATGCTGGAATCTTAATCAGAACATACCAGTTTAAGAAGCAAAATACAGTAAAGTAGGTAGCAGGACTTGAAAACATGCAACAATACAAGTAGCAAGAGAGAATATTTCGAGTATGAGTGTGAGTTCAGAAGCTAAGAGTGTTCGTGTGTCTCGTGTTAATGAAAGAGCAGGGTATTAATAGTTTGAAAACAGGTAGAAAATAAGGCAAGAATCATAATTTAGTAGTAATTATGGAACTAGGTACTAATTAAAATCAATCAGTATAAGAACTCCCTTTAATTAAGGAGTTAAACTTAAACGGTAATGGACAGAAAATATTTAAGGAAAGAAATCAAGTAGGCATCTTGTGCAGAGTAGACAATTAGGGGTAAATACATATGGGTTTAATTAAGAGAAGAATCTTTGAAATACTCGGTTAACCAAATAAGGTAAGAAAACAAAGTAAAGTTGCAGAATATGGAGACAATCAGCACATTGTAAATCAAGGTGTCAGGGATTTGAAATTACTGATTTGGGGAGAATAATAGGGGTTCCCATGAATAAACAAATAAACCAAGCCAGAAATAGGAGAATTGAAAGTCTAAGGAAAGTTTTCAAATCAACTCAAGAAACAGGGAAATCAGTAAGGCGAAACAAGGAAAGAGTCAATCACTTAACATATGAATGCAATCAAAATTACACAAGGAGGTTTGAAATCAGTCCAAAATTGAAGGTCATTTCAGAGGGAAATTCAGCATATAAAAGAGTGCATAAGTATTAGGCATGCAAGGCTGAATTTAGGACAAAGAGAAGCGTCATGCAATCACAAAGTCAGTAAGTAGTGGACTATCGAAACATGGTAGTCACATAGGTCAATCTTAGTAACTCAGTAATAGAAAAAGATAGAGTATCAAATAGCATGCAAAGGGGTCGAATGAAAAGGCCTTATAGTAGAGTTTCAATGGTAGCAGGAAGTCAAAATCACATAAAGAAACAGAGACTGAAACAAAAGATTTTGAAATTCAATTAAGCAACAGATGAAGCAACTTCAGAAACTCGAATAGGTCCAAAGAAATTCGGGTTTTGAAACCAGTCGAGTTAAGAGCATGAATAACAAGTAAATCACATAGCAAATAGTCTCCGAACTCGAATGAACCCCAAAGTTTTAGGGTTTTCAACACAATCGAGTCTAGAGATGAAAAGCAAATAAATCGATCAAATACTTAACGAAATAGATTCAGAAACCTCAAAAGAAACTAAGACTTTTAACATGCACACTCCAGTAGAAGAGTAACATAAAGAAACACAGTAGAACATGTTAAAATCAGAGAAAGCTTTGAAATGACTTAACAAAACCCTAAATCGAAAAAAATAAAAGGGGTTTTGAAGGTAGAGTTTTGAAAGAAATCTCAAGAAAACATTTGAAAGTTTAGGGTAAACACAGATCTAAACAGATCTAAAAGAAATCGGAGGAACCTCGGATGTTGGGGTTTCAGAAGAACCCCAGATGGTGAGAAAGGCTTGGAAACCATCGATCTAAGCAGGAGAAGTCATGAGTCAGGCTTGAATAGCCATGACTGGCCGGAGTAAGGTCAAAGATGACCGGAGACAGTCATAAGAACTGAGATAGACCAAGGTCTGGGACAAGCCTCTTCAAGGTCTGGTCTTGAAACCATAGTAATCGGGCATGTAGGAGTCATAGGAGGCAGGTACATGCCTTCAATGGCTTTGGAGGCCATGGATTTGGGAGATTTTCAGGCGGTGATTGAAGGCGGCGGCTAGGGTTTGAGAGAGAATTGCGAGAGGGGGGATTCAAAGGCGGCTACAGGTGAGAAATGATTAGGGTTTGGGGTAGTTGGGAATTAAAAAAGGAAAGGGCTGATGTGAGCCGTGGGATTAAAAGGGAATCCGGGCGGGTTATTTAATTGGGTCGTGGGTCAGTTCAGACAGGGATTGGGACATAGTAATTGGTTTTAAAAATTGGGTCCAATTGGGGTGCCAAATCTGGCTAAAACTAAAATGAAAAATGGGCTAACATTTAAATAGCTATTTTTCCCTATTTGATTTACAAAAATTGTAAAATAATTTTTGGAAATAAATTAAAGGTACTAAAATGATTAATAGAATATAATTATTAAATTAAAAATATTGTACCTATTTTTTATAGACATAAACGTAATTAAATCTAAAAAGAGGCTAATATTGCAATTATATGCAATTTAGCTTTAAAAATACTAAATAAATTTGTAAAAATATGCAAAAAATCCCATTAGCTATATTTTAGTATAAATATAAAAGTAAAATAAATGAATCACCAAAAATGATAATTTTGGGAATAATTATTTGGTTTTTATGGATAAAATAAGGCAATAAATTGATTTAAAAATCAAGAAAAAATAATAAAACATTTGGAGATACTTATATATGTATACATATGCTATTTTTAAAGTATTTTGCATATTAAAATATATAGAAAAAATTTTGGTATCAACAGCTGCCCCTCTTTACTAGGGAAGGATGAAAGAATTGTCGGGTAAAGACATGATGGCCAATTTTGACCGAACAAAATGGTTCGAGGAGACTTAGGCCATGCTCTGACTTCTGAGCTGCCTACCTATCCCTGATCTTATAGGAATCAGGCCATATGTAGTTCAGGATCCGTTGGCGGAGTATGCCGATGGAGATTTTTCAAGAACAGACACAATATTAATGACGGGGTGAATGGTTGAAGTCTGATAGGGCTGCGGGAACCGGAGCGGGATCGCTCCTACCGAGATGGCCGTTGCTCGCCGGATTTCCTGTAAATAAGCAATACAAGCATATATGGTGCGTAATTTAAAGATGATGCACATTCCCGTCGGACCATGAATGTTGTCTTTGGACAATTAAGATGACGTCCTTAGACTATGATGTCCTGGGCCATGAAACGTATAATAAAGGATTCACAGGCCATGAAATGATGCTCTCGGGCTATACAAATGATGCCTCCGAACCATGATGCCTTTGAATAATGATATGCAAAAGATTAAAAGGGGGTCCTCAGGCCATGACATGGTGTTCTCGGGCTATGAAAATGATGTCTCCTAACAATGATGCCTTTGGACAATTTGGCAATCTTTCACCCCATGAGATGCAGTAGGTGGCGATCTTTCAGCCCATGAAATGCATTAGTCAGCGATCTTTCAGCCATGCAAACATAAATAAGGCGGAGATCTTTTAGCCATGCAAGTGTAAGTAAGGTGGCGATCGTTCAGCCATGAAAATATAAGTAAGTCGGCGATCTTTCAGCCATGTAGATGTAAATAGTCGGCGATCTTTCAGCCATGCAATTGTAAGTAAGGCGGCAATCTTTCGGCCATGCAAGTGTAAAAAAAGCGGCAATCTTTCAGCCATGCAAGTGTAAATGAGGCGGCGATCTTTCAGCCATGCAAGTGTAAATAAGGAGGCGATCTTTCAGTCATGCAAATGTAGAGGTGGCGATCTTTCAGCCACACAGATGCAAATGGAGGTAGAGCTTAACCTCGGAAGGGATAATGGTAGCCCTATGCAATGCAGAAATGCAGATGGAGGTAGAGCTTAACCTCGGAAGGCAGAATGGTAGCCTTATGCAATGCAGAAATGCAGATGGAGATAGAGCTTAGTCTCGGAAGGCAGAATTGTAGCCTTATGCAATGCAAAAAATGCAGATGGAGACAGAGCTTAGACTCAAAAGGCAGAATGGTAGCCTTATGCAATGCAAAAAATGTAGATGAAGACAGCGTTTAGTCTCGGAAGGCAGAATGGTAGCCTTATGCAAGAAATAAAATGGCAAATGGTAGTAGAGCCTTCTTAGCTTATAGCAGATCGCGACATTGTGATTGCCGGGGACATTGTGCCTCCTAGGGACACTATTGTGTGCGGATAGCAACTATGAGTAAGTGCAATGGTTCTGAGAGTTGTATTCCTGAATAATGTTTGTCTCGTGAGTTTATAGTATATTTGATGATTTTGCAACTCGAGTGCCTGTATCCAAAGAAAAATTGTGAGTTTTGTAAAGGGGACGTTAGTTTGTGTCCCCGCCTGCTTGGCTTTGATCTGGTGATACTGTCTATATCATTGGGGAAGGGGTGCTAAACAAGGCAATTTCGATAATAAACATGCATGGCTTAGTAAAAACATGACACAAGTACATAATTAAAATAGTTTTTAGATGAACCGACGACTGCGACGTGGTTCAAGACGTTGCAACCTCTCTTGCTACTGAATTTTGAGGGTCCTCCTCAAAATTCTTCCCCAGTTTAATGGGTTGATGTTTCTGACTGCTGCTTGCAGTGATTGGCTGAAATCAACTTCGGAATTTTGAGGGTCATCCTCAAAATTCTGCCCCAATTTCCAATTGCGGGGAGGGGGGAGGGGAATGAAAATTTTATTGAATTATGACCGAACCCATAGGGTTGCCTACGTATCTCCCCTTAAACAGGAATCAGGTTAGGCGTAGTTCAATTACATCATATAGGAAATCATGAAGACTACACATAGTAACGCTTGACCGCATATGAATTGATTGGCTTTGGCCAGACTTCTCCGTCCATTTCTGCTAGTATGAGGGCTCCTCCTATTAGAACTCGGTGAACCATGTACAGACCTTGCCAGTTAGGAGAGAATTTCCCCTTGGCTTCATCTTGGTGTGGAAAGATTTTCATTAACACCAGCTGCCCCGGTGTGAACTGTCTTGGCTTGACTCTTTTGTTGAAGGGTTTGGACATTCTGTTCTGATAAAGTTGACCATGGTAGACTGCATTCATTCTTTTCCCATCTATAAGAGCCAGCTGCTCATAGCAGCTCTTTACCCATTCTGCATCGTCGAGCTCTGCTTCCTATATGATTCTTAAGGAAAGAATTTCCACTTCGGCGGGAATGACGACTTCTGTGCCATAAACCAGCATATAGGGGGTTGCCCCAGTTGATGTGTGGACTGTGGTGTGATACCCCAATAAAGCAAATTTTAGCTTCTCGTGGCACTGCTTATGCTTCTCTATCATTTTTCTTAGTATCTTCTTGATGTTCTTATTGGCGGCTTCTACGGCCTCGTTCATCTGAGGCCTGTAGGCTGTAGAATTCTTGTGTTTGATCTTGAAAGTTTCACACATAGCTTTTATCAAGTCACTGTTGAGATTGGATCCATTATAGGTAATGATTGATTCTGGAATCCAGAATCGACAAATGATGCAGTCGCGGACAAAGTCTGCCACGACTTTCTTAGTTACCACTCTGTAGGATGTTGCTTCGACCCATTTGGTGAAATAGTCAATTGCTACTAGGATAAACCTATGCCCGTTGGAAGCAACAGATTCGATTGGTCCAATAATGTTCATTCCCCAGGTGGTGAACGGCCACGGTGAGCTTGTTGCATTGAGTTCGTTTGGGGGTATCTTTATCATGTCTGCATGTATTTGGCAGCGGTGGCATTTCAGGACATACTGGATGCAGTCTGTCTCTATAGTCATCCAAAAGTAATCAGCCCGGAGTATATTCTTTTCTAAGACAAAACCATTCATAGGTGGACTGCAGGTCCCAACATGAATTTCCTCTAGTAGCCTGGATGCTTCCTTTACGTTGACACACCTTAACAATCCAAGATCAGGAGTCCTCCTATACTAGATTCCTCCGCTATGAAAGAAATTATTGGACAACCTCCTAAGTGTGTGTTTCTGAGTAGGATTTGCAAGTTCTGGGTATTCGCCTTTTGCCAAATATTCCTTAATATCATGAAATTTTCCGTCTGCTTCTTCTTCAACATGGGCACAATAAGCTAGCTGATCATGGATCCTTACTGGAATGGGATCAATGAAGTTTTTGTCTGGATGTTGTATCATAGATGATAGGGTAGCCAATGCATCGGCGAACTCGTTCTGGACTCTGGGAACATGTTGGAATTCCGTCTTTGTGAACCTCTTTCTCAATTCCTATACATAATGCAGATACGGTAGTATCTTGGTCGCCCATTCTTCTTAGACTTGATGTATAAGTAGGTCTGAATCTCCGATCACTAGCAACTCCTGAATGTTCATATCAATAGCCATCTTGAGCCCTAGGATGCAGGATTCGTACTCAGCCATATTGTTGGTGCACGGGAACTTGAGTTTGGTAGACACCGGATAATGCTGACCGGTTTCTGATACTAGGACTACTCCTATACCAACTCCTTTGAAATTTGTTGCACCATTGAAGAACATTCCCCAACCGTCATAGGATTCTGCAATATTTTCTCCTATGAATGATACCTCTTCGTCAGGATTTTTCAGGGGTTCATATTCTTCGTCCACGGGATTTTCAGCAAGGTGATCTGCTAGCGCCTATCCCTTGATTGCCTTCTGAGTTACGTAGATAATGTCAAGTTCAGTCAACAGGATTTGCCACTTATCTAACTTTCCAGTGGGCATGGGCTTATGAAAGATGTACTTCAAGGGATCCATCCTTGATATGAGATACGTGGTATAGGCATAGAAGTAGTGCCTCAGCTTCTGGGCTACCCAAGTCAAAGCACAACAGGTGTGCTCTAACAAAGAATACTGAGCCTCGTATGGGGTGAACTTCTTACTGAGGTAATTAATGGCATGCTCCTTCCTCCCCGTTTCATCATGCTTCCCCATAACGCAAACGAAAGCTCCATCCAATACTGCAAGGTAGAGTAATAAGGGTCTATCTGGCTTAGGCGGGACTAAGACTGGTGGTGTTGATAGGTATTCCTTAATTCTGTCGAAAGCTTTTGGCAGTCATCAGTCCATTTGGTAGCGGCGTCCTTCTTTAACATCTTAAAGATTGACTCATAGATAACTGTAGATTGTGCTATGAACCGGCTAATGTAGTAGAGTCTCCCTAAGAAACTCATCACATCCTTCTTATTCTTTGGCGATGGCAATTCTTGAATAGCTTTGACTTTCGATGGGTCCAATTCTATCCCTTGGCGACTCATAATAAACCCAAGCAGCTTTCCAGCTGGAACCCCAAATGCACATTTCGCGGGATTCAGTTTTAGGTTGTACCTTCTCCGTCTATTGAAGAACTTCCTCAAATCTTCCATGTGATCAGTGGCCTTCTTGGACTTGATGATAACATCATCTACGTAAACCTTTATTTCGTTGTGTATCATATCGTGGAAAATGGTAGTCATGGCCCTCATGTAGGTGGCCCATACATTTTTTAACCCGAACGACATCATCTTGTATAAATACATTCCCTACGGCGTAATGAAAGCTGTTTTCTCATCATCTTATTCATCCATCCATATCTGATGACAACTATCAAAACAGTCTACAAACGATTGCAACTCATGCTTGGCACAGTTGTCGATCACGATGTGTATGTTTGGCAAAGGGAAGTCATCTTTCGGACTGGCCCGGTTGAGATCCGGTAGTCAACACAGACTCTGACCTTCCCGTCCTTCTTCGGTACTGGTATGATGTTGGCTAACCATGTCGGGTATTTTACTACCCTGAGAACCTTAGCTTTGACCTGCTTAGTGACTTCTTCCTTGATTTTTAGACTCATATCAGGCTTGAACTTTCTGAGCTTTTGCTTTACCAGTGGACATGTTAGATCGGTTGGCAGTTTGTGAGCCACAATAGATATACTTAGGCTAGTCATGTCGTCATACGACCAGGCTAATATGTCCTCATATTCTTTTAGAAATTCCGGGTACTCCTTCTTTTCTGATGGCGATAAGTGGACATTGATTCGTGTTTCTTTAACATTTTCTGCATCTCCCAAGTTAACCACTTTTGTTTCGTCTAGGTTGGACTTAGGTCTATTCTCAAAATTCTCAACTTCCTTAACAATCTCTTATGGCATATCCTCCTCCTCTGAATCTATGTCTGTTTGTTGCGTTGTCTCGTTGCATGTCACAGTTATTGGTTCATCAAGATAAGTAATAGTAATGTTGTATAAGTAAAGTAATGAGAGAAAAATAATATTGAGTGTTCATTCATAAAAAGTCAAAATACTTTGATAAATTGCATAATCATTTTGAACATTGAAAATCTTATTGCAGGAATTGAAAACATGCGAAAAACAAAATCTTTTAGTAAACAAAACAGTGCTTGTTTTAGCCTTGCTACCCCGAGGCTTGTCGGGCTCTAGTTGTCCTGATGGTCTAGTTATTGAGGCATGCTCCTCTGCTTACAGCCTGTATGGAAGGGACTTCCTCCCCCTCCTCCTCGAGAACAATACAACAATCCATATCATTATCTTCTAAGAACAAATTCTTCACTGATGCGCGTGTTTCTTCTTTTTCCGACCCATAAATAACATCGGCTGGTTGGAAAGTCTGCTCCAAATGCGGTATTGGCTACTCCAGCGGATAATAAGGACCGCGCCATGGTGGTGACCAGTTGTTGAATTCCTCTCAGGTATACTCATATCCCAGACCGAAAGTGTTGCCGTGCTTCTTGAGTTTTATGGGCTTAGTGGTTCCTTGGAGGTTCTTGCCAAGTCCTTTGCTAGGTTCATACCCACTCCAATTCAGTATGCTCTCGATCTTGTTATCCCACCATTTGTCTTTGTCAACATCATTTACCCATTCGATGTGGTGGTAAGTCTCTCCTCCCAGCTTCTTTCTCCCCTCGATTGATGGAATGGTTTAGCGACTGTATATAGGATTGCTACCCTCGCCGTGAATGATCACTTCCTGGTGATTCCCTTCGAATTTTATTGCCTGATGCAGTGTTGATGCTATGGCTCCGGCAGCATGAATCCATGGCCTTCCCAATAGCAAATTGTAAGATGCTGGCATGTCTATCACTTGGAAATCAACATCGAACCAAGTTGGCCCCATTCGCAAACATAGACTAATCTCCCCAATGGTGGACCTTTGGGAAACGTCGAAAGCTTTCATGTTTATGGCTCCATCGTTTATCTCGTGCAATCCCTTACCCAACTTCTTGAGTGTTACCAGCGGACAAATGTTGAGACTAGAACCCCCGTCAATCAGGATCCTGGTGATGAAGTAGTCTTCGCATTGCACAGTGATATGCAGCGCTTTGTTGTGTCCTAACCTTTCAGGTGGTAGCTCATCCTCATGAAAAGTAATTTTGTGACTTTCTAATACATGTCCGACCATGTTGGCCATTTCCCTGCCAGTGATGTTGTTTGGCATGTATGCTTCACTCAGCACTTTCAACAGAGCATTCTTGCGTGCCTCAGAATTTTGTAGCAAAGCAAGTATGGAAATTTGCGTCGGTGTTTTGTTCAACTGGTCGATGACCGAGTATTCCTTGGCCTGTATCTTTCTCCAAAGATCATCTGGACCTGTATCAATGATGGGTGACCGATTGGAGGCTTGCTTACTTGACTCAGCTAGGTGTTCCGGGGTATAAACCCTACCAGTTCGCGTCATACCCTGTGCGGCAACAGTTTCCTCGAACCTACCCTTGCCCTTTCTTCTTGCCTCCGCTGTATAGTCCCATGGTATGACCTTTGTGTGGAAGGGTGTCATGGTTGACATCACCAATGGAATCGGCACGACTATCTTCACTTTGAACGGAGCATGTGCCTTGGGTGGTAGAATGGCAACTTCGAATGGTGGGGGTGCACTTGCTGGAGACGCGAATTCAACCTCAATTGGTGCTGGTGTCTTTGTAGATGACGTTGGTTCAAACTCAAATAGCACTGACATATTTACCTCGGCATCCCCAGAGGGCTGAATCTGGACCACGATCAAATTAAGAGGAACTATTTGCTTCTTTGGGTAATCACCTTCTACGATCAAACCGATCGATCCCTCGGGATCCCAATCATCCTCTATTTCAATCATGTGAACGCCTCCACCCATGTGGTCTAGCAGAGGGTTATTGTAGACATTCAGAGCGGGTTCCTTGGCCACATTAATTTTGTTGTCAATCAAAGCTTGGATCTTGTCTTTCAAGGAATGACATTCGTCGATGGTGTGCCCTTTCATGCCAGAATGGTATGCATAGTATTTGTTTGGATTAGCCCACTGAGAAGGGTTCTCAGGGGTTACAACAGGAATAGGGGTGACATAACCAGCAACTTCTCTCATACAACTGGTCAATAGGTTCAACAATGGTTGTATACTATTTAGGAGGTCTGTGGTCAAATTTTGGTCGAGGTCTAGGGAAGTTTTGGCATGTAGGAGGTGATTGATAGTGGGACGGTTGAGCATTATAGGCTTGGTAAACATGTGCAGGTTGGGAATATCTAGGTGAAGTAGGTTGATATGTTGGAGGTGGAGGTGATTGATAAGCGGTTGGTAGAGTTTAGTAAGAGGGTGAGGGTGCTTGGCAGTTTGGAGTAGGCTGATATGTGTGAAGGAATTGGATAGGTTTGGTATCTGATAGGAGATTTGGTTCTCTGTGCAACCAATATGGCCCCTACGTCCCTTTTCTTGATGTACCACCAGACTGTAAGGCCTTATTGGTAGCTTGCAAAGCCTCGAAGTTCATAACCATACCACTTTTGATGCCCTCTTCGATTCTTTCACCCAGCTTTATGATGTCAGAAAATTTACGGCTCTCAATCAACATCAGCCTTTTATAATACTGCAGGTCCTGAGCCCGAACAAAAAGTTTGTTCATCTGTTCTTCTTCTAAGGCAGACCTGACTTTAGCAGCTTCAGACCTCCAGCGAGTAGCATACTCGCGGAATGTTTCTATAGATTTCTTCTTTAGATTTTGAATGTAGAACACATCCAGTGCATTCTCTGTGTTGAACCTAAACCTGTCCATAAAGTCGGATGCCATGCCTACCCAGTTTGACCATTTCTTCGAATCTTGGCTAATGTAGCAAGACAGAGCATCTCCCTTCAGACTTCTTATGAAAAGCTTCATACAGATTCTTTCATCCTTCCCTACTCCAACCATCTTGTCACAGTAAGTTCTCAAATGGACTCTTGGATCCCCTGTACCATCAAACATTTCAAACTTCGAAGGTTTGTACCCCTTGGGCAGTTCGACATCAGGCTGTATGCAAAGATCCTCATAGTTCAGCCCCTCAATTCCCTTGCTTCCTTTGACGCCTTGGATTCGGTTAGTCAATTTCTTATGTTCTTTCGCCAGGTTCCTGATGAGCGAGTCTTTATCATCAGATTCGAGTGTGCTTGAGATGGGTTGCGTTGAGTGTGGAATGGCCTCCACGTAGATGGGAGTGTTGTGACGAGTGTGGAAGGGGTCATTTGTGGAGTTCAAGGGTCTTGGGACGAGCAGTGGAGTATTGTTGGAAGTATGGTATGTGTTGCAGTGGTGGTGAGGAGCGGGATGATTTTGTGGCGGTGTAAGGTTATGTGAATTTGTGAAATTGTCATCTGGAGTGGTGAGGGAAAATGACAGATTCGCCAGATTTTGAACCTAATAAAGTTCTTCTTGAAATTTCAGCAGCTTTTGTTCAAGTTGGGATGCACTTTCCTTAGGAACCAGAGTACCATGACCATGTGTGACCTCTACCCGTTCAGTTAAGTTCTCCTTTCTGGCGTTGTTCAAATCTTCCATTTTTCCTTTGTTCTTGTTTTTGACTGGACTAAGAGGGGGAGTGGGTGGAGGTCCCCTGGATCTCGTGGAATAAGATGATGTTGCCAGAGTGCATGAACTAACCTTTGGGGAAGGGGAATAAAACAAAAAGTAAAAACAAAAAGGTAACAAGTTAGTGAGGATTATAAGAAAATGTTGCACTATTTAAACTCATAATGCAAGAATGTAAATCGTGTCCTAATTTGGGAACCTCTTTGTGCCCGAGGTAGGCCAAGCGACTAGTTGATTTGGAGAACTTAGAATACTAAATGCCTCATTTAATTGATTAAAAATAGACGAATCCCAAATCGACACTAAATAACAGGAAATAAAGTCACTAATGGCCATTGGCCTTCTTACATTTCTTAAAGCAAGAGAAAAACTCCTATCTATTTGGTCCCTAAAGGACCTTCCCCAGACTCGGCGTCCTTGGCTCCGTCGAATAGCTTTCCCAGCTCGCGAATTCCCAGCAATAGATAGGCTCGGGCTAGATGTTCGCCTTTGTTTCCTTCAGCATTTTGGCAGTCTTCAACCCTCTTGATAAACTTTCTTTCTAGCTCCACTATGCCTCGCTTCTAGTATCCTAGTCGCTTATTGGCGTTGACAGCCATGTCTTTCCACTCCTCAATCAGCTTTTGGTTGGCTTCTTGTATCTCACGGTGCTCGCTTTCACATTCCCGGATCCTCTTGCACAGTTGATTGTATTTAACACTTGCCTCGGCCCTCTCATCTATGATCCTATGACCCCTAGCAAACCCTTGTTGACCCAGACCATAGTGATTATTCTCAAACTACCCTGAATAGTAGGGGGCGCAACCAGCGTGGTATCTATTTGGCTCAATGGTATCTCTTCACATAATGATCTTGCAGTGCCACATATGCTGAGCTTGGCACTTATAAGGACTATCATCAACCTGGAAGTCAGCCCGGAAATGACTCATCTTGTCGACCTTAGGTATAACCTACTTCCTACCAACTTGCCTCATAACCCAGAGAGGAAGGTAAGGGTATGTTCCTCTTAGACCGATCAATATCAGAAATGGTGCATCCCTGGACCGGGCGATGAATTCCTCAGTAGGGAACCACTCGAACATCCATTGTATCTGATCCTCAGTTAGATTTTCAAAGAGCTCTACCCATCCCTTGGCGTCTTCTGGTTAGGAAAACATGTTGGGCATGTAATTCATTCACTTCGGATGATGGAAAGCGATATGATCATCCCAGTCTCTTCGCTGGATATCTTGTCGGTATTCACCTCTTTGAAGATGCTCCATGAGCCAGAGTTGAAGTAGCAAATTGCAGCCCTCGAAGTGTTTGGCTCCTCGTTGACACTTTTCCAAGGCTTGATATATTTCCACAATGATCATGGGCACAATATTGAATGGGTTCCCATAAATACCCTCCATCAGAGTTTTAGTTACCATAGCCAGCCTGGTATGGATCCTTGCTTTCTTCATCGGAAACTCCATCATCCCTAAGAAGCAAAACATGAAGACAAAGATCCTTCGGTGAATATGCCCTAATGATGAGAGGGCAAAATTTGTCAGGATAGGTACGGTAGGACTTACTGTGACTGTACCTCTCGTACAAATAATCAAAAGGGATATAGGATTCTTTCAAACATGTCAGGTCTGGATTCTTCTTTAGACACATCATTTTGAGGAAACCCCTACCCTTGCGGTTTTCAGGCATTAACAAACTCGGAGTTTCCCATGGTATACTATCCAATCCTCCTATTTCTTCTAGCAAGGGGGTCATTTCAATATCCCCGAAGTGGAACACAGACCTCCCACAATCCCAGAATAGAGTAGCAGTTTTTATGATCTTGTTGTTGGGTTTGATTTCCAGAAGGGAATGTAGATTTCCCACATATTTTCAGACAAGAGTCTGATCACTGGAATGAAGATCCTCCTACCAGCTTAGCAATTTTGGGTGGATGTTGGTGACCATGCCGAATATGGGGACTTCGTGCCTCATATTTCTGCAAGACAAAAGGGTTAGGCCCTTACCCCCAACCGGACTCGACTATTTAATATCAACAATTGGCATAAAAGCATTTAGTTCTCCAAATAAATGCATAGAACGTGATAATGTCTGTTTGGATTTTAGGGAAACCCAGTGGACTTTGGACAAGGCTATCTTAAAGAGTCATTATGCGGACAACATAACTGACTCGGCTAGGCTGACCATGATGCATGCACAGTTTAAACAGAGTAAGGTCTCTATGGGGTTTTAGACTGGTACCCTTGAGCGGAAAACTCAAGGGGGAAAGGCACGGAATCGTCGACTACACTGTTGATCGACTGGTTTTACCGCAAATACGCCTTTTCCAGATTTAGTGGGTGATAATATCGGAAGAGTGCAACCACTCATTATAAGCGTTGCTATAGGATTTGTTTTGGCACGAGTGGAATATGATGTTGAACATGATTATGCAACAATTAAAGGCATGTTGTCACGTATTTGCACGTTTAAGAAAGCAGTAAATACAATAGTTTCATAATTTAAAGCAGTAGTAAAGGAACATAGTAAAGGAAAGAAACAAAAAGATGAGTCAGTTTGGCAATCGAAAAGGAAATTAAATGCTTAAAAGAAATAAACAAATAATTGCGCATAAATTCACAACAATAGTCTGAAATGGTAAAAGCCTAAAGATCCCCAGCAGAGTCGCCATGCTGTCACGCCCCCTTTTTTCCTTGTGGAGTTCGAGTTTATGACATTTTGAAGGACAACTCATTCCTTTTGGGAACTGGGTTTGAATTTGAAGAGTCACCACCTAATGATTAGGGTGCATTAGGACACCAAAGGGTTTGATTTGAACAACCAGAGATAGGGTAAGGGCTTGAAATTATTCCAAGAGGAAGGTGTTAGGCACCCCTCAGAATCCACTAGTGTGGTTCCCGGCCAGACAATTATTGTGAATTGAGGTGCAATTAATATATAGGCAAATAAGGCTCAAATAAGAGGGGATTTCACATAATGGTCTGAAAGTAGACAAAGTTTGAAAGAACGATTAGAAAAGCTGATTTTAAAAGAAGGAGTTGAAATGCTAAAAGAAAAGAAATAAAGAATAAAGGGAGGGGGTCCTAGGTTTTAAAAAAATATGGATCACCCCACACAATGTCCGGTAATCACTCCTCAATGAGGGGCTACACGTGACATTATCGCGCGTTCATCATATCCATATCTATCATTCTCACCCCATTAAGGTATTTAAAGTGCGGATTGGTCTCGATTACTTATTGCATGCTATTACTCGTCCCATTCCTACCAGTACTGGAGGCATTTAGGACTACTAATCCTAAAGGGAGGGATGTTGGGCTTATTTGGAGTTTCAAAGGTAAAAATCGAAGGCGACATACAAAAACACATATTGCACATTTTGGGGAAAAGCATTAAACAAACAGCGGCTCAGATATACCTCCTTAAACAAAGAAAGCATATAATTAGCATGACTTGCACATACTGTTTAAGTCTGATTTTAAGGTATTAAAGATGAGGGAGAGGAGATTGTTGAGACTGTTTTAGTTTATTACATAACTCAGATAAGAAGTCCGAATCAGGCGTGCCTGCTGGTTGTAATAATTAATAGAAGCGGATTCAACTCTTAATTATTACTCTAAGGCTTGCCTAAGTGTTTAGACAAGGATCCTATAGGCATGGTATCTACTGAATTCAACAGGTGATAAGATAGTAAAACTCGAAATGAATTATTCTATATGCATACTTATTCAGTGAGGGACTCGGATTATTAAAAGAGATGCAGAGCGTACAAAGTTAAATAAATTGGTCACAGGTTCTGAAGGGGATAGCACCTAATATTACTGATTTTACAGCTAATACTGAGTGAAGTGAATCAGATTCATTTAGAAGCTCTTACGGGCATGTTTTCTATGCATTGTTGATTTTAAACTCTTATAGACGTGGTGTCGAAATGCAGAAAACCTTGTAGACAGGGTATCTATATGCAGAAGTCTTATAGACATGGTATCTAAATGCGAGACTTTGTTTTTAAACCTTATAGGCATGATTTCTACATGTAGTTGAATATATAAAATTAAAACAGTCCTATAGGCATGATTTCTATATGTAGTTGAATATGCAGAATTAGAACTGCCCTATAGGCATGATTTCTATATGTAGTTGAATATGCAGAATTAGAATAGTCCTATATGCATGATTTCTATATGTAGTTGAATATGCAGAATTAGAACACCCTATAGGTATGATTTCTATATGTAGTTGAATATGCAGAATTAGAACACCCTATAGGCATGATTTCTACCCTTGACATGCATAAATATCCCACCCTTTTCGCTAGCCAGCCCCAAGTGTTTATTATAAATTATTACAAATCGGAATGAATACATCAGGAAAATACAAAGAATTATAACCAGAGGAAGCCTGATTCTTGACTTCCTCTCTGAGTTATGAGATAGACCAACTCAAAGACCATTGATCTAAAGCCTTTCTCAACTTGAGTGTGTCAGAGTTCCCTAAGGGCCTCAATGGGACCCCGGGCAGTGCTCACACCTAAGTTTCAAAACCAGATTAGGGACAAGTGCAGTGTGGAAGTGTCAGCCCTCAAGTGTCCAAGTTCAGAGGGAACTCATGGGTCCCAAGGGAAGGCTCACAAGAGGGTGGCAAAACTTAAGTCTAAGAGAGAGTTCAAGTAAAGAAACAGAGTTCTGAGGGAATAAAGGAGAGGTAAACAACCACAAACAAGTTGATAATTTCATACAAAAGGGGATTCGGGGGGTTGGGAGGTTGCAAAGAGCCTATGCTTAGGCAAGGGTAAGCTTTTGGGAATGCACAACAATAGAAGATGTTGGCATGCCTATAAGCCTACCACAAGACACAATACCAGATACACATAGAGGTTAGGATCCCAGGGGATCAAGCTTGAGTTATGGGCAGTAACATTCACTACTGTCATGCCTCAAACAAACCATCAATATCAAACACATTAGGGTAGCAGTTTAGGATACACAATACATAGATTAAGAATAGGAAGAAAGAAATTGCAGCATGCTAGAATAGAGTACTGAATTAAACACAAGCAGTAGGCAGACAAGAAGGCAAAAGTATTAAGTAAACATATTGTTGTGATCCTGGAATCTTAATCAGAACATACCAGTTTAAGGAAGCAAAATACAATAAAGTAGGTAGCAGGACTTGAAAACATGCCACAATACAAGTAGCAAGAGAGAATATTTCGAGTATGAGTGTGAGTTCAGAAGCTAAGAGTATTTGTGTGTCTCGTGTTAATGAAAGAGCAGAGTATTTATAGTTTGAAAACAGGTAAACAAATAAGGCAAAAATCATAATTTAGCAGTAATTATGGAACTAGGTACTAATTAAAATCAATCAGTATAAGAACTTCCTTTAATTAAGGTGTTAAACTTAAACGGTAATGGACAGAAAATATTTAAAGAAAGAAATTAAGTAGGCATCTTGTGCAGAGTAGACAATTAGGGGTAAATACATAGGGGTTTAATTAAGGGAAGAATCTTTGAAATACTCGGTTAACCAAATAAGGTAAGAAAACAAAGTAAAGTTGCAGAATATGGAGACAATCAGCACATAGTAATCAAGGAGTCAGGGATTTGAAATTACTGATTTGGGGAGAATAACAGGGGTTCCCATGAATAAACAAATAAACCAAGTCAGAAATAGGAGAATTGAAAGTCTAAGAAAAGTTTTCAAATCAACCCGAGAAACAGGGAAATTAGTAAGGCGAAACAAGGAAAGAGACAATCACTTAACACATGAATGCAATCAAAATTACACAAGGAGGTTTGAAATTAGTCCAAAATTGAATGTCATTTCAGAGGGAAATTTAGCATATAGAAGAGTGCATAAGTATTAGGCATGCAAGGCTGAATTTAGGACAAAGAGAAGCGTCATGCAATCACAAAGTCAGTAAGTAGTGGACTATCGAAACATGATAGTTACATAGGTCAATCTTAGTAACTCAGTAATAGAAAAAAGATAGAGTATCAAATAGCATGCAAAGGGGTCGAATGAAAAGACCTTATAGTAGAGTTTCAGTGGTAGCAGAAAGTCAAAATCACATAAAGAAACAAAGGCTGAAACAAAAGATTTTGAAATTCAGTTAAGCAACAGATGAAGCAACTTCAGAAACTTGAATAGGTCCAAAGAAATTAGGGTTTTGAAACCAGTCGAGTTCAGAGCATGAATAACAAGTAAATCACATAGCAAATAGTCTCCGAACTCGAATGAACCCCAAAGTTTTAGGGTTTTCAACACAATCTAGTCTAGAGATGAAAAGCAAATAAATCGATCAAATACTTAAAGAAATAAATTCAGAAACCTCAAAAAAAACTAAGACTTTTAACATGCACACTCCAGTAGAAGAGCAACATAAAGAAACATAGTAGAACATGTTAAAAATCAGAGAAAGCTTTGAAATGACTTAACAAAACCCCAAATCGGAAAAGATAAAAGGGGTTTTGAAGGGAGAGTTTTGAAAGAAATCTCGAGAAAACGTTTGAAAGTTTAGGGTAAACACAGATCTAAACAGATCTAAAAGAAATTGGAGGAACCTCGGAGGTTAGGGTTTCAGAAGAACCTTAGATGGTGAGAAAGGCTTGGAAACCATCGATCTAAGCAGGAGAAGTCAAGAGTCAGGCTTGAATAGCCATGGCCGGCCGGAGTAAGGTCAAAGATGACCGGAGACAGTCATAAGAACTGAGATCGACCAAGGTCTGGGCCAAGCTTCTTCAAGGTCTGGTCTTGAAACCATAGTAATCAGGCATGTAGGAGTCATATGAGGCAGGTACAGGCCTTCAATGGCTTTGGAGGCCATGGATTTGAGAGATATTCAAGTAGTGATTGAAGGCGGCAGCTAAGGTTTGAGAGAGAGTTTGAGAAAGAATTGGGAGAAGGGAGATTCAAAGGCGGCTAGAGGTGAGAAATGATTAGAGTTTGGGGTAGTTGGGAATTAAAAAAAGAAAGGGCTGATGTGAGCCGTTGATCTAGGCGATCAACAACTAGGATTAAAAGGGAATCCGGCCAGGTTATTTAATTGGGCCGTGGGTCGGTTCAGACAGGGGTTGGGACATGGTAATTGGGTTTAAAAATTGGGTCCAATTGGGGTGCCAAATCCGGCTAAAACTAAAATGAAAAATGGGCTAACATTTAAATAGCTATTTTTCCCTATTTGATTTACAAAAATAGTAAAATAATTTCTGGAAATAAATTAAAGGTACTAAAATGATTAATAGCATATAATTATGAAATTAAAAATATTGTACCTAGTTTTTATAGACATAAACGTAATTAAATCTAAAAAGAGGCTAATATTGCAATTATATACAATTTAGCTTTAAAAATACTAAATAAATTTATAAAAATATGCAAAAAAATCAAATTAGCTATATTTTAGTATAAATATGAAAGTTCAATAAATGAATCACCAAAAATGATAATTTTGGGAATAATTATTGGGTTTTTATGGATAAAATAGGGCAATAAATTAATTTAAAAATATTTTAAAAATTAAGAAAAAATAATAAAACATTTGGACATACTTATATATGCATACATATGCTATTTTTAAAGTATTTTGCATATTAAAATATATAGAGAAAAATTGGGTATCAACAAATAGAATATGATTTTTCTTTCATTTTTATTCTAACTGGCTTCAAGGACATGTAGTAATTTCAAGTTCATATATATGTACAAAGTTTAAATTTTTTATCATTTATTAGTTTTTTTATTTTTATTTTTAATTAAATTGGATTCGGCCCATTAGGGCAAGGGTAAAGGGATTAGGGTTTTGGATCTGGGTCGGGTCAACATGTTTTAATTAATGGATCAAATCCGGACCGCCCCTATAGGAAAGTGAATCGAACCAGCTCATTAAAAACCCTTAACACGTAAAAGAAAAATAGGAACTGATAATTACAGAGTTCTCATGCTAGAAAGATGAAGATACTATTAGTGTGTACAAATTATGCCTTACCCTTTGGCAATGATAAGCAAATATGTGTCTTATTCCCTAAATCAACAACTTTTTATTTAAAGATAAATTTGATCAATATGTACTATTTAATATGAACATCTGATCCTGTGATGAAGATTGTGTTGGAGAATTAGGTGTCATGGATGAAGGATGATCATGTGTAGGTGACATGAGATTAGTTGTGTTGTCAACATTACTCCTTTGAGCACTCAAATGTTCAGATATTTGCTGGGTAATGTTTGTACTGTCAGAAGGTTTCTCACATAGAGGTTCAATGAAAGGAATTGAATGAGGGACACAAGATTAGGGAGATATATCCAAATTGGTTGCAAATGGAAAGATAGACTCATTGAAGACTACATCTCTGGAAACAGTGATCTTTCTAGTAGCCAAACTTAGAACTTTGTATCCCTTTGTGTTGAAGGGATAACCAACAAAAATATGTGGTGGTGTTCTAGGTTCAAATTTGTCTCTATGAGGCTTAGGTACAGTGGGGTAGCACAGACAGCCAAAACTTTTTAGGTGAGAGTACTTTGGCTTTCTCTTATACAATAGTTCATATGGAATTTGATCATTAATGGAAGTGGAAGGCAACCTGTTTATGAGGAAGGTTGCACAGAGTATACATTCACCCCAATATTTTTTGGACAGTTTAGACTGAAAAAGAAGAGGCCTAGCTGTCTCAAGGAGGTACTTATGTTTTCTTTCCACCACACCTTTTTATTGTGGAGTGTAAGGGCAAGTTCTTTGATGTATGATGCCTTTGGATTGAAATAATATGTTTGTCTCTGTGTTGGTGAACTCCAGTCCATTGTCTATTCTCACAGCTTTAACATTTACTCCAAATTGATTTTCCACCAAACTAAAGAATCCCTTAAGAACTTGATAAGCATTGCTTTTGCTGGATAGGAGATGAGTCTAAGTGGACCTACTAAAGTCATCCACAATAGTCATGAAATATTTGTACTTGTCATGTGTGGGCACATGATATGGTCCCCGTAAGTCAACATGTAGAAGCTCAAAAATCCTATTGGTTGTATTAGTTTTATGAGAAAATGGGAGCATTTCATGTCTAGCCATTGGACATATGGTACAATTAAAGGGTTGTTTGGAAGAAAAGATTACAGGGATAGAGGAAATATTTTTCATTTTCACAAAGGGAACATGTCCAAGTCTGTTATGCCACAGAACATCCACATTGTTTCCAACACACAGATGAGAAAAATGACTAGGACAATTAGAAGATAAACTCTCAGAAAGAAATTGCTTTTCATTGCCTGCACTTGGATTATTTACAACTGAAGATGATAAAACACACTTATTGACATGAGATGATGTATTTACAATAGAATGAAGTAGACATTGTGTGTTACAAGTGCAGTGAGTGACAGGGGTGGACAGGAAATCAATGACATTTACTTCAGGACTTGTACTATTGTTCTTCAAGCACCTTGGGCATAAGATGTAAAGTCCATCTTTGACTCTACCAATCACCAGAGGCCTCTTCATTGAAGGGGCCTACAGTATACAACAGGATTTGATGAAGGCAACAAGACAACTAAGATGAGAAGCTAGAGAATGAACAGAAATTAGATTGTATTTAAAGGAAGGAACTAACATTACCCTATTTAGAGTGATCTTAGGAGTAAGTACAACATTACCAATCTCAGTCACCTTCACTTTGTAGCCATTTGTGAGAGTGACAAGTAGAGGATAAGGTAGAGTTACTATATTGGTTAGTAAGGATCTATTAAAGGTCATGTTATTTGACGCCCCTGAATCTATAATCCATGAATCAGTTTTGTTTTTGAAACATTCACATAAGAGTTTCCCAAAATCAATAGAGGAGGTTCAAGCTATGATACCTGCAAAGTTTGCTGATGAAGTGTTGACATTGTCTAAGCTGTCTCTCCCTCCTCCTGATTGGAACTGCTGTAGTAGATTCACAAGTTGACTGTATTCTTCCTTCGTGAGATTGACATTTTGAGCACTGCAGTTCTCATCACTAGTATGCTGAGTATCTGTGGCTGCTACATATGCATTAGCCATTCCTCTATTTCCCATATTGAACCCGATACTTTGGTTTACACCTGAGTTATCCCCATAGTTATAGTTTTGTCTTGGATTTTGATTGAAACTGGAAGCTTGGTTGTGACTTAGATTTGGATTCTGATTTTGGTTAGAGCCTTGAGGATAGCCATGAAGTGTATAACACTTCTCTCTTGTGTGGCCTGGCCTCTTATAGTAATCACAGAAGGGTCTGTTTCTATAGCTCTGAGAGTTATTAGTTGAATAATTTGTCTGGAATGATGCTATCCTGTTTGTGCTGACATTTAGGGCTGATGACTCAAGTGCTAAGTGGTTATGAGGCTTAATTTCTCTCTGTATTTCCTCTTGAATTAGCAATGAGAAGGCATGTGCAATTATGGGAAGAGGATTCATCATGAGGATACTTCCTCGAAAAACAATGTAAGTCTCATTCAGCCCCATAAGGAACTGTATTAATCTTCTATCCTCTTATGCTTTATGCATACTTTTCCTCGCTCCACATGTGCAATTGCAGGTGCAATGAGATTTAGTGATCAGAGTAGTAAGTTCTTCCCACAACTCTTTCATTTTTGTATAGTAGCCATTAATATCAAGAGCTCCTTGAGACAAGTCGTTAATCTCCTTTTGAATTTGGTATAGCTTTGTTCCATTTGTCTGATCATATCGATCTTCAAGCTCTTTTCACAACTCGATTGCATTTGTCACATATTCAACACTGTTTGCAATCTCCTTTGCCAAGGAATTCAAAATCCATGAAGTCACCATATCATCACATCTCTCCCACAATCGATAGCTTGAGGAGTCTGGATCTGGCTTTTTGCAGTCACCATTGATGAAGCCTAGTTTATTTTTCACCGATAGGGCTCTCATTACACCTCTTCTCCATGAGCGATAACCAAATCCATCAAATGGAATAGGAAATAGGGCTATTCCTGAATTATTAGAGGGATGCATGTAAAAAGGATTACTAGTGTCAACTATTGGCTGATTAGAAGATTAAGCCACACTCGGAGCAGGCTATTCAACATCTCCATCAGTAGCCATTTCTTACGAGGCGTAAAGCTCATATAATCAACCAGCACAACATTCTAAGTACAAATCTAGAATTCTGATAGAGGATTCTAATAGAAATATATTGAAATCGATGAGATCAAAGTTTGCATGCACATGATCAAAACAAAATCAAGGATGATGAAACTAGATTCAATAGATCTGGAAAAACGAATCGGAGCTTCTGACCTTGCTCTGCTACCATATCAAAATTCTGGCAATGGAACATTAGTTTCTTCCTTAGCTGATCTAAGAATGCAGCAACAACAATGGCGGAAGCTCACTGCCATAAACTCGAAGTCATTCAATGAGAAGAGAAGAACATTCTGGAAGAGAATTTCTATATTATTCATTCAAAAATCTGTGTAAACTAATGGGACTCCTCCCACTATGTACAAGTATATAAAGAGAGAGCTAAGCTAACCAACTAACCACTAACTGACAGCTAACTGACAGCTGTCGATACTCGACCACTAACTAACTCTAACTAAGCTAACATTAATACACTAACTATATAAACTAGTAAAAGATATAATTAATCTTAACAAATATGTACTATTTTTTAACTTTAAATAGGCATATTCCCATTTGTTTCGGATTGTTCAACCTTCATTTTTATGAACTTAAGGAAATCATTATCGATATCAAGTGGACAAGTTGTTTTCCTACCTTTTAAAAGTTAGTAACCATATTATGCAAATTACCGGTTCAAGTGGATAAATTGAATAAATTTGAATGAGTTAAAATAAGATCGATACACTAATTAATGGTCATAAATAAATACATTTAAACTTTATTTTGGTCGTGATAAATAGTTTTTATGTATTTTCCAAACATTCTCATACCTCCAGGATAATTCGATGAAAATAACTTTTGGATGGAAAAAAAGTCCTTATAAATCAACTAAGTATTATAATTTAAAGTAAATTTAGTGGAGAATTTTCGTGGAAGTATTTTTAGTGAGAAATTTTAGAGTACGATTATTCATTATTGTCAAAATTAACTTATATTGAGTTATTTTCACGTATGATTCCTAAATATTTTATACTGTAAAGCCGTAAAATTATTTTTTATCACATTAAAAGTAACCGAATTATGCATGATTTTCTTAAAAGATGCAAATAGCGGAAGGTCAAATTTCTGACATCAAGTTATGCCACATCAAGCGTCAATACCTTTCCGTTTTGTAAATTCTTTGTCAATATAAAAGAAATTTCACCGTGAAAAAATATAGTAAAAATTGCATGTAGGGCACCCCTTTTTAACCTGCAGCCGCTTTGTTTTTCTATTTGCACCCTTACCCATTTTTTTGTTAAAAGCCTTTTAAAAAGACTATTTTGCCCTTCTTTATTAAAAAACTACTTTCTCTCCAAGTATACGCTAGTCTTCTACTGTCTCTGTATCTCTCTCCCGTTATTCATATTTTTTGATTTGTTCTTCTCTGAAACCAAACGGTTTTCGTCGTTGTTTTTGATTTTTCAACTGCTAGTCGTTGTTGTTATTGTTCCCCAATAACATTACGATTTAATCACAGGTACATTACATTAACTTTCTGGGTTTTATTTTAGTATTAATTTTTGGTTTTAGTTTTGATAGTCATGTATTTATGATAAAATAGTTTCTTAGGGTTAGTTTGATAAGTGCGTTAGTTTTATTTTTACGATTGTGTTTTTAGGTTTTTTGAACGTGGGTTTGTGTTGTTGATGAAAATTCTATAAATTTTTCAATGATTAGACGTTGAAATTTTTAAAAATTTTGAGAGTTAAATAGATGATACTATTAAAGTGTGAAGTTTATAATAGTTCAATGATACTTAGATAGGAGCTGAAGTTTTGTTTCATGTTTTATATTTTTTTGTTATATTTTTATGAACTTCAGCATTATTTTTGGATTTGAATTTGTGTTTTGTTTTTTTGTAAAAACTACAACATGTTTTTTGCTGAATTGTTTTGTTTTGTAACTGGATAACTTCAACTTTAGGAGCTGAAGTTTTTGTTTTGTAACTGGCGAACTTCAGCTCTAGAGCTGAAGTTTTTGTTTTTGTAATTGGTGAACTTCAGCTCTAGAGCTGAAGTTTTTGTTTTGTAACTGTCGAAACTTTTGTTTTGTAACTGTCGAACTTTAACCTTCTTAGAGTTAAAGTTTTAAATGATCTTTTTGATAATGTCCTGATGTTATTTTTTTATATCTTTTACTTTTTTTGAACAGATGGCACGTAAAGTACCTAAAGATCCTAATGCAGCCAAAGCACTCAAAGCAGCTAAAGCACCTAAACAACCTATAATACCTCCAGGTCCTTATGTCCCTGCTCCTCCACCTACAAGACCAGGGCAAAGATATTTTGAGTTTCGAGATTGGTTTAACTGTAAGGGTTACTGGAAGGGGAACCACAATTTGAAGAGTTTAAATGCAAGTTTCTTGACTCCTACACGACGAGATAAGCTTAATAATGGTACATTTCGAAACATCATGGCTATGGAGAATTTCAAATGCAGCATGAAGTTGGTTCATTGTTTGTATCTTTCTCGAATATTCACCAATGATCGAGACTCCATTAGTTTCAAGATTTTTGGCCATGATGTTTCCTTCACCCTTGAAGACTTTCACATTATGTGTGGTTTGCAGATCACATCACATAATGTTGAAAAACCAATTAATCGAGAGAGCAATATTCTAAAGCGCTATTTTGGTAAGTCCAAGGGTGTGACCTTGAAGGATATTCGAGATTTTATGACTCGGAATGAAATTCCAAAGAATGATGTGTATCACAGTCATGTATGCGAGAGTAATAATGATGCTGTGAAGCTTATGGAAATTCTTGTTTTAGAGTCTATTTTGTTTGGGAAAAAGACTGAACCATTTGTGCTGGAGGAGTATGCACCTATTGTTGACGATGATAAGGTTTGTGCTGAATATCCTTGGGGTAATGTATGTTATGAGAAGCTCATTTACTCACTGAAACATGCATTGGACAAGCAGAACAAATTTCGTTCAACTGAGTATAAAGTTGGTGAATTTCCATATCTGTTATGTGCTTGGTTCTATGAGCGCTTCCCAGATATTCGGGAGAAGTATTGTCACGACCCTAAACCCGAACCCAGTCGTGATGGCGCCTCTCGTGAAGACAAGGCCAACCGACACTTCCCACTTCAATTTTTAATAGTTAAACCATAAGAAATAAGTCTAAAACATATAAATAGAATCCCAAACTAGCAGACAATAACATAATTTGCGGACTACAACCCCACAAAGCCCGATACCGGGGTGTTACTAGTCATGAGCATCTAAAATCCGGAATAATCAGGAAAAGTCTACAGAGTTCAAAACAAACCTAAAATAAGAAGCAATAAGATAAGGAAGAAGCTCTGGGCTGCGAACGCCGATAGCTACCTAGAGAATCCTCATATCCGCCTGAGCTGGAAAGATCAACACTCGGAAACGGGACCAGATGCGCCTGAATCTGCACACGGGGTGTAGGGAGTAAAGTTAGTACTCCAACTCAGAGAGTAATAATCATGAATAAAGACTGAAAGCATGAAATCACGTAAGGCACATTACAGGCTATAATAAAGCTGCAAAACTAGTAAAAACAGTAAATCAACAAAGGCATATGAAACTCATTTTAGTTCAACTTAACTTCATGAAAACACTTTTCAACAATTAAGCAGGTAAGTGACAGGCAATTAAGAAAGATAAACACATAAAGGTTTGCCCCTCGGGCAGAGTATCAACAAATCCGCCCCTTGGGCAATATCTTAGAACAATACCAGCCCTCGGGCTATATCTCACATCACAATGGGTACTCGCGCTCACTGGGGGTGTGCAGACTCCTGGAGGGGCCCCATATGGCCCAAGCACAATATCAAGCCATCTCGTGGCGTCATCACTAGGCTCTCGGCCTCATATCAACAAGTCACCTCGTGGCGTACATATCTCAGGCCCTCGGCCTCATAATCAATATCAAATGTTTCATCCCAACATAGGTCATCGGCCATACTCAGTCAAAATCCTCACAAGCCACTCAAGCAGTAGTAAAACATGATTCTCAGCCCAAAATATCATTTAAAAGATCATTTAAGTGTTAAAACATAGCAAACATGGCTGAGTACGAAATAGTGAAATATAACATGACTAAGTTAAAGTATAAAGTCAAAACAGTGAGGAAATATCAATAAAAATCCCCTAAGGGTTCAAATAGTTGCCACGAGGCCCAAATATAGCCTTCACCCCAAATAATGACGATAGCAAATAGATTTCAGTCAAATAAGCAGTAAAATAGTCATTCGGGACAAACTAAGTCACAAATCCCAATAGTGCACGACCCCACGCTCGTCATCAAGGGTGTGCGTCACCTCAATATAGCACAACGATGTGCAAATCCGGGGTTTCATATCCTCAGAACATCATTTACAATCATTACTCACCTCAATCCTATCAAATCTCTAACCTGCGCCGCCTTTGCCCCTTGAATCGGCCTCCACTCACGTCGAAACTATCCAAAATCAGAATCACGGCATCAAAATATGCTAAGGGAACGAAGCCCAAGCAAAAATAATCAATATACGACACAAATCCCGAAATTACCAAAACCCGACCCCCGGTCCCACATCTTGAAATTCGATAAAATTCACATCAATGGATTCCTTATCTCTCCACAAGTTCGTACATATCAAAAGTACTAAAATCGACCACAATAGGTCCCTCAAATCCACAAGTCTAGGTCTCCAATAGCAAGCCCTAGTTTCCCCAATTTTTACCCTTAAATTCCATTAATTATAGCTTTAATCCGTGAAATACTACCATAGGAACGAGTTTTAGGTCCAAAATCTTTACCTCAATGAAGTTCCCTTGAAATCCCTCTTCAAAATAATCCAAAAAGCTCCAAAGCCGACTTAGAAATGGTGAAATAGCTCAAAAATCACGAAGGACACAATTTATACCTTCTGGCCCAGACATTTTCGCATCTGCGGCCATATACCCGCTTATGCGTACCGCATTTGCGGCCAAAGAACCTCTTCTGCGTTTTTCACTTATTCTGCCTGATCCGCATCTGCGATGCACCAGCGGCACCTGCGCCATCGCAGGTGCGGTCCCACAACCACATATGCGGTTCCTGCCTTCCCAACCATTTTCTGCTTCTGCGGCCCCCTTCACATATTTGCGGCATCGCACCTGCGGTCCCAAATCCGCAGATGCGGAAATACCAGAAGCAGAAAATCTGCAGCTCACCAAGAATTCCAAACTTCTCCGTCAACCATTCGAAAGCACCCCGAGGCCCCCGGGACCTCAACCAAAAGCACCAACATATTCCAAAACCTTATTCAAACTTGTACCAATCTTCAAAACACCTCAAACAACATCGATTCAACCAAAACACATCGGATTCAAGCCTAAGTTTCCAAAATATTCCGAATTACACTTTTGATCAAAAACCCAACCAAACGACGTTTGAATGACCTGAAATTCTGCACACACATCACAAATAACACCACGGAACTCCTGCAACTCTTGGAATTCCATTCCGACCCCTATATCAAAGGCTTACCTACCAACTGGAAATCGCCAAATATCAACTTCGCCAATTCAAGCCTAAATCTACTCCAAACCTCCAAAACTTACTCCGATCACGCTCCTTAGTCCCAAATACCCTCCCGAAGCTAACCGAACCCTCGGAACTCACATCCGAGCCCTCTAAACACATAAGTCTATATCCGGTTGACTTTTCCAACTTAAGCTTCCTCAAAAGAGACTAAGTGTCTCAAACCTTACCAAATCCTCTCCGAACCCGAGCCAACCAATCCGATCACATATAAAACCGATAGACAAAGCAATAAGAAGTAGAAATGGGGGGAAACAGAGCGGTGACTCATAAGACGACTGGCCGGGTCGTCACATTCTCCCCAATTTAAACAAACATTCGTCCTCGAACGAGTCAAGAAACATACGTGAAGCCTCAAACAGGTGAGAATATTTGCTCCGCATCTCCCGCTCGGTCTCCCAAGTAGCCTCCTCTATGGGCCGACCTCTCCACTACACTTTCACTGAAGCTATATCCTTTGACCTCAACTTTCGAACCTGATGCTCCAAAATAGCTGCTGGCTCCACATCATAGGTCAAATCACCATCCAACTGAACCGTGCTGAAATCCAAAACATGAGACGGATCCCTAATATACTTCCGGAGCATAGAAACATGAAATACCGGATGCACACTTGACAAGCTGGGTGGCAAAGCAAGCTCATAAGCCACCTCCCCAATCCTCCGAAGCACCTCAAAAGGCCCAATGAACCGAGGACTCAATTTACCTTTCTTCCCAAATCTCATAACACCCTTCATGGGCGAAACCTTTAACAGAACCTTCACGCCAACCATGTAGGACACATCTCGAACCTTCCTGTCAGTATAACACTTTTGCCTCGATTGCGCGGTACGAAGCCTCTCCTGAATCACCTTCACCTTTTCTAAAGCATCCTGCACCAAGTCTGTCCCCAATAGCCTAGCCACACCCAGCTCGAACCAACCAACTAGAGATCTACACCGCCTACCGTACAAAGCCTCATATGGAACCATTTGAATACTCGACTGATAGCTATTGTTATAAGAAAACTCTGCAAGCGGTAGAAACTGATCCCATGACCCTCTGAAATCAATGATACAAGCACGCAACATGTCCTCCAATATTTGAATAGTGCGCTCAGACTGCCCGTCCGTTTGAGGGTGAAAAGTTGTGCTCAACTCAACCTGAGTACCCAACTCTCGCTGCACAGACCTCCAAAACTGCGAAGTAAACTGAGTGCTCTTATCTGAGATGATGGAAACTGGGACACCATGCAAACGAACAATCTCCCGGATATAGATCTCTGCCAGCCGCTCTGAAGAGTAGATAGTACACACAGGAATGAAGTGCGCGAACTTGGTCAGCCGATCCATAATCACCCAAATAGCATCGAACTTCTTCAGAGCCCGTGGAAGTCCAACTACAAAGTCCATAGTGATTCTCTCCCACTTCCACTCTGGAATATCCATCCACTGAAGCAAGCCACCCTGTCTTTGATGCTCATATTTCACCTGCTGACAATTGAGACACCGAGCTACAAATCCCACAATGTATTTCTTCATTCTTCTCCACCAATAATGCTGCCTCAAATCCTAATACATCTTCGCGGTACCCGGATGAATAGAATACGGCGAGCTATGGGCCTCCTCCAGAATCAACTCCTGAAGCCCATCTACATTAGGCATACAAATCCGACCCTGCATCCTCAACACCCCATCATCACCAATGGTCACATCTCTAGCATCATCATGCTGAACTCTATCCTTATGGACAAGAAAATGTGGATCATCATACTGGCGCTCTTTGATGTCATCATATAAGGAAGACCGAGAAACTACACAAGCCAATACCCGACTAGGCTCTGAATATCTAACCTCACGAACCGATTGCCCAAGGCCTGAACATCAACTGCAAGAGGTCTCTCCCCAACTGGAATATATGCCAAACTCCCCATACTTACCTCCTTTTGGCTCAAAGCATCGGCCACTACATTGGCCTTTCCCGGATGGTACAATATAGTGATATCATAATCCTTTAGCAACTCCAACCATCTCCGCTGCCTCAAATTAAGATCCTTCTACTTGAACAAGTGCTGGAGGCTACGATGAGAAGTAAAAACCTCACAAGACACACCATATAAGTAATGCCTCCAAATCATCAATGCGTGAACTATGGCAGCCAACTCCAAATCATGAACGAGGCAGTTCTTCTCATGGGGATTCAACTAATGAGAAGCATAAGCAATAACTCTACCATCCTTCATCAATACACAACCAATACCAACTCTCGAAGCATCACAATACACGGTATATGAACTTCAAGCTGATGGCAAAATTAACACTGGAGCTGTGGTTAAGGCTGTCTTGAGCTTTTGAAAGCTCTCTTCACACTCATCCGACCACACAAATGAAGCACCATTCTAAGTCAACTTGGTCAAGGGCGATGCGATAAACGAGAATCCCTGAACAAACCGACGACAATAACCTGCCAAACCAAGAAAGCTGCGAATATCTGTGGCTGAGGATGGTCTAGGCCAACTCTGAACCGCCTCTATCTTCTTTGGATCAACCTGAATACCCTCGCTGGACACCACGTGCCCCAAGAAAGACACTAAACTGAGCCAAAACTCACACTTGGAGAATTTTGCATAAAGCTTCTCCTCCCTCAATCTCTGCAACACAACTCTCAAATGCTCCGCGTGCTCCTCCTGACTACACGAATACACCAGAATATCATCAATGAAGACTATGACAAATGAGTCGAAATAAGGCCGGAACACGTTGTTCATTAAATGTATGAATGATGCTGGGGCATTGGTCAGCCCAAAAAGCATCACCAAGAACTCATAATGACCATATCGGGTCCTAAAAACCATCTTAAGAATATCCGAGTCCCTGATCTTCAACTAGTGATAACCTGAACGGAGATCAATCTTGGAGAACACTCTCGCTCCCTGAAGTTGGTCGAATAAGTCATCAATGAAAGGCAAAGGATACTTGTTCTTAATTGTTACTTTGTTTAATTGCCTATAATCAATGCACTTCCTCATAGCATCATCCTTCTTATTCATAAATAGAATCAGCGCACCCCAAGGTGATACCCTAGGCCGAATGAACCCCTTATCAAGGAGTTCCTGAAGCTACTCCTTTAACTCCATCAACTCCGTTGGTGCCATACGATACGGCGGAATAGAAATAGACTGAGTGTCCGACACCAGGTCAATACCAAAAATCCTTATCTGGTGGCATGCCCGAAAGGTCTGCAGTAAACACATCGGGAAAATCCCTCACAACTGGAAAAGAATCAATACTTGGAGTCCCAACAGCGACATCCCTCACAAAGGCTAGATATGACAAACAACCCTTCCCAATCATACGGTGGGCCTTCAAGAATTAGATCACTCTACTGGGAACATAATCAGCCACGCCTCGGCACTCAATCCGTGGCACACCCGATATAGCCAATGTGACTGTCTTGGCATGACAGTCCAGAATAGCATGACACGGAGATAGCCAATCCATGCCCAAAATGACATCGAAGTCCACCATAGACAATAATAAAAGATCCACTCAGGTCTCCAGACCCCCAATAATCACCACACACGACAGGTATACCCGGTCTAGAACAATAGTATCACCCACCGGGGTAGATACACAAACAAGTGAAGCAAGAAACTCACGGGGCATACCTAAATAACGAGCAAAGTATGATGACACATAAGAAAAGGTGGAACCGGGATCGAATAATAAGAGGCATCTCTGTGGTAGACTGAAACAATACCTGTAATAACAGCATCTAAAGCAATAGCATCGGGTCTAGATGGAAGTGCATAGAAACGGGCTTGACAGCCACCTGATCGACCTCCCCCTCTAGGGCGACCCCTAGCTGACTGACCTCCACCCCTAGCTGGCTGGGCGGGTGGTGATGAAGTAACTGGCACTGAAGCCGATGACTGACCCCTCTATTGAGATGAACTCGCAAGACGACGAGGGCACTACCTCCACATATGACTTATCTATCCACACTCATAACAACTCCCAAGTGCTGGAGAAGGGGACTGAAGGGAACCCCTCGCACCGGAGTGACTAGCAGATGCAGCTAGCATAAAAGAGCCCTGAACTGATGTAGCATGGGATGAATTCTGAGTTGGAAGGGCACTAAGTGATGACTGGCCCTGATGAGAACTGTGAGAACCATGACCCGATGATGCCCTACGATAACTTGGGCGAGCTGGCTGAGCATGCCTGAATGGACGACCTCTACCGTGCTGAAACTGACCTCTCGAAGGAGACCACTGTAACTACCAGATCCTCGAGGCTTCTTGGCCTCTTGGCCTCCCTCTCCTCTTGGTCCTGGCGATGAACTGACTCAATCTCATGGGTGATATCCACAACCTCCTCGAAAGTAGCACCAGTCACCCTCTCCCTAGTCATAAGAATACGAAGCTGATAAGTGAAGCCATCAACAAACCTCCTAATCCTCTCTCTATCTGTCGGAACCAACCAAATGGCATGACGAGCTAACTCGGAGAACCTCAACTCATATTGTGACACGGTCATCTCTCTCTGATGCAACCACTCAAACTGCCTGCATAGCTCCTCTCTATGAGACTGCGGCATATATTTCTCCAGAAAAAAGAACGAGAACTGCTGCCAGGTAAGGGGTGCTGCACCAATAGGCCTACACCTCTCAAAATCCTCCCACCAAGTAAAAGCAGCTCCAAAAAACTAATAAGTAGTGAAAGCGACCTCGCTGGTCTCGAGAATACCCGTTGTACGAAGCATCCTCTGACACTTATCAAAGAAACCCTGGGCATCCTTGCCCTCTGCACCACTGAAGTTCGGAGGCTGGAGTCTACCAAACCTCTACAACCTACGCTGCTCATCCTCTGGCATGGAAAGAACTACATAGTCCTCAACAGATGCAACCGGCTTAGCTTTATGTGCCCCCGGTGTCTGAAGTCTTTGCACGACCTGCTCAGGTGTGCGAGCGGCAGGAGTCTAATTGCCTTCCCCGGCCTGAGAATTAGTTGCGGCTGTAATGGCTGAGACCGCCTGAGCTAGGCCAGTGCAAACTGATAGAATATGAGCCAAGGCCTCCTAAATACCCGAAATCACAATGGGCACAGCTGGTGCCTAAGCTGGTGCTGCTGGAGCGTCCATAATTAGGACCTGATCCTGAACTGGGCGGCTGGTGGATCTGCAGGTGCTGCCCTAGCTGCTGTGCTGGCCATACCTCTGCCCCTACCGCATCCTCAGCCTCTAGTGGCCACAGCTGGTGGTCGTATATCCTAACCGGTAGCACGTGTCCTCACCATCTAAGAGAGAATAAAATAGCAGAAGTTTAGTACTCGGATCAACAAATTCTTACGACAAGAATTTCAAGAATGTGAAGTTTTTCCTAAAGGTTCAGCAACCTCTCAAGGATAAATACATACGTCTCTGTACCGATCCATGAGACTCTACTAAACCTGCTCATGACTCGCGAAACCTATGTAACCTAGGCTCTGATACCAACTTGTCACGACCCTAAACCCGGACCCGGTCGTGATGGCGCCTCTTGTGAAGACAAGGCCAGCCGACACTTCCCACTTCAATTTTTAACAGTTAAACCATAAGAAATAAGTCTAAAGCATAATAAATAGAATCTCAAAGTAGCAGATAATAGCATAATTTGCGGAATACAACCCCACACAGCCCGATACCGAGGTGTCACTAGTCATGAGCATCTAAAATCCGGAAAAGTCTATAGAGTTCAAAACAAAACTAAAAAAATAGCAATCAGATAGGGAAGAAGCTCTGGGCTGCGAATGCCGGTAGCTACTAGAGAATCCTCGGATCCGCCTGAGCTGGAAAGATCAACACTCGGGAGCGGGACTAGATGCGCCTGAATCTGCACATGGGGTGCAGGAAGTAAAGTGAGTACTCCAACTTAGTGAGTAATAATCATAAATAAAGAGTGAAAATAGGAAATCACATAAGGCACATTACAGGCTATAATGAAGCAGTAAAACCGGTAAAAACAGTAAATCAATAGAGGTATGTGAAAGTCATTTTAATTCAACTTAACTTCATAAAAAGCCTTTTCAACAATTGAGCAGGTAAGTGACAGGCAATTAAGAAAGATAAACACATAAAGGTTCGCCCTTCGGGCACAGTATCAACAAATCCGCCCCTCGGGAAATATCTAAGAGCAATACCAGCCCCTTGGTCTATATCTCACATCACAATGGGTACCCGCGCTCACTGGCGGTGTACAGACTCCTGGAGGGGCCCCTTACGGCCTAAGTGCAATATCAAGCCATCTCGTGGCGTCATTACTGGGCTCTCGGCCTCATATCAACAAGACACATCGTGACGTACATATCTCAGGCCCTCGACCTCATAATCAATATCAAATGTTTCCTCACAACATAGGCCCTCGGCCTTACTCAGTAAAAATCCTCACAAGACACTAGGGCAATAGTAAGACATGATTCTCAGTCCAAAATATCATTTAAGTGTTAAAACAGAGTAAACATAGCTGAGTACGAAAACAGTGAAATATAACATGGCTAAGTTCAAGTATAAAGTCAACACAGTGAGGAAATATCAATAAAAATCCCCTAAGGGTTCAAATAGTTGGCACGAGGCCCATATATGGCATTCAACCCATATAATGACGATAACAAATAGATTTCAGTCAAATACGCGGTAAAATAGTCATTCGGGACGGACTAAGTCACAAGTCTCAATAGTGCACGACCCCACACTCTTCATCAAGCGTGTGTGTCACCTCAATATAGCACAACGATGTGCAAATCCGAGGTTCGTACCCTTAAAACATCATTCACAATCATTACTCACCTCAATCCTGTCAAATCTCTAGCACGCGACGCCTTTACCTCTCGAATTGGCCTCCACTCACATCGAATCTATCCAAAATCAGAATCACAACGTCAAAATATGCTAAGGGAACGAAGCCCAAGCGAAAATAATCAATATACGACACAAATCCCGAAATTACCAAAACCCGATCCCTGGGCCCACATCTTGGAATACGATAAAATTCACATCAATGGATTCCTTATCTCCCCACGAGTTCATACATATCAAAAATACCAAAATCCGACCACAATAGGTCCCTCAAAACCACAAGTCTAGGTCTCCAATACCAAGCCCTAGTTTCCCCAATTTTAACCCTTAAAATTCCATGAATAATAGCTATAATCTGTGAAATACTACCATCCGAATGAGTTTTAGGTCCAAAATCCTTACCTCAATGAAGTTCCCTTGAAATCCTTCTTCAAAATCGTCCAAAAAGCTCCAAAGCCGACTTAGAAATGGTGAAATAGCTCAAAAATCAACTTCTGGCCCAGACATTTTTGCATCTGCGGCCATATACCCACTTCTACGGTACCGCATTTGCGGCCAAAGAACCACTTCTATGGTTTTCACTTATTTCGCCTGATCCGCATCTACGATGCACCAACCGCACCTGCGCCATCGCAGGTGCGGTCCCACAACTGCATCTGCGGTTCCTGCCTTCCCAGCCATTTTCCGCTTCCGCAGCCCCCTTCATGCATATGCGGCATTGCACCTGCGCTCCTTAATCCGCAGGTGCGGAAATACCAGAAGCAGAAAATCTGCAGCTCACCAAAAATTCCAAACTTCTCCGTCAACCATCCGAAATCACCCCGAGGTCCCTGGGACCTCAACCAAAAGCACCAACATATTTCAAAACCTTATTCAAACTTGTACCAATCTTCAAAACACCTCAAACAACATCAATTCAATCAAAACACATCGAATTCAAGCCCAAGTTTCTAAAATCTTCCGAATTACGCTTTTGATCAAAAACCCAACCAAACCGCGTCCAAATGACCTGAAATTTTGCACACACATCCAAATGACACCACGGAACTCCTGCAACTCTCAGAATTCCATTCCGACCTATATATCAAAATCTCACCTACCAACCGGAAATCGCCAAAATATCAACTTCGCCAATTCAAGCTTAAATCTACTCCAAACCTCCAAAACTCATTCCGATCACGCTCTAAGTCCCAAATCACCTCCCAAAGCTAATCGAACCCTCAGAACTCATATCCGATCCCTCTAACACATAAATCAACATCTAGTTGACTTTTCCAACTTAAACTTCCTCAAAAGAGACTAAGTGTCTCAAACCTTACCAAATCCTCTCCGAACCCGAGCCAACCAACCCGATCACATATAGAACCGATAAACAAACTAATAAGAAGTAGAAATGGAGGAAACAGAGTGGTAACTCTTGAGACGACTGGCTGGATCGTCACAAGTATATAAGAGAGGATGAGTACCTTAATACCCCTCAAGTTCCCAGGATGTTACGTTATTTATGTGTGGGAGAGCCTAAATGAACTTTTTGATTTCTTCAGTAGTCATGATGTAAGTTAATTTTTTTTGTCTTTGTGTTAATATGTTGACGTATTAGTTTTTTTCCCTTCATAATTTACTTTTTTGTATTAAACAGAGATATCACGACTTTAGGGTATTGGATATAATTCCTACAGAAGAGGAGTTGAATTCAATGCCTTTAATTGGACAATTACCATGCAGCCGGATTCGCTCAAAGGTACTTAATGTGGTTCCTTCAACTAGTGAATCACCATGTAGTCTAAGTCGATCAAAAGAAGCGAATCGAACTTCTGTTATTGGCGAATCACCACGTAGTCGGAGTCGATCAAAAGAAGAGAATCGAACTCCTTTTATTGGCGAATCATCTCATACCTTGAGTCGTTATAACCGTTCTACAACGGAGTTTGATAAGAATGAATTACTCGACACAATATGTTCTGTAAGTTTTGATCTGAAGTTTTTGTAAAAGTACAACATGTTTTTGAGCTAAAGTTTTATTCTGTTTGTGATGAACTTCAGCATTCTTTTATATCTGAATTTTTGTTGTGTGTCTATACTACAGGGTAAGGATGGAGGTTCAAAGGCATGCAGAAAAAGAAAGATGCACGATCATGAAAGAAGTTTTCAATAAGTTTAAATTGGATGAGCGATCAACTATTGTGGATGCGGTTTTTGGAAAAGTGAAGGTAAGCTATTTTATAGAGAAGTCTTTTTATTTCTGCTAATGTTATTCAGATTAATCATTGTTAGTAATTTTTTTCTAGGAATATTTCGATGAGAAGTTTGAACAGTTGTTTAAGATTGTCGACAAATCAAATGGAATGGATGATGACAATTTTGATTTGAGTAATCATCGACAATATGATATGATGAATGACTGTTACGAACATTCGATATTAATGTTGTTGATGACACATGCATAAAGTTTCAGATGTAAATGCTACACGTGAGGAAGCGACTTTTGAAGGTGATCAACATGTTCAAGAACAAGTTGAAGAGGAACGTTCTAGTGTTGATAGACTGAGCAGAGATGGAAATGATGAAGAACAGTTATCAACTGAGAATGTTGGAAGCAAGCAAGGTGCAGATAATTGTCACGACCCAAAATTTCACCTGTCGTGATGGCGCCTATCGTGTAACTAGGCAAGCCTCAACTCGACATCTCAACATAGTAGAACTTTTAAATAAAGGCGGAAGCAGTTAATATTAAACAAATCCTTTTAAAATAGAATATAACTCCAAAATTACTATACAATCCATCCCAAACCTGGTGTCACTGAGTGCATGAGCATCTAAATGATAACAACATCCGACTGATAAAACACTATCTGAAAAGATAGAACAGTAAAATATGAAAGGAAAGGAAAGTTAAGGTCAGCGAACACCATGCAACTAACTCAATAGTCTTCTGAGTCTAACTCCTCAATCAGCAACCGCCGTGACTAGAAGTGTCTAGATCTATACACGAGGTATAGGGGGTAACATGAGTACGCTAACTCAGTAAGTAAAAGAAATAAATAAGGAACTAAGAAGTAGTGACGAGCTATGCAAATACAGTTATCTCAATAACTTTCAAATAAGAGTAGTCATACTTTCAATTTAACAGTTTAAGTCACATCATTACGTACTCGATAAACCAGATAACAAATTTGACTGAGCAGTAAGTAATATCTTTCAATAATTTTCAAAACAAAGATATGACATCTGCGATGCAACAGTAATGAAGTAAATATATTTTCTTAAAATAACAGTCACTCTGTCCTCCCATTCACTCCAACCTCACAATCACTTATTCCTCACATTCACTCATTCCTCCCAGTTGCTCAGCACTCGGAACTCGCACTCAGTAGGTACATGCGCTCACTGGGGGTGTACAGACTCCGGAGGGGCTCCTTCAGCCCAAGCGCTATAAACTGCACGAACAACTCACATGCTGCACGGACAACTCACGTGCTGCACGAACAACTCACGTGCTATAATATTAATAACCTCACAATTAGGCCCTCGGCCTCACTCAGTCATCAATCTCTCCAGTCTCTCGGGCTCTCAAAAATCATATAAACAGCCAAAACAGAGGTAATGTCATGTATCAACAATGAACAGCAAGAGACGGAGGCATAATAAGCAAGAAAAGCTATGACTGAGTACAAAATAGCAATTAACACCTAATTCAGCAAGTACACGACCTCACAGGTCTCAACAGTGATCACATAAGGCCTAAATATGATTTCTAACATGAAGTATAGTCAATTTCTATGAAAACAGAGGGAACATGTATTAAACAGTAGGCCAATTAATTCCACAGTCTCGCGGGACGGACCAAGTCACAATCCTTATGGTGAACGCCTACACGCCCATTGTCGCACCTCCTTTTTCCGCCCCCGCGAGGGTGCGTAGGGAGTTTTCTACAATTGAAGGACAGTCGAAACGGGATCTATTTATTTGTTTCAGAGTCGCCACCTGGGAATTTTAAGGCGTCCCAAGTCACCGGTTTTAATCCCTGAATCGAGGAGAATATGACTCTGTTTGTTATTCTGCGAACCAGAAATCCTGAGTAAGGAATTCTGTTAATCCGGAAGAAGGTGTTAGGCATTTCCGAATTCCGTGATTCTAGCACGGTCGCTTAACTGTTTTTTTATTTTTATTTTTTGGCTTAATTATCTTGATTTTACTAAATACGTTTTTTATTACATGATTTTATTACCGTTGTCGTTTAGATTATTTACAAATTAAAGATTTTCTTGAAACGAATCACGCGTACGTATATTCGCCTTATACATTTTTATAGATATAAAAAATCATGTCACGCATACGTGTACACAATAAGATTGACCATATTATAGTTTTTATTAAAAAATCATATGTTCGAGATTTAAAATAAAATTAAGAACGTCATCACCCTTATATTTAAACAGTGAACTGCACATCCCGGGTTATATGAAACTATTTTACATCCTCGGAGAAATCCCTTTTATTAAATATTCACTCGAAGTTGCGCAAACGCATAATCCGAATTTGCTTTTAAAAATATAATCAGGTTACGCGAACGCATCCCTAATCGCGTAAAATACTTGTAATGGTATTATGGATTTTCTACAAATTGTTTATTATGTCTATACATTTTTATATGAAAATCATGAGAAATTCCCATTTAAGGTGCCCTTAAATTCTTTGAAAAGAATTCACAATTTATTAAATGTTTACCGCTGATTATATTTTCACGTGTGAATTATATTCTTTCGAGCCATTCAAATTTTAGGAGTAAAAATAAACAAAGTGTGATTAAGACTACCATTTTTCTCGTAAATACAATATATATATATATACCCAAAAATGAACTGCATATGAAACTAAAAAATGATTTATGAAAGGAAGAGATATTTTTGAAGAATTTTCATTATTTTTATTTAATGCAAATTCTATTTCTACTTACCATTGATATAAAATATTGCAATTCGTGCTTATACATCTCATCTCATTCTCATATATTTGTTTTTAATCTAATAGGCGAAATTATTTTAATTAATTCTGCTTATGATTGAGTTTGGGATATATATATATATATATATAATCAAACCAATTTGATTCTCAATCTATGTGAATTATTGCTAAACACTAACTTTCGCATTGTATAAATTCCTAGGCCCTTTGTTATTAAGAAAGAGAACAAGTCTACCTGTTGACTTAATAAAATGATATTGCCTACAATATTATTCGCCATATTTTGACATTGTGAACATAGCGGATTTTACTAATGCATCTTTCAACTATTGATTATAAACATAACCATTGTTACGCCAAAATATAGCAAATTGCAACCAACATCATCTAGCTTAAAACAACAACTAACTAGCTAACAAAATAAACTAATAACGTATTTTTCCTTGATATTTCCATATTATGCTATACCTAACTAACAATATCATAAAGTGTAAATAAAGGCCAACTTTCTGCCATGTTCCCTATTTACACAATTCAAATATAACTAAACTAATGAGATTTCGAAATGGATAACATTATTACAAAGCTTTTATACGAATTTCAATTTAAGACAATTAACTTGTAGCCATCGTGTCGAACTCACTACTGCTTAACCAACATGAAACAAAGCTGAAATTTAAACTAATGAGCTTAAACGAATAGAAGACAGTATTACAATTCAAGCTTCATTTATTTGTCATGTTGAAGCTCTTCACAACATGAGTTTAAAAGATATGTACCTGGAAATGAAGGTAGAAGGAGTAAATTTCAGCAATAATAGCAGCAACAAAACACCGGCAGAATATACCAATAACACAGCAAGTCTGAACAAGACCCGTTAACCCAGATGAACAGTGACAGAAACTTGAGAAAAATTTCAGATTTAAACCGAACAATATCCACAAACAAACAACGGACAAATTCTAGAAAAATAACATTTCAGATTTCAGTTTCTTTCCTCTATCTGTTTCAGATTCCTATTTCTGATTTTTCTGTTTTTGCTTTTGTATCTGTTTCAGATTGTGTGTGTGTGTGTGTGTGAATGTTCTCTTTTCTATTTCTTTTTCTGTTTTCTTCCTCTCTTTCCTTTTCTTTAAAAAATCTGAGTTCTTTTCTTTTCTTCAAAATCTCAGTCCTTAAAATTTGAGTTTTTTTTAAAATCTCTCTCCCTTCTCTTCAGTCCCAATCCCCTTTTATATACAGGTCTGCGTGGACCCTTTAAAATCAGAAAAAATCCCCTCCAATAGCACTAAGGCTGTTTTTTTAATAAATCAGCCACTAAAGGTACCCTTTTCGTTATTTTCAGCACTCCCATTACCCTTTGTTTCCCATTATCTCATTAAGTAATAGCCACTAACATTCCACTTCCAGCACATTATTATTATCATATTACCCTCACTGTTTTATCCCAGAAATACCCCAGAAATCCTACTGTAATTACTGTTATTACTGCCTTTAAACTAAAATTCAGAATCTGATACAAAACAGATTTTAAAATCCGTCCAGGCTTAATTATCCTTCTGATTTAAACAGCTAGAACCAATCCTAATCAATTTCCTAACACAGTTGTATCTAATCAACCCTTGTAAACTTAACATCACAATAACATTACACTGAATTCAGTACAATAATTCAAACTGAACTTCAACTTTGAACTAAAATCAAACAAACACAGGAGCATTGTCAATATACTGACAATGCCCTGAAACTTAATGTTCAGGAAACAATATATACACAACATTTATTTTGACAGACTTATTGATTTACAAACGAGTATTAATCAACTGACTATCAAATACGAAACAACTGATTACAACAAAATAATCCATCCAAAACAGGTTGTTTCAATCAACATTTTCAGAAACAGGATTTATAACACAACTAATCGACGAACTTAATCGAGTCGATTACACACATTGTAAATAATCATAACCAACAGAAACAATTCACATTTTGATCAAGTAGACGGGTAGGAGATAGAATCATAGAATTAAATAAACAAAAATATGAAAAATTACACAGGTTATTAAAACAAACAACTATACATACGTAGGAAACAAAAGAAGTAGAAAAAATACCTCTGAATCCTTAATTCACACGGACACAGGGTCGACTTGGACTTGGACCTTTTTGAGGCTGAACAGACTTTATTCGAAGTATTCTCAACTGAGAATACCTCGATTAAAGTCTCTTAGACCTCAATCCCTCATTTGGATTGGACAGATTCCACGAGTGAAAGTTTTTAGGGTTTCAGATTCTTGGATTTTAAATTCGAACACTTCTGGGAAGATTCGAATTAAACCAATGGTATTCTAGGCACGAGGGAGGTCAGGTGGGTAACTGGTGTGAGTTTGAGGTAGGTTGGGATAGAGTCAGGTTTCACTCGAATCTTCAAATGAAGATTCGAGCAGTTCCAGTAGGATTCGAGCCATGCAACTAACAGATCCGTGGTGAGGGTATCTAGGGGAAGCTGTGGTGTTATTTTGGAGGCCATTGGAGAAGATAAGGTTTTCAGACCAACCTTCGATTTAAGATTCGAAGAGTTGGGGTCTGATTCGAAGGAAACTAATCCTGGATCCGTAAAGAGGGGGTTGTGAGGAGTCTGGGGTGTTAAGGTGGTGACCGGCAGCGTTGTTACCGCCGGGTTTCAGGAGATGGGATGCTAGGGCGGCTAGGGTTAGGGGTGTGCTTTCGGAGAAGATGATGAATAGTGAAGAGGGGGGGGGGGGGGGTGTTTAGTTAGGGGTCCGGGGTTGGGATTTGGACTTATATAGGGACGGGGTGGATTGATGCTGACCGTTAGATCAGGCAGAATGAATGGCCAGGATCTATTCACTTAACCAAACGATGTCGTTTGGTTTAAGTTGGGGGACGGGTTGAACCGGGTACTGGATCGGGTAAGGATCACGGGTTAGGTTTGTAGGATCTCAGCCATTGGATGGATTTAATCCAACGGCCCTTGATGAAGGACGACCAAACATTGTCGTTTTGGTTCGTTTGAATTGGACCGGACATGAGAGTGTTGGGATTGGGCTGTGGAGAGTTAAAAAATTTTGTTTGGGCCTGGATTTCAGTCCAGGCCTGATTTTTTAATGTTCAGAATCCATTTCAATTTCCTAATTTAAATTTTCCAATTTAATTATTAAAATCCTAATTAAAATTATAAAAACAAGAATTAACTTTACAAGACATTTAATCAACCTTTAACAATTATTAACACATAGACAAAATATTAATCACATAGTGAAACATGCATATTTTTTGTGATTTTATTTTAATTAACTCAATTATTAAATGCATAATTAAATCCTAGATATGCATGAAACATGTATTTTTATTTTAATTTTGTTTAATTATAACAAAGCAAACATTTACGGACAAAACACAAACAATTAATAAACGCAACACAATTTCTAAAATTGCACACTAAAAGAAATTAATTTTATTTTTGATTTATTTTGGAGTAGTTTTCATGAGGCAAAAATCACGTGCTCATAGCTGCCCCTCTTTGTGCGGAAACTCGAAGAGTTTTCGTGCAAAGATAAAGTGAGCGGATACGAGCAATTTTTTTGTCCGTTCAAATACTCCGTGGGAAGCATTTTTTGAAAGATTTGACCGAACCTCTGCTTCAAAGGTTTCCTACATATCCTTGGCTATAAAGGAATCAGGTCAATGTAGTTCGGGAAATTTTGGGTAGCTGGGACTACCATGGGACTGTGAAGTTATTGCTGTTTTGTGCTGCTTTTACTGCTTGCTGACCTCCTTATTACACCTTGCTTCAAAGGTAATACAAAAAGCTAAACTAGACTATGGTACATGAATTATAAAATCTTATCTAGATCATGCCCTTGCGTTTCTTGTTGTCTTGATATCTTGGTGACTCTTGGGCATTTGGCTTATTCCGCCTTCCCTTTCATTGTGTCCCGTATTTTCTTTCTCTGTTTGGGACTCTTGTTGTTTCCTGTTGGGGACTTTGTTGGACTCCTCTGCTTTATTAACTCTAAGTGTGCTCCTTTCTCATACGAGCGGGCTTTTGATTTCAGTACTTCAATTATATTCCCTTGTTCTCCAGGTGGGCGCCTGACTTCTGTTGCTTCAATTCTTCATCCTCATTCTCCAGGTGGACGCCTGATTTCTTCTTCTTAAATTTTTCATCCTCATTCTCCAGGTGGACGCCTGATTTCTTCAATTCTTCATCCTCATTCTTCAGGTGGACGCCTGATTTCTTCTTAAACTCTCATCCTCATTCTCCAGGTGGACGCCTGATTTCTTCTTAAACTCTCATCCTCATTATCCAGGTGGACACCTGACTTCTTCTTAAATTTTTCATCCTCATTCTCCAGGTGGATGCCTGACTTCTTCTTAAATTCTTTATCCTCATTCTCCAGGTGGACGCCTAATTTCTTCTTAAATTTTTCATCCTCATTCTCCAGGTGGATGCCTGACTTCTTCTTTAATTCTTCATCCTCATTCTCCAGGTGGACGCCTGATTTCTTCTTAAATTCTTCATCCTCATTCTCCAGGTGGACGCCTGATTTCTTCTTTAACTCTTCATCCTCATTCTCCAGGTGGACGCCTGACTTCTTCTTAAATTTTTCATCCTCATTCTCCAGGTGGACGCCTGATTTCTTCTTTAATTCTTCATCCTCATTCTCCAGGTGGACGCCTGACTTCTTCTTAAATTTTTCATCCTCATTCTCCAGGTGGACGCCTGATTTCTTCTTTAATTCTTCATCCTCATTCTCCAGGTGGACGCCTGACTTCTTCTTAAATTTTTCATCCTCATTCTCCAGGTGGACGCCTGATTTCTTCTTTAACTCTTCATCCTCATTCTCCAGGTGGACGCCTGACTTCTTCTTAAATTTTTCATCCTTATTCTCCAGGTGGACGCCTGATTTCTTCTTTAATTCTTCATCCTCATTCTCCAGGTGGACGTCTGACTTCTTCTTAAATTCTTTCTCCGGGTGTTTCCTGACACAAATGTTATTTTTGCCCCTATTTTAAATCAAAGAAAACTTTGTTAGTTTTAAAACAGGATGGTTTAACTGGGGCATTCTTGCCGACGGTGGGATTCCTCTTCGTCTTGTTTTATTGCCTTGGAATGGTTGAAAAGACTGTTTGTCCTTGTAATTGATCTTTATCTATAAGATTCTCATCTGTATGTTTTCCTTCAAACCCTTTAACCGTAATCATACGTTCTCCTGACATTGCTGATTCGCTTTTGATTCCACTTTTCTTACACCCATATCTTATTATTTTTTGATTACCTCCTGCCCATCATGGCCGTATTTTTGTCCTATGAAACCTTGAATCTTGGTAGTATACCTTGACATCCTTTCTTATTTGTTTGGAACAAAACTCATCTCAAAAGCTTTAGAAGAGTAAGATTATTAGTGACGAAAACATGATGATTTCGACAATCTAGAATGAAAAGAAAAATCCAATAGATGATTGTTGGAGAAGGAATAAAGGACTTATCTGATTGGAGTCACTGGCGCCAATGATCATGGTATGCAATTTGGATTAATCAACCCAGTCTTTTAATCAATCTCCTTTTAATTGTCTCATTTTGTTTTTCCCAAAATTTCCATAACCCAACTTCACTTTTCATTTTACAGACCTGTTTGACTTGCAATATCTCAAAGAGTTTTCACCGACAAACCTTCCTCATTTGTTCATTTCTTACTTCCTTTTCGCCTTATGGTGCCTGCGAAGGTTTTCACCAATAAGACTCTCTCATTTTACTTTCTCTCAACTTCTATCGTCTTGGGGTGCCCGTGTGGGTTTTCACCTATAAGACTCTCTCATTTTACTTTCTTTTCTTGTTTGTACCAGAGTGTTATTAACCATCTTCATTTGCTTGACTCAGCATTTTTCTAAGATTGATCGAAAGGTCTTTTTGGTATGTGGTTGGAAATGGAAAGGTATCAAAAAAAGTTAAATAGTTTTGATATGGGTTTAAAATTACAACTCTTGGAATCTTTTTCTTATTTTCAATACAATTCCCGCCCCAGTTTCTTGATTGGGGTCTCTCAATGTTTCTTTTTGTGCACATTATGCATATTGTGCACCCTATGACCGAGCCGTGAGGCGCCTACGTATCCTTCTTTGAGGAATCAGGTCAAACGTAGTTCACTAAATAATAGTGATTTTCTTTCCCCCCCCCTTTTTTTTATTATTATTATTTCATATTTGATTTTCATTGATTCCAAGAGAGGGTAGGAAAGAAACAAATATGGCTCAAAGGGGAAGCAAAGGGTATAGTGTTTGGATAGCAGAATAAATTGCCTTTGTCATTCCAATCTTCGAAATAATGCTAAATACAAACATTCAAAAAGTTATGCATAATATCTCTTTACCGCGTCAGAATTGATCGCCATGTCTATGCATTTGCCTTCAATATCTGTTAAGCATAGTGCACCATTCGATAATACTCTGGTCACAATGAATGGTCCTTGCCAATTCGGGGCAAATTTGCCTTTTGCCTCAACCTGATGTGGAAGAATACGTTTCAGCACATGTTGACCCACTTCAAACTTCCGTGGACGCACCTTTTTGTTGTATGCTCTTGCTATTCTTCTTTGATACAATTGACCATGACATACTGCGGCCAATCGTTTTTCATCAATCAAGTTTAACTGTTCCAGACGGGTTTTGACCCATTCATCATCATCAATCTTTGCTTCGGCGATGATCCGAAGGGAAGGAATCTCAACTTCTGCAGGAATTACTGCTTCAGTGCCATATACCAACAAATAAGGAGTTGCTCCTACTGAAGTGCGAACAGTAGTGCGATATCCCAATAACGCAAATGGTAGTTTTTCATGCCATTGTCTTGAACCTTCTACCATTTTCCGAAGTATCTTCTTTATGTTTTTGTTGGCTGCCTCGACTGCTCCATTCGCCTTGGGCCGATATGGGGTAGAGTTGCGATGTGTAATCTTAAACTGTTGACATACTTCCTTCATTAAGTTACTGTTAAGATTAGCACCGTTATCTGTGATGATCACCTTTGGGATTCCGAATCGACATATGATATTTGAGTGAACAAAATCGACCACAGCTTTCTTGGTCACTGATTTGAATGTTTTGGCCTCAACCCATTTGGTAAAATAATCAATGGCTACCAGAATGAACCTGTGCCCATTGGATGCTGCCGGCTCAATTGGTCCAATCACATCCATGCCCCAAGCAACGAAGGGCCATGGTGCCGACATTGTGTGCAACTCGGATGGTGGAGAATGAATCAAATCTCCGTGTATCTGGCATTGATGACATTTGCGCACAAAACTAATACAATCTCGCTCCATGGTAAGCCAATAATAACCAGCTCGGAGGATTTTCTTTTCCAACACATATCCGCTCATGTGGGGTCCACAAACTCCCGAATGTACTTCAGACATAACAGCTGTAGCTTGTCTGGCATCTATGCATCTTAATAATTCAAGATCTGGTGTTCTTTTATACAAAACTCCTCCGCTTAAGAAGAATCCATTTGCCAATCGCCTAATGGTCCTCTTTTGATCTCCTGTGGCTTGTGCGGGATATATCCCCATCCTAATATACTTCTTGATGTCGTGGAACCATGGTTCACCATCAAATTCTTCTTCAACCATATTGCAATAAGCGTGCTGATTGTGGACTTGAATATGTAGTGGGTCCACATAAGCTTTGTCTGGATGGTGCAACATTGATGCCAAGGTAGCCAATGCATCGGCAACCTCATTATGGATCCTTGGAATATGCCGGAACTCCACTGATTGAAACCGCTGACAAAGATCATGTAGACATTATCGGTATGGTATGATCTTCAAGTCTCGGGTTTCCCATTCTCCTCGAATTTGATGTACTAGAAGATCCGAATCTCCCATGACTAATATTTCTTGGATACCCATGTCTGCAGCTAACCTTAACCCCAAAATACAAGCTTCATATTCAGCCATATTATTGGTGCAATAAAATCGCAATTGAGCCGTAACAGGATAGTGATGCCCTGTTTCAGAAATGATTACAGCTCCTATCCCGACTCCTTTCATGTTAGCGGCCCCATCAAAGAAAAGTTTCCAGCCAGGTATTTCAATTCGCTCGATCTCATCGATATGCATTATTTCTTCATCGGGAAAATAGGTTTTCAACGGCTCGTACTCCTCGTCGACCGGGTTTTCAGCTAAATGATCAGCCAGTGCTTGGGCTTTCATTGCAGTTCGAGTCACATAGATGATGTCAAATTCTGTGAGCAATATTTGCCACTTTGCAAGTCTTCCCGTTGGCATAGGCTTTTGAAAAATATATTTCAATGGATCCAGACGCGAAATGAGGTAAGTAGTGTAGGATGACAAATAGTGTTTCAATTTCTGAGCTACCCAAGTTAGGGCGCAACATGTCTTTTCCAGATGAGTATACTTAACCTCATAAGCCGTGAATTTCTTGCTAAGGTAATAGATGGCCTGTTCTTTTCTGCCGGTGAGGTCATGTTGCCCCAATACACAACCAAATGAATTTTCCAAGACCGTCAAGTAAAGAATCAGAGGTCTTCCTGGCTCTGGCGGGACTAACACGGGTGGGTTTGACAGGTATCCTTTTATCTTATCAAACGCCTCCTGACACTCATCGGTCCATTTGACCGTAGCATCTTTTTTCAACAATTTGAAAATAGGCTCACAGGTTGTCGTAAGCTGAGCAATAAACCTACTGATGTAATTCAGCCTTCCCAACAAACTCATTACTTCAGTTTTGTTCCTTGGAGGTGGCAATTCTTGGATGGCTTTGATTTTTGATGGGTCTAGCTCGATGCCTCGCCGACTGACTATGAATCCCAGCAACTTTCCAGATGGAACTCCAAATGCGCATTTGGCAGGGTTAAGCTTGAGGTTGTACCTGCGAAGTCTTAAGAAGAATTTCCTCAAATCCCCAACGTGGTCGGCCTGATGCTTTGATTTTATGATCACATCGTCCACGTATACCTCAATCTCCTTGTGTATCATATCATGAAACACTGTGGTCATCGCTCTCATGTAGGTTGCTCCGGCGTTCTTCAAACCGAATGGCATTACCCGGTAGCAATAAGTTCCCCATGGTGTGATGAATGCCGTCTTTTCTGCATCTTCTTCATCCATTAGAATTTGATGATACCCGGCATAACAATCCACGAAAGATCCTATATCATGCTTGGCACAATTATCGATCAAAATATGGATATTGGGTAATGGGAAATTATCCTTCGGACTTGCTTTGTTGAGATTGCGGTAGTCGACGCATACTCTAATTTTGCCGTCTTTCTTTGGCACAGGAACGATATTAGCAAACCAAACAGGATATCGAGTGACTCGAATGACCTTTGCTTCAAACTATTTGGTGATTTCTTCCTTAATTCTCACACTCATATCAGGCTTGAATTTTCTCAGCCTCTGCTTGACAAGAGGCACCGATGGATCAGTGGGCAATTTGTGAACCACTAAATCAGTGCTCAGGCCAGGCATGTCGTCATATGACCATGCAAAAACATCTTTGAATTCTATGAGTGCTTTAATTAACTCTTCTCGGATCCTTGGTTCGAGATGGACAGTTATTTTAGTTTCCCGGACATTACTCGTGTCCCCTATATTGATGTCCTCGGTATCACTCAGGTTAGGTTTGGTTTTTTCCTCAAAGTGAATTAACTCTTTTCTAATCTCTTCAAAAACCTCATCTTCATCATATTCTGATTCATAATCACAATATATTTCTTGAATTATTATTTCGGAACCAGATTGATTTTTAAGACTGGGCTGAGGATTCCTTATGCATGCCATATCACTAGAGCCAGCGTAAAAAGAACTGTACAGAAAAAGAAGAAAAGGAAAAGAAAACTATCAGGAATGATAATGAAAAAGGAAACTGTATTTTATTGGATGATGAAAGATAACAAGGTTTGCACACTTCAAACAAACTGTAAGATAAGCATTGGGATTACAACCCTGAGGTAACCCAAACAAACTGAAAGAAAATCAAAATAAACTACCAAGACTCCTTTCGAATGGGGAGAGGAGTGGCTTTCCAATTATTAAGCTTTGTTTCTGGCCCAACGAATTGAACTTCTGCGTTGCTACAACCTTCCCCGCTTTCCACCATATTCACATCGTCAAACAATTTCTCGAATCTTTCAATTAATTCCTCCTCAGGATTGACCAGGGATTTAGGAATTGTTGTTATCGGGCGATTTTTAGCACCGGTCTTGACAAAAGACTTTGATAGATGTGGGACTGGTTTTGGAAGAACCCATGCCTTTTGTTTCAGCTTTCTGGCCTTTCTCACGTCGGTGACAGTGGGTATGAATCCCAAACCAAATGTTCCCCAGTTCTCGGGGAGAGATACTGGTTGTATAATTCCTTGCAAAGATGAGCCCAGACCTTTGCCGGGTATAAAACCATTTTTTAACATTTCATAGGCTACCATGACTGATGCAGAGGTTATCTTTGGATTCGGAAGGTACTTCCCCTCTGGAATTTTCTCTACCGACACTGTATCAGACACTTGGTATACCCATGGTCCCTGGTCATTTTCTATTCCCTCGACCGGTACAATGGCACTGCTGTGAGCATTTAAACTTTCTTCCCCATGCACAACTATTTCTTGATGATCCCATTCAAACTTGACCGCCTGGTGTAGTGTTGACGGGACTGCTTTAGCAGCATGGATCCATGGTCGACCCAACAACAAATTATAAGAAACAGTTATGTCCAGTACTTGAAACTCCATCGTGAATTCAACTGGCCCTATTGTTAGTTCCAACACTATGTCGCCAAATGAATCTCTGCTTCCACCGTTAAACCCCCGTACGCAAATGCTATTCTTCTGGATCCTCTCCTCTTTGATTTTCAATTTGCTTAAAGTGGAGAGAGGGCAGATGTTTGCACTTGACCCGTTGTCAACCAATACCCGGGTTACTACGGAGTTTTCACATTTCACGGTGAGGTAAAGAGCTCTGTTGTGCTCAGTCCCTTCCACAGGCAATTCATCATCAGAAAATGTAATTCTGTTCGCCTCAAAGATTCTGTTGGCTATTCTTCCCAAATGATTTACAGAGATTTTATCGGGAACATGAGCCTCATTCAGGATTTTCATCAAAGCCAGACGGTGCTCCTCTGAATGGATCAGTAATGACAATAACGAGATTTGAGCGGGCGTCTTCTTCAGTTGATCCACAACAGAATAGTCATGGAGCTTCATTTTTCTTAAAAACTCTTCCGCTTCTTCTTCCGTCACAGCTCTCTTTATTAGTGCTGGATTATTTTTAGTTTTTCTTAACTCTTCGGGAGTAAAACATCTTCCCGAGCGAGTCAAGCCTTGCACCTCACAGACTTCTTCCTTAACTTCTTTTCCCTTGTACATTACAGTCACCCGTTCATAGTTCCATGGAATAGCTTTGTTGTTGATCACTGGTAGCTGGGTTACAGGTTTGATAATAACCTGATCTATACGGGCTCCTTCTACGACTATAATGGGTTTGCTGGTAACCCCTGGTACTATCACTTTCAACCTTTCCTGCTTTGTGTCAACTTTGCTCGGAGATCCCTTTTCGACTACCACAGATGGTTCATCACCATTTCTGTTCTGCTTAGGTACCGGCTTCTCTTCTGTTAACTGCTTATCTGGCTTGGCTTCATGAGACCTGATCATCATGACAGTTTGTGACGGCTTCTTTGTCTCCCCATCAGCTTGTATGATTTCTATCATATTGGCCTCCTGATGGGCTGGCATTGGATTTCTGTTGATATTGGGAGCTTCAGGGGTTTGAACCTCGATTTTATTAGTATCAATCAGCTCTTGTATTGTATTTTTCAAATGCCAGCATTTTTCCGTATCATGGCCTGGTGTACCGGAACAATACTCACAGCTAATGGTGTAGTCCAGGTTCTTTGGAGGAGGATTGGGTAGCTTGGATTGTATTGGTCTTAGCATGTCCAGCTGTCTCAGCCTATGGAACAGACTAGTGTAAGACTCTCCCAATGGAGTGTAGGTTTTCTTTTTCGGTTCCCTTTCTCCCCTGAATGCTGGCCTAGGTCTGAAACCTGGTCCGGGATAGGCTCGTGGGTAAGTACTTGGTATGGCAGGAGCATGCCAATTAGCATGAACAGGTGGCTGATTATATGCTTGTGCATGGTTAATGGAAAAATGAGGCTCTGAAGGGTGATAGTAGTGTTGGGATGAATCGTGGTGGTAAGTTGATTGGCGAGGTCGTTGTTGATTATAGTAAGGCGGTGAACCTCTGGGTCCCGACCAAATTCCTGAATCAACTACCGCTGCTTCCTCCCTCTTCTTTCTTCCGATTCCTCCTACCCCGCCTTGAATAGCTTGAGTAGTCGCCTTAATTGCTGAATAGCTCATGATTTTATTTGTCTTGAGGCCTTCTTCCACCATACCTCCCATTTTTACTACTTCGTTGAATGATTTACCTACCGCTGAAACCAAATGGGCATAGTAAGTTGGTTCCAAGGCTTGGAGGAAGTAGTCTACCATTTCACTCTCCTTCATAGGAGGATCCACTCTTGCTTCCTGTTCTCTCCACCGGAAGCCATACTCTCTGAAACTTTCATTGTGTTTCTTCTCAAATTTTGTTAAAGATAGTCGATCTGGGATGATTTCCAGATTGTATTGGAAATGGTATGCGAATGCCTGTGCCAGGTCATCCCAGGTGTACCATATCCCAAGGTCTTGGCGTGTATACCACTCCAAAGCTGATCCACTTAAACTTTGACTGAAGTAAGCCATCAATAATTCGTCCTTTCCCCCAGCTCCTCGCATCTTGCTGCAGAAACCCCTTAAGTGGGCTACTGGGTCGCCGTGCCCATTGTATAGGTCAAATTTGGGCAACTTGAAGCCAACTGGCAATTGCACATTTGGGAATAAGCATAAATCTTTGTAGGCCACACTGACCTGTCCTCCTAACCCTCGCATGTCTCGGAACGATTGTTCTAGGCTTTTGACCTTTCTGAACATCTCTTCTTGTTCAGCATTTTTGACTGGTTTGTCAATTTCGGTTGGGAGGTCAAAACGAGGAGTAGTTGAATGGATTTCGGAGGCCTTGAAGGTGGGCTCCGGGGGGTAGTATTGATTGTCCTGGGCCTGGAATATGGGCTCACTAGGAGATTTGTGGAATATAGCCGGGGGAGGTGCTACGAAGATAGGAGTCACAGGTGGAGGAAAGTATGGAACTGGTTTCGGAGGTGGAGACTGTGGTGTCTGAGAGGTGGTGCCTCGGTAGTGTTGGTAGATGGGGAAATTTGGGGATAATTCAGGGGTAAGATTATCCTGAGTTTGGGCCATCGATGGAGCAGGGTTAGTTGGGTGAGATAGGGGTGACTGTCCTGTAGACCAGGCCTGGTACATTTCAACCATTTGCTGCTTGAGTTTAAACATCTCTTCTTTCATTTTCCCGACATCCATCTCCTCTAGCTCAATACCTTTGTCAACATCTGGGATAGACATACTTTCGGGTATTGGTCCTTTTGATCTCGTGTGATAATGATAATATGCCAGTATACTCTTTAGAAACTAACTGCTTGAATTCTGGAAATGAACAAACTTGTTAGTTTTGAGATTTTAACACATATATAATTACATGTTGAGATGCAATGCTCCTAGACAAGTAACCCCTTTCTATTATGCATTTGCTTGGCTGCTTGTGTCGTCCCAGCTTTCTTGAAATTTTTATTGTTACTCACTTTTATTTTATTTATTATATACATTTTTTTTATTGTGGTGGTCGAATCTTATAGAGATTGCCTACGTATCATGCCCCCGCATGAATCAGACCTTGCGTAGTTCGGACATAAGGCCCACAATTTTATTCATTATACAAAGATGGAACAGACATTACATTTGAAAACCTTATAAGAAAATGGTTTGAAACACACACATTTAAATCAAAATAAAAGATACAACTCTTAACATCTCACAACATGCCCCACTTTCCACTTTTGTTGTAAATCATTGGATTATCTGTTCAATGTGGGGCTTGACCTGGATGACCTCCCAGCGTACGATACATCCTTTCCAACTCCATTGCTAGATGACGGGCAAAAATGGGTGCATGCTCTGTAAACCTTTCATAATCCATTCCTTGGCAGTTTACATAACTTTGAGAGGTGTAGACCGCCAGGTCGTGGATTTGTGCCCTGAAATCTTGGAGACGTTGGTCTTGGTTCTGCAATTGCTGCTGGCGAGTGGTGGCTATATCTCTGACACGGTCTTCACGATCTAGATCTGACTCTAATAGAGCTCGGAGTCTGGCCTGCTCTAATCTTGCCTGCGCTCTTTCTCTGTCGATGTCCGCTTGTTGATGTTCTCTGTTGTATCTTCTTGCCTCTTCTAGTTGTGCACGAAGTTGGTCTTCTGATCGTATCCAATGGTCTTTTTCCTTCTTGAATTGTGCCCTGTCTTCTTCGGATTGCCTTACTTGGCGTTCCTTATTAGATCTGGCTTCTTCGTTTAATTGTTGGATTCTTTCTTTTGCTTTGCTCAACGCCCTTTCGTTTTTAGCAAGAATGGAATCATAATCTTGCATTCTTTCAAAAAGATTGGCGATGGTTTTTTGATCCTTCCAACTCCTCATTGGTGTTTCAGAAGCCTTTTTCATTTTTTGAAATCGAGCATGAAGATTTTCCTTCTCACAAGCTAGACTCTTCTTCTCGCCTTCGGCTTCTTGCGCTTGCAAATCTTTCTCTAAACTGAGGCTCCTCAGATTTTCCTTTAGGGCATGGATAGTTGCTTTATACCCTTTTTTCTTTTCTCCCCAGATCAACCGCTCTTGGATTTTATCATTAAAGTTTTGAATATGGGGTCTTTTTGTTGGCCTTCTTAGCTCAGGTTCTGGTACATCATCCACGCGAGACCGTTTCTCAAACCACCTTGCATATCCAGGATTTATCTCACCCTTTGTAGTGTCTGGGACTTGAGTATCACTTTTCAAGTATCGACATCCATTCCACATCTGCTGAATTAGAGCCTCGGGAATAGTGGCTTCCGGGTGTAATTCGATTACTTGCATACTCAAATCTTCATCATCAGGAACTACTTGGTATCTCCCTAGTTGTCTTAGGACTCTTAGTGGCGCATATGGCTGGATGCTTCTCAATCCCAATAGTAGCAAATAACTATTTGAGGTTGACATGTGTATCACTTCCCTCATCGGGAGCCATCCCAAAGTCCACTCAATTTGATTTGCCGTTAAAGCCCTTAGATGAGATACCCATGCTTCTATCCCTTCTGGGGACTTATAATCTTTTGTTCTTTCCTCATAACTCTCGATGCAATTATCATTGCTTGGTCCATACTGTATGATCTTGGGCTGTTGTTGGAGATGTTCAATCACCAACATTTGCAACAAAATTTTGCATCCTTCAAAGACTTTTGCTCCTGATTTACATAAAGTCAACGCCCGATAAATGTCTGAGAGAATGATTGGGACAAGGGTGTGATTTTCCTTGGTGGTGAGGATTTGCACAACTTTTGCGGTGCGAATATCAATTGTTCGCTCTTTGTTTGGGAAGACCATGATTCCTAGAAAAGCCACCATGAAGGCAAAGCGGCGGTGAATCTGCCAAGTGTCTTTGTTTTGCTTGTTAGTAAGGCCTTTCTCATGAATTTCGAATCCATCTGACTTTCCGAACCTTGAATATAAGAAGTTGAAAGAACAACATCCGTTGATGACATTGCTTTTCCTGATTTGATTACTGATGTTCAGAAGACCGAAGAATCGATGTACCGAGGGAGCCTTTGTGAATATCAGGCTTTGATTTCTTAGACTTCCGTCAAAACCAGCATATCCAGCTATCTCCTCTAATGTAGGAGTAAGCTCGAAATTAGAGAAACGAAAGACATTGTGAACAGGGTCCCAAAAAGTTACTAACGCCGCAATCAGATCATCACGGGGTTTAACTTTCATAATATCCGTGAGATTTCCCAAATGCTTGACGACCCATTTTTGACCATCTTCGCCTAATTCATACCACCACATTTGAAGCTGAAATAGAAACTCTTCTGTATTCGTGGATGGGGGGTTTTGTGTGGTGCTCATTTTGTATCTGAAATTTAATTTTAATAAAGTCAAGACTCATTTTGAAAATATACACTAAAAACAATCATTTTCAATTTTTTATTTATTAAACACTTTTACTAATTTTTTTTGGGAATTTCTTAAAACAACCCATTTTATTCCTCGGTTCTCACAATGATTTCAATTAAGCTGGTCAACAAGCATATTCGAGGCAAATGAATGCACAGGTAGCAAGTAGGATGCATCATGATGGTCTTTTTATTTTGGGTTCACCTGTCCTAGACAGACCCAACCCCTGTGTTGAGTCTCCAAGGCCAAATGTACATGATGCAAATAAACGTTCCTACTAGGGATCTGGTACATGGTTGAGATATTCTAGGTAAAAACCTGAGGCATATTGTTCTAAACCTGGCTTACCCAAACGGACAGTTTGAGCCGAAGTGGGTGCAACGTACCGGGAGCACGAAAGTCTACCCGGCCTAGTTACTTGTCCCAACTTCGTCTTATTTGGTATGACTTTAACAGAAAGGTGGGCCACGCGCACGTGTGCACCATAAATAAGGGGGTTTCGTAGCAGTTGTATATATTCATAATCAAATAATATTAAAGCGGTAAAAGTGTCATTTAGCACATTGGGCATATATCATGTAAAAAAATCAGATAATAAATAAAGCCAAATATAACAGTTATTTAAAGCTCGAATTCTTTAAACCCTGAACCAGTGGTTCTGGGTTACGGTTTTCAACTTATATCCCCAGCAGAGTCGCCAGAGCTGTCGCACCTCCTTTTTCCGCCCCCGCGAGGGTGCGTAGGGAGTTTTCTCCAATTGAAGGACAGTCGAAACGGGATCTATTTATTTGTTTCAGAGTCGCCACCTGGGAATTTTAAGGCGTCCCAAGTCACCGGTTTTAATCCTTGAATCGAGGAGAATATGACTCTGTTTGTTATTATGCGAACCAGAAATCCTGAGTAAGGAATTCTGTTAATCCGGAAGAAGGTGTTAGGCATTTCCGAATTCCGTGGTTCTAGCACGGTCGCTTAACTGTTCTTTTTTTTGGCTTAATTATCTTGATTTTACTAAATACGTTTTTTATTACATGATTTTATTACCGCTGTCGTTTAGATTATTTACAAATTAAAGATTTTCTTGAAACGAATCACGCGTACGTATATTCGCCTTATACATTTTTATAGATATAAAAAATCGTGTCACGCATACGTGTACACAATAAGATTGACCATATTATAGTTTTTATTAAAAAATCATATGTTCGAGATTTAAAATAAAATTAAGAACGTCATCACCCTTATATTTAAACAGTGAACTGCACATCCCGGGTTATATGAAACTATTTTACATCCTCGGAGAAATCCCTTTTATTAAATATTCACTCGAAGTTGCGCGAACGCATAATCCGAATTTGCTTTTAAAAATATAATCAGGTTACGCGAACGCATCCCTAATCGCGCAAAATACTCGTAATGGTATTATGGATTTTCTACAAATTGTTTATTATGTCTATAAATTTTTATATAAAAATCATGAGAAATTCCCATTTAAGGTGCCCTTAAATTCTTTGAAAAGAATTCACAATTTATTAAATGTTTACCGCTGATTATATTTTCACGTGTGAATTATATTCTTTCGAGCCATTCAAATTTTAGGAGTAAAAATAAACAAAGTGTGATTAAGACTACCATTTTTCTCGTAAATACAATATATATATATATATATATATATATATATATATATATATATATATATATATATATATATATATATACCCAAAAATGAATTGCATATGAAACTAAAAAATAATTTATGAAAGGAAGAGATATTTTTGAAGAATTTTCATTATTTTTATTTAATGCAAATTCTATTTCTACTTACCATTGATATAAAATGTTGCAATTCGTGCTTATACATCTCATCTCATTCTCATATACTTGTTTTTAATCTAATAGGCGAAATTATTTTAATTAATTCTGCTTATGATTGAGTTTGGGATATATATATATATATAATCAAACCAATTTGATTCTCAATCTATGTGAATTATTGCTAAACACTAACTTTCGCATTGTATAAATTCCTAGGCCCTTTGTTATTAAGAAAGAGAACAAGTCTACATGTTGACTTAATAAAATGATATTGCCTACAATATTATTCGCCATATTTTGACATTGTGAACATAGCGGATTTTACTAATGTATCTTTCAACTATTGATTATAAACATAACCATTGTTATGCCAAAATATAGTAAATTGCAACCAACATCATCTAGCTTAAAACAACAACTAACTAGCTAACAAAATAAACTAATAACGTATTTTTCCTTGATATTTCCATATTATGCTATACCTAACTAACAATATCATAAAGTGTAAATAAAGGCCAACTTTCTGCCATGTTCCCTATTTACACAATTCAAATATAACTAAACTAATGAGATTTCGAAATGGATAACATTATTACAAAGCTTTTATACGAATTTCAATTTAAGACAATTAACTTGTAGCCATCGTGTCGAACTCACTACTGCTTAACCAACATGAAACAAAGCTGAAATTTAAACTAATGATCTTAAACGAATAGAAGACAGTATTACAATTCAAGCTTCATTTATTTGTCATGTTGAAGCTCTTCACAACATGAGTTTAAAAGATATGTACCTGGAAATGAAGGTAGAAGGAGTAAATTTCAGCAATAATAGCAGCAACAAAACACCGGCAGAATATACCAATAACACAGCAAGTCTGAACAAGACCCGTTAACCCAGATGAACAGTGACAGAAACTTGAGAAATTTTTTAGATTTAAACCGAACAATATCCACAAACAAACAACGGACAGATTCTAGAAATATAACATTTCAGATTTCAGTTTCTTTCCTCTATCTGTTTCAGATTCCTATTTCTGATTTTTCTGTTTCTGCTTTTGTATCTGTTTCAGATTGTGTGTGTGTGTGAATGTTCTCTTTTCAATTTCTTTTTCTGTTTTCTTCCTCTCTTTCCTTTTCTTTAAAAAATCTAAGTTCTTTTCTTTTCTTCAAAATCTCAGTCCTTAAAATCTGAGTTTTTTTTTTAAAATCTCTCCCTTCTCTTCAGTCCCAATCCCCTTTTATATACAGGTCTGCCTGGACCCTTTAAAATCAGAAAAAATCCCCTCCAATAGCACTAAGGCTGTTTTTTTAATAAATCAGCCACTAAAGGTACCCTTTTCGTTATTTTCAGCACTCCCATTACCCTTTGTTTCCCATTATCTCATTAAGTAATAGCCACTAACATTCCACTTCCAGCACATTATTATTATCATATTACCCTCACTGTTTTATCCCAGAAATACCCCAGAAATCCTACTGTAATTACTGTTATTACTGCCTTTAAACTAAAATTTAGAATCTGATACAAAATAGATTTTAAAATCTGTCCAGGCTTAATTATCCTTCTGATTTAAACAGCTAGAACCAATCCTAATCAATTTCCTAACACAGTTGTATCTAATCAACCCTTGTAAACTTAACATCACAATAACATTACACTGAATTCAGTACAATAATTCAAACTGAACTTCAACTTTGAACTAAAATCAAACAAACACAGGAGCATTGTCAATATACTGACAATGCCCTGAAACTTAATGTTCAGGAAACAATATATACACAACATTTATTTAGACAGACTTATTGATTTACAAACGAGTATTAATCAACTGACTATCAAATACGAAACAACTGATTACAACAAAATAATCCATCCAAAACAGGTTGTTTCAATCAATATTTTCAGAAACAGGATTTATAACACAACTAATCGACGAACTTAATCGAGTCGATTACACACATTGTAAATAATCATAACCAAAAGAAACAATTCACATTTTGATCAAGTAGACGGGTAAGAGACAGAATCATAGAATTAAATAAACAAAAATATGAAAAATTACACAGGTTATTAAAACAAATAACTATACATACGTAGGAAACAAAAGAAGTAGAAAAAATACATCTGAATCCTTAATTCACACGGACACAGGGTCGACTTGGACTTGGACCTTTTTGAGGCTGAACAGACTTTATTCGAAGTATTCTCAACTGAGAATACCTCGATTAAAGTCTCTTAGACCTCAATCCCTCATTTGGATTGGACAAATTCCACGAGTGAAAGTTTTTAGGGTTTCAGATTCTTGGATTTTAAATTCGAACACTTCTGGGCAGATTCGAATTAACCAATGGTATTCTAGGCACGAGGGAGGTCAGGTGGGTAACTGGTGTGAGTTTGAGGTAGGTTGGGATAGGGTCAGGTTTCACTCGAATCTTCAAATGAAGATTCGAGCAGTTCCAGTAGGATTAGAGTCATGCAACTAACAGATCCGTGGTGAGGGTATCTAGGGGAAGCTGTGGTGTTATTTTGGAGGCCATTGGAGAAGATAAGGTTTTCAGACCAACCTTCGATTTAAGATTCGAAGAGTTGGGGTCTGATTCGAAGGAAACTAATCCTGGATCCGTAAAGAGGGGGTTGTGAGGAGTCTGGGGTGTTAAGGTGGTGACTGGCGGCGTTGTTGCCGCCGGGTTTCAGGCGATGGGATCCTAGGCCGGCTAGGGTTAGGGGTGTGCTTTCGGAGAAGATGATGAATAGTGAGGAGGGGGGGTGTTTAGTTAGGGGGCCGGGGTAGGGATTTGGACTTATATAGGGACGGGGTGGATTGATGCTGACCGTTAGATCAAGCAGAATGAATGGCCAGGATCTATTCACTTAACCAAACGATGTCGTTTGGTTTAAGTTGGGGGACGGGTTGAACCGGGTACTGGATCGGGTAAGGATCACGGGTTAGGTTTGTAGGATCTCAGCCATTGGATGGATTTAATCCAACGGCCCTTGATGAAGGACGACCAAACGTTGTCGTTTTGGTTCGTCTGAATTGGACCGGACATGAGAGTGTTGGGATTGGGCTGTGGAGGGTTAAAATTTTTTGTTTGGGCCTGGATTTCAGTCTAGGCTTGATTTTTTAATGTTCTGAATCCATTTCAATTTCCTAATTTAAATTTTCCAATTTAATTATTAAAATCCTAATTAAAATTATAAAAACAAGAATTAACTTTACAAGACATTTAATCAACCTTTAACAATTATTAACACATAGACAAAATATTAATCACATAGTGAAACATGCATATTTTTTGTGATTTTATTTTAATTAACTCAATTACTAAATGCATAATTAAATCCTAGATATGCATGAAACATGTATTTTTATTTAATTTTGTTTAATTATAACAAAGCAAATATTTACGGACAAAACACAAACAATTAATAAACGCAACACAATTTCTAAAATTGCACACTAAAAGAAATTAATTTTATTTTTGATTTATTTTGGAGTAGTTTTCATGAGGCAAAAATCACGTGCTCACACCCGTCACCTAGCATGTGTGTCACCTCCAAAATAGTCATACGACACAATGTCCGGGGTTTCATACCCTCAGGACCAGATTTATACTTTCCTCAATCCGAGCAAAATCCTACTCCGCAATGCCTTTGCCGCTCAAATCGGCCTCCAAACATCCCGAATCTAGTCACGGTTAATTCGATTCAGTCAATAAAAATTATAGGAATTAATTCCATATGAAAATACTAATTTTTCAACAAAATCCAAAATTAACCCAAAAATCGCCCGTGGGGCCCACGTCTCGGAATACGACAGAAGTCGCAAAATATGAACCCCCATCCAACCATGAGTCCAACCATACAAATTTTACCAAAATCCGACATCGGATTGGCTTTCAAATCTTAAAAATTCATCTTTATGGAATTTTAGAAAATTCCTCTATTTCTCTTCAAATATCAATAATCTAACACCAAAAATGAAGATTTATTCATGAAATATAATCACAAGGGATTCAAGAACACTTACCCCAAGTTTTGTGGTGAACTTTGCCTCTGAATATCGCCCAAACCGAGCTTTGGAGTCCAAAAATGAAAGAAAACTCGGACTGCTCGTTATGCGCTGTCCAGAATTTTTCGCGGTAATGTTCATGCGTGTTACTGTTCATGGATACCGTTCAAGGATACTGTACATGGATACTATTTACACATGTGTGGTCACTATTCACACGAAAAATGCAGAAACTGCCCAGAAAATTTCAGTGGATAAATACAACTCCGAATTGATCCGTTAACCTTCCGAAATCTACCCGAGGCCCTCAGGACCTCAACAAAATACACCAACAAGTCCTAAAATATCATACGAACTTAGTCGAAACCTCAAATCACATCATATAATGCTAAAATCGTGCATCACACCCCAATTCAAGCCTAATGAATCTAAGAACGTCCAACTTCTATATTTGATGCAAAAACCTATCAAATCAAGTCCGAATGACTTCAAATTTTGCATACAAGTCATAAATGACATAAAGAAACTATGAAAATTTTCAGAACTAGATTCCAACCCCGATATCAAAAAGTCAACTCTCGTCAAACTTTTCCAAAAATTTTCTATTTTCCAACTTTCGCCAAATTGCGCCGAATTGTCCTACGGACTTCCAAATCCAAATACGAACATGCTCCTAAGTCCAAAATCACCATACAAAACTATTGGAATCATCAAAATTCCATTCTGGGTCTTTTTCTCAAAAGTCAAATCTCCGGTCAAACTTAAGAAATCTTTAGCCTTAGATTTCTAGATTCCATTAAATGGTGATAATTTGATCTAGGGACCTCCGAATTCGATTTCGGACATATGACCAAGTCCCAAATCACAATACGGAACTACCAAAATGGTCAAAACTTTTATCCGAGTTCATTTGCTCAAAATGTTGACCGAAGTCAACTCGGTTGAGTTTTAAATCTCTAGTTCACAATTTAATCTATTTTTTACATAAAAACCTTCGGGAAAATTATACGGACTGTGCATGCATGTCGAGGAATTATTGATAGTGCTTTTCAAGGTCTTAAAACACCGAAATGCTTATTTAATTTAAAGATGACATTTTGGGTCATCACATTCTCCACCTCTAAAACAAATGTTCGTCCTCGATCGTACTAAGAATTATTCTCAGGTTATCAAATTGATGATTTTACTTTTACACAAATATTCGCGGTTGATCCCACATTACCGCATTCAACATAAGTCTGACAATACTATTTCAATCCAGATTATTTCCTTTATCCATATTTGTAAACTTTAAGACCAAATTTCTTACACTCCAATCATTTCCAGAAAGGTCCAACTTTCACATCAACACACGATATTAGTCTCAACTTGCTATAGCAACTCGTGCCTACGCACCCATCAAATACGGGGTGTTACATTCTCCCCCACTTAGGGTCATTCGTCTTTAAATGAGAAGTAGAGTCCGTCTTCAAACACATAATGTAACTTATCTCTTTCTTTGCACATCTCAATATCCCAAAATTTTCTAACTCCCAAATTTTTCAGAAATTTCGGCAGAGTCTCCCCTGTTATTGGGCCTATCCACCTGTTAGAGTAACACCAAAAAAACTCCTAACAACATGTCCACAACCCGACAAAGTACCACAAAGTATATATCAATAACATTAATCTCCGTATTACAAGCACGACATTATCACAATGATATCTTGACATAAAATGCATCATATGTATGACCATAACCACATCTCTGGTCTTAATAGTTGTTCATAATAGATTACAACATCATCAATTAACCTCATGTTAACAAAATATCCATTTCAAACCTCCAGTTTACTAACAACAAGGCATGAAGATCTCATTATTACTTACCCAAATTAACGAGTAACAATTTACATCCTCCGGGCACTCACCTCGTAGTCTAAATCTCAATAATTACAATACAAATCTGGAAAATTATGCACAAAGATATTCATACAAGTTTTTTCTTCAAATAAGTCTAATAGGCATTCCACCCTATAAATACTATAGTATAAATTTTAATTTCACAAAGGGAGCATGTAAACACATATTTTTTTTCTTTCACCACAAGGACCTCATCTTTATATAACATCCACCGCAGCTTGTAGCCCGATTTAAATATTTCACATTATATAAAACACAAGGATCTCATCCTCAACTCTGTACCACAAGTAATATGCACATCGTGCCAAATTGGAACATTCCATTTTCTTCTTTTGAATAATTTTTCGTTTAACAAAATCACAATACATAATGATAGATATAGCTATCTCTATCGAATCTCCCAAAAGGAGTATTCACATAAGTAGATTTCAAAATTATGAGGTCCACTCATAAGTGGAGCACAGTAGGAGGACTTTCCTCGATACTCAGAACTGAATCAAGTTAAGAAAATTGTTGCTTTCTAATAATTCGAGATCGTACTTGTAATGACACCATCTGGTGTTGCGACCTCAGCCATACCATATAAAATATATCAACGGGTTGGGTCTCCACCTCTCGGAGTCTCACCTCCACCTCTAACATTATGACCCCTACCTCTGGCTGGTCATGTAAGTGGAGTAGTAACTGCAATGGGGCACGTAGCCTGAGTGCTTTTATAAATTATGTTTCTCCCAAGTTTAGGACAATTTTTCCATGATATGCCTAGTACTACCACATTCATAACAATCCCTTTAAGGGTTCAACTTCTCATACTGAGTCTATGCTAGAAAACTGGAATAACCATTATACGAAGCTCGTGTCGGTAGTGCATTAAAAGAACTTACTAGAGCACCCTGAGTAATCAGATATATTGATTAGGCTGGCCGGCTACCCCGAGCTCCTGTCATAATGATTTGTAGTTGTAGAGTAGAATCCGTTGAATCCTTTAAAACCTCGAGACCTCTTGGTCTTCTTAGCTTCCTTTTTTCCTCATCCAGAACACATTAAAATTTTGGCAATTTCTACCACTAGCCTAAATGAAGCATCAACTTGTAGCTTCCCGAGTTGTACAAAATTTCTAAGTCATAATTGAGTCCTTTAATGAGTCTGTGGACTCGCTCTCTGGCTGTAGGAACTAAGGTAGGAGTATGACGGCTAACTTATTGAACCTGATGACCTATTATGACACCGTCATGGTGACCTGACACAACCGTTCAGACCCCATATACCACATATTACAGAGAATCCAGGAGACAAACTCCTTTAAAAAAACATTTCTGAGAACTAAGCCATATAGGTGGTATTACATTGGCTAGTCTGCCTTCTTCATAGGCTTGCCACAAACACCGGCGGCTTATTTCTTCTTTTTCTATGTTGACTCAACACTGCTGAGCTAACCTATTTATTCATATACCCTTCGATTCTTCTTTGGGGTAACTCTTTTCCCTAATTATGCACAATAATCACAACTGTATAGCTCCATCAAGATAAATCTTGGCACGAACTATATAGTGCATATGACCGTCAACCACTGTACTTCCTCTGAAGCACCCCAAAATCTGCAACCTTGACTTCTAGACTAAGCAGACCTTCAATAAATTTAAGGTTGTTTTCCTAACTCCTTTGATACTGAAGTATTGGATAATTAAAGAGGTAGACATACCGTAAGTCCCAACCTTATCCCCTGTATGTCTCATGCCTTAAATATGTGTAAATTATTGGGGAGCCTTTCAGTACCATATATATATACATTTCAGGTCAAAACTGTTATAACACATGACCATTCGATCTATTCATTGACAGTAAACATCCCCATTTGGCGCGAAGTCATGGGTCACAACATTTGATAATCCACAATGTTGACATTTGTAACTCATATAAATCAACCAGACGTCAAGGTTCGTTGCACCCCTACATGATTAATTGGGTGATCTTCTCAATACGTCCGCATCTTCAGACGGAACTATAACAGGTCTAGTAAATACCTAATCTTTCCACCACCTCTTGGCGGAACTCGTCATCTGAAACGCAGTAAAATCGACCTTTATTGCTTTCAACTATTCCCATATTCTGCAATACTTCATGGCAGTGGTTCAAAAAATCTTGTGGGTCCTCAGAAGGTGTACCACTGAAATGGACTGGAAATAGCTAGGTAAACTTATCAATCTCAGCAAAGCCTCAAAAGACAAGGCAGGTCTGTCATCGGCCCATGCCGCAATAACTGGTTGAGCTGCCCAAACTAGATGAGATTAAGCTAAATCCTTCATAAGCTAATGCAACACAACCGATCTAATTCCTCAAACCATTTGCAAATCTCATATTCACCCTCGTAATAGTCAAGCCCACTCTCATAAGCGATCCAAACTCAAATTGCAACACGTATATTTCACTGGTAAAAGAGGACTTCCAACCAACAACATAAGGATCACACAAACTTTAGAACATCCCGCTGGAGATAATCCACTTGCTTAGCCTCAAACTGGTATCTCTCTATACTCTTCAATAATCATAACTATTACACAATCACTTAACCCCCTCTGAGTCTGAACTCATAACACAACATGAAGATTTACTCCACTCCACAACTAAACTACACGAGAGGTCCTTTAATACACCCATAGCTCGAGGCCATATGCCAACTCAAGACAGAAGTCAAACACCCAATAATCCTTGCTACATCCTCAACAAACTCTTCCCGTCACATTTGAACACATCTGGCAATCAAATCATACTCACCCGCTAGTCATCCAGTCATAAATCCTAGAGGAAAGGACACAAACGGACATATAAGTCCCAAATGCGTGTGCTCACACAAACGAAATCTCAGTACTTAAGCCACAGACAAAACCCGGCCTCAAATTCTCCAGACTGACCCAACATCACACACAAAAATTACATCTCGCACCTCATCCAGGGAATCACAAGCTGTCGATGCACAGTAGATACTGAGCGCTCATGTGCGCATACGAATGCATGGAAGGAATTCAAGGAATTATGCTTCAAGTTTAATTAATGCCGCACAATAAAAATTCAAGAATGTGAAATTTACTAAAGGGTTCTGCAGCCTCTCGAAGATAAGTACAGACGTCTCTGTACTGATCTGCAAGACTCTACTAAAGATGCTAATGACTCGTGAGACCTATGTAACCTAGTGCTCTGATACCAACTTGTCATGACCCAAAATCTCACCTATCGTGATGGCGCCTATCGTGGAACTAGACAAGCCTCAACTCGACATCTTAACACAATAGAACTTTTAAATAAATGCGGAAGTTGTTAATATTAAAGAAATCCTTTTACAAATAAAATATAACTCCAAAATTACTATACAATCCATCCTAAAACTCTATGTCACTAAGTGTATGAGCATCTAAATGATAACAACATCCGATTGATAAAACATTGTCTGAAAATATAGAATAGTAGAATATGAAAGGAAAGGAGAGTCAAGGTCAGCGAATACTATGCAGCTATCTCAATAGTCTTCTGAGTCTTACTCCTCAATCAGCAACCGCCGTGACCAGAAGTGACTAGATCTGTACACGAGGTACAAGGGGTAACATGAGTACACCAACTCAGTAAGTAACAAAATAAATAAGGAACTGAGAAGTAGTGACGAGCTATGAAAATACAGTTATCTCAATAACTTTCAAATAAGAGTAGTCATACTTTCAATTTTACAGTTTAAGTCACATCAGTACGTACTCAATAAACCAGATATCAAATTTGACTGAGTAGTAAGTAATATCTTTCAATAATTTTCATATGACATCTGTGATGCAACAGTAACGAAGTAATTGTATTTTCTCAGAATAACAGTCACGATGTCCTCCCATTCACTGTGACGACCCGACCGGTCATCTTAAGAATTTATGCCTCGATCCCCTATTAACTGCTTTTCCCAAGTTTAATTCTGCTATTTTGATTTGCCGGGATGTTCGGTTTTGAGTTTCGGAGAGTTTTAGGACACTTAGTCCATAAATGGGAAATTAAGTGTTGGAAAGTTGACCGTAGTTGGAACAGTATGAAGACGGCCTCAGAATAGAAATCTGATGGTTCCATTAGCTCTATTGGGTGATTTTGGGCTTAGGGGCGTGATCGAATTGTGTTTTGGAGGTCCGTAGCTAATTTAGGCTTGGAATACTGAAAGTTGAATTTTTGAAGATTCCAGTCCGATAGTGAGATTTTGATTCGAGGGTTGGAATGGAATTTTAGAAGTTGGAGTATCTCTGTAGTGTTGAATGTGACGTGTGTGAAAAATTTCAGACCATTCGGACGAGGTTTGATAGACTTTTTGATCGAAAGCGTATTTTGAGAATTTTGGAGTTCTTAGGTTTGAATCCATGGTTAATTCGAGGTTCCGATATTGTTTTAGGTGTTCTAAGGATTGGTACAAGTTTGGATAGTTGTTTGTGACTTATTGGTGCCTTTGGTTGAGGTCCCGGAGGTCTCAGGATGAATTCGGATGGTTGACGAAAAGATTTTTGGAATTTAAGTTGCAGCTTCAGCTGCTGGTTCTGTCATAACCGCACCTGCGGTTGGGGTTCTGCAGGTGTAGCGCTGCAGAAGCGGCTCAGTAGCCGCAGAAGTGGAAATTGGGGACTTCTTCAGGAACCGCAGAAGCGATACCGCATCTGCGGATTGGGAGTCGCAGATGCGGAAATTGGCCATTAAGTGAAAAGTCGCAGATGTGACATTAGTTCCGCAGAAGCGGGACTGCAGATGTTGTCCCAGGCCCGCAAATGACGAAATAGTTGGGCAGAACATATAAATTCTTGCCTTCGCAAAAATTAGCCATTTTTCATCTTTTTCAAAATGGGAAGAAGCCTGGGGAGCACTTTTCAGGAGAGATTCTCAGAGAAGTTCATTAGGGTAAGGTCTTTGGTTGTCGTAAAGCTTTCAAAAACTTCAGCAGAAACGTAAAGCTTTTTTAAAAACTTCAGCCCAATGTGCTGAAGTTATTTAGTTCATTTCTAAAAACTTCAACACTTGATAAGCTGAAGTGTTTGTTCTGGATTCAATAGTTTTTGTCGTAAAGCTTTTTGAAAAAACTTCAGCCCAATATGCTGAAGTTATTTAGTTCATTTCTAAAAACTTTAGCACTTGATAAGCTGAAGCTTTTGTCCTGGATTCAATAGTTTTTATCGTAGAGCTTTTTCAAATAACTTAACCAGAAACTGCCGAAGTTATTTAGTGTATTTCTGAGAACTCCAGCACTTGATAAGCTGAAGTTTTTGTCCTGGACTCGATAGTTTTTGTCGTAAAGCTTTTTCAAAAAACTTCAGCAGGAATATTTCTAAAAACTTCAGCACTTGATGAGCTGAAGTTTTTGTTCAGCAGTCGACACTTCTGCTATGACTTTTAACCAAAACTTTAGCTTAAAAAGTAGAAGTTATTTACTTCATGCTGAAGTTTAGCATGCTGAATTTCAACAAAAATATACTTAAGCTTTTTTGTCATAAGCTTTTTTAAAAACTTTAGCAGAAACTGATGAAGTTATTTAGTTCATTTCTAAGTACTTCAGCACATGATAAGCTGAAGTTTTTTATCGTGGATTCAATAGTTTTGTCGTAAAGCTTTTTCAAAAACTTCAGCTCAATGTACTGAAGTTATTTAGTTCATTTCAAAAAACTTCAGCACTTGATAAGATGATGTTTTTGTCCTGGATTCAATAGTTTTTGTCGTAAAGCTTTTTCAAAAAACTTCAGCCCAATATGCTGAAGTTATTTAGTTCATTTCTAAAAACTTCAGCACTTGATAAGTTGAAGTTTTTGTCCTAGATTCAATAGTTCTTATCATAGAGCTTTTTCAAATAACTTAAGCAGAAACTACTGAAGTTATTTAGTGTATTTCTGAAAACTTCAGCACTTGATAATAATGCTATATTTTGTCCCGGGCCCGGGCCTTAGTGGGCCTAACGGGCCGGGCCTCGCGGTCCCGGGCTTCGTGGTCCTGGGCTCTGGCGGTCCCGGGCCTGGCGGTCCCGGTCTTCATGGGCTCAATGGGTGGAACCGGCCCGTGACGGGCCTAAGCCCACATGGTCCTGTGCTTAACGTGCCGGGCTCGTGGGCTTCGCGGGCCTAGCGGGCTTTTTTTTTTTTTAAGACAAATTCTTGTAGTATCATGGCTATATTAAAAATATATATGTAGTATATATGTATATCTAATTATTAAAGTGCTTGACGAAAAAGAAAATAACAAAACAATAGTAAAACACTAAATTGTCATGCATAATATATTTTCTTGTAGTATATTATATTGTATCTTATGTATATATATTCTCTTATATATTTTCTTTTAGTATATGTATTGTATCTTATGTATATATATTCGCATAATATATTTTCTTGTAGTATATTATATTGTATCTTATGTATATATATTCTCTTATATATTTTCTTGTAGTATATATATTGTATATTATGTATATATTGTAGCATAATATATTGTCTTGTAGTATATATATTGTATCTTATGTATATATATTCGCATAATATATTTTCTTGTAGTATATTATATTGTATCTTATGTATATATATTCTCTTATATATTTTCTTGTAGTATATATATTGTATATTATGTATATATTGTAGCATAATATATTGTCTTGTAGTATATATATTGTATCTTATGTATATATATTCTCTTATATATTTTCTTGTAGTATATTATATTGTATCTTATGTATATATATTCTCTTATATATTTTCTTGTAGTATATATATTGTATATTATGTATATATTGTAGCATAATATATTGTCTTGTTATATTATGTATATATTTTCGCATAATATATTTTCTTGTAGTATATTATATTGTATCTTATGTATATATATTCTCTTATATATTTTCTTGTAGTATATATATTGTATATTATGTATATATTGTAGCATAATATATTGTCTTGTAGTATATATATTGTATCTTATGTATATATATTCTCTTATATATTTTCTTGTAGTATATTATATTGTATCTTATGTATATATATTCTCTTATATATTTTCTTGTAGTATATATATTGTATATTATGTATATATTGTAGCATAATATATTGTCTTGTTATATTATGTATATATTTTCGCATAATATATTTTCTTGTAGTATATTATATTGTATCTTATGTATATATATTCTCTTATATATTTTCTTGTAGTATATATATTGTATATTATGTATATATTGTAGCATAATATATTGTCTTGTAGTATATATATTGTATCTTATGTATATATATTCTCTTATATATTTTCTTGTAGTATATATATTGTATATTATGTATATATTGTAGCTTATAAACAATTCTAAGTATAGACAAAGAAATATTGCGAAAAGAAGCTCATGGGTAGAAGCAATAAATTTTATTACCAAAAAATGGCATATCTTTCTTAGTCATCCTTCCCCCAATGGAATGAGCACAACAAGGTACTAATACCACCATTAGAAGGAAAAAAAACTAAGGAAGATGTGCCAAAATACAAGTTACATATTATTCTATGTATTATCTCTAACAAATCTCATAAATCCTTCAAGGTTCGGAGGAGGTTGCGTTGGTGGTGGTGGAAAAGAAGCTTGTTCATCACCACTTCCGGGCGAAGCCGAATCCTCCGCAAGTTCCGCTATCATTTCTTCATAAGCTTCATCTATCGCCGGTTGTGCTTCTGCAATTCCAAAGTTTCTTCTTTCCGAGCGGATCCAATCTCTAAACAATACTGATTTTTCCAAGCTATCCCTCATAGACGCTCTATGATCACCTATTTGCAGTCTTGCTTGACTGAAAGCGCTCTCTGATGCAACAGTTGAAGCTTGAATTGATAAAATATCCCGAGCCATCCTTGCAAGAACAGGAAAATGTTTTTCCCTTGCCTTCCACCATTCCAAAAGATCAAAAGAGCCGTCTGGATTCTCCTTTTCAAGTCCCTGAGACAAATAAACTTGAAGCTCATTTAGATGTGAAGTTTCATCATAATTTTCACCTTGAGACCCCCTGAACTCCGTCCAAGATTTAAGAGCTTTTAAGCCCGCAACTCTTTTAGAGGATTGTGAGCTAGACGAAGTAGGGGTTGGAATAGTTGGCCTAGCATGCTCTAAGGCAAGTTGATAAGCATTATAAACTGTTTGAGCGTTAATCTTAATTGAAGCTTTTGCATCTGCAAGTGTCGCAATTTCCTCATTTGAAAGATCTAAAGCCTTATAAATATTTGAATACCAAAAATGAGGACCTCCCAATTTCATTGTAGGATTTAGCATTGCAGCAAGACCATAAATAGGAGGGATAGGAAAAAAATATTTTTTAAACTTTTGTTTCATTTCATTTATAGCAAGTTCATAAATATCCCCACCCTCACTAAATTCAACAAACAAATCAGATAGTGCTGCAATATAAACTAAACAGTTTGAAATAGTAGGATAATATTGCCCAGAAAATGCATTTGTAGCAATTTGAAAATGTTCTAAAAAATCTAAAAGAATTTTAACATTAGTCCAATCTTGAGTGGTAAGCATTTCATCATCATCCTCACCACCTACCCGAGAATTAAACGTTGCATTAATTGGGTTTCTATATTCATATGCTACTACTAAACTTTCGTACATACAATTCCATCTAGTCGGGCAAGGTTTAGGAACCTTTCTTTCTCTAAGGCCATATTCATCACATTTTTTAAAATACTCTCTAAGTCTACTTCTACGGTTTGAATAAAAAAGCCAATTAAGAGCCATTCTAACCTTTTCAATTTCTATGTTTAATATTCGCATACCATCACCGACAATTAAATGATAAATATGACAAATACATCTAACATGGAAAATATTAGTAAATGCAGGATTTAGTGTTGTTGTAAGCATGCCTATAGCACTGGTGTTACTAGAAGCATTATCCATTGAAATTGCCATTATTTTATCGCTAAAGCAAAAATATCTACAAATATCTGCAACAGTGTTAGCTATAAACTTACCTGTGTGACGCGAATTAATTATTCTATATGCAATTATGCGTTTTTGCATTATCCATTCCTCATCTATCCAATGACTTGTAACAGTTAGGTAATCACAATCATTACCACTTCTACCAATATCAGTAGTAATAGAAATCCGATTAGGTATATGAGTAAATAAATACCGCAAATATTGTTCATATTCATGTTTGAATTTATAAATATCACTCTTAACTGTTGCGCGAGGCCAACCTTTATAAGTAGGATTAAACACTCTTCTAATATAATGAACCCAATTAGGATTAGAAGCAAAAGTATAAGGTAAGCACATAACAGTAATCATCTTTGCTAATTCTTCACGATCTCTATTTGGATCGTAATATAAAATACCTCCGGTGACAGTGTTAATTCCTGGTTGAACTAGATTTGAACCTGTACTAGGGTTAACCGCAGAATCTACACTTGTCCCCTCTAGCTGCGCTTTCATTTGAAAAAATCTAGCCTTATCTCTAGGGTGTGTTTTTATGTGCCTAGTCAAACTACCTGTGCCGCTACGGTCTCCAGTATATTTATGCGACATTAATTTCCCACAAGTTTTACACTTAGCCTTATTTTTTTCTCTTACTTGAGTAAAAAAATTCCAAACTAATGATGTTTCTAGGCGTTTAGCAGGTTCTCTATTAAAAGTAGGAGTTTCTACAGGTGGGTCGACCGGTGCATCACTTGGGTTATTAAGAGGACTAGTAGGTGTATCATCTAAATCCGGTGCTTGGGTTTCATCATCATCCTCATTTTCCTCATTATTTTCTAAGATGGTTTCATTAGGATAAAGAGCATTCATAATTTCATCATCTAATCTATCACCTGGTGCAACATTATGATAAAATTCACTATCGGTAAATTGAAAACAAGGGTGATCACTATCAAGAATTACGGAAGGAGGAGGACGTCTAGGTTGGCGACTACTTTCAACTTGCTTATCTTTTCTAGGTCGGGGAGCCGGGGGAAGGGTAGTTGGTTGGCCACTACTTTCACCGGTTTTATCTTTTCCTTTACCAAACATTTTTTTCAAAGTAAATGCCATATTAATTATAATTATGCAAACTAAACCACACAAAAATATATTCTAAAAACGTAAGAGTTGAAACGAGTTTACCGGATTGCCGAACAACTTCTTGAAAATTGAAAATCGTTGAACACTTGAAAACTTCAATTCAACAACTTCACAATTTTTCACGAAATTTCAACAATAAATTAAGTAATTGTAGTAGAGAGATTGAGAGAGATTGAGAGATATTGATGAATTGGTGAATAAAAATGAAAGAATGAGGGGGTATTTATAGTTGAAAAATGGGGAAAAGTGTAATTATATAAAGTTTGGGGTTAAAATAAAGTTTGGAGGCCAAATGGCCATTTTTTAAAATTAAAAACGGTCATATTTTCAGCCCAAACGGCTAGATTTTAAATATGGCCGTTGGAGAATTTTAATTTTTTTTTTTAAAAAAAATAGCCGTTGGGCCCGCCAGGACCGGCCCAGGCCCGCCTGCCGGTCCCGGGCTAAACGGTCCCGGGCTCGTGGGCTCAACCTTGAAGACCAGCCCGTGATGGGCTCAGGAGGCCCACCAAGACCGGCCCACCCAGGACCGGCCCACCAGGCCCACCAGGCCCGTTAGGACCGCGGGCCCGGTCCGGTCCGGTTCAGGCCCGGCCCACCGAGCAGCCCTACTTGATAAGCTGAAGTTTTTGTCCTGGACTACATAGTTTTTGTCGTAAAACTTTCTAAAAAAACTTCAGCAGTTTCTGCTGAAGTTATTTAGTGTATTTCTAAAAAATTCAGCACTTGATGAGCTGAAGTTTTTGTCCTACAGTCGACACTTTTGTTATGACTTTTAACCAAAACTTCAGCTTAAAAAGCAGAAGTTATTTACTTCATGATGAAGTTTAGCATGATGAATTTCAACAAAAATATACTTAAAATTCATGAAAAAAGACACAAACATATTTGATTCAATACAAGTCAACTAAAAAACTAATAAATGTGAATAGAACAAAAATTTAAAAGACATCACATAATTTACACAAAATAATGTATATTCACAAAATCCAATTTTGTTTTCACTTACATCCTTGAAAAAAAAGAAAAAAATAGTTTTTTGTTTACAAGTTATTCTCTATTCAAAAAATTCACACAGTGTCTTCATATTCTCCATAGTCATGTCCTAGTTTAAGAGTATAACTAATAATCCGTGTCAAGTTTATGAGAATTTTAAGGTATTTTGCCAAATGCCTTTCATAAACCCAAATTAAACCTCCTACATGGCCATAATTAAGGCCTATATATAGATCAGTCTATCGGTAATCATTCATCACATGAAAGGAACACGCTCCTACCTTCTAACATATATTTACTAGAAGACTAGAAAGCATCCGCTCAATCAAAAAAGTTGATTTCTTTACTAGACTAGAAATCATCAATTCAATTTAAAAATATTGTTGTAAAACCTATAGTTAATGTGGATGTCCACTACTCCCACTATGTTCACATATGATGTGAATAACCTCCCACTACTCATTACTATTATGATTGTAACTCCCACACCGTTATAACCTCTCCCCATGATCTTCCCCCATGATTTCAATTGTTAATGTCATGTTTAAGACAATTATTTTGTAACCTTCATATGTAGTAGTATAAATAGAGGCATGAAATGTGAAATGGAGTACACTTGAACACTTGATGAAATAAGAAAGTTATCTCTTCTTCTCTTATTCTATTACTTATCTTCTTGTTTTATATTGTTACTTTGAGCTACATTTTTTAACACGTTATCAGCACAAAGTTGAGCTCTTTTTGTTGTTCAGGTATATTTGTTCATTTTGTTTTCTTCGTTGTATATTTTAATTTCATGATTAGTGTCTTTAATATATAGTTTTATAATTTCTCACATATCTAGATATATGTAAAAATAAAGAATTCTATGTTTCTTTATTTCAAGTTATTTGCATGATTGTCATGTAAAAGTTGCTAATTTTCATATTAATGGAATTAATTGAAAGAAGAATACTTGTTTATGTTGTTCGACATTTAAAATTGTGTTAAAGTTAGAAGACATTTTTGTTCTAGTTACCATCAAAGATATACTAATAATTTGAAGAAAAAAATGTATTCTTTTCTATGGAATTATCACTTTAGTGTATATAGATTACAAATTTGATATTGTGTCAATTTTAAGATTCTTTACGCTATTATCCTAATGATTTCTAATTATTTATCTTCTTTGATAGTTTTCACTATGTCGAATTTGTCAAAGCTTGAGTTTGTGGCACTTGACATTTCTGGAAAGAATTACCTATTATGGGTTCTCGATGCTGAGATTCACTTAGCCGCTAAAGGTCTTGGTGACACCATTACTCAGGGTAATGAGGCATCAAGCTAGGACAAAGTGAAGGCCATCATTTTCCTTTGTCATCATTTGGATGAAGGTTTGAAGGTTGAATATTTGAGAAAGTTCCACTTGAATTGTGGAATGGCCTGAAGGAAAGGTATGATCACCTTAAGGCTACAGTATTACTAAGGGCTCGATATGAGTGGATGCACTTACGATTGCAAGTTTTAAGACCGAAAGTGAATATAACTCTATTGTATTTCGAATAACTTCCCAATTAAAATTATATGGGGATGTTATGAATGATGAGGATTTGTTGAAAAAGACTCTTACGACTTTTCATGCCTCAAATATGGTATTATAGCAGCAATACTGTGAAAGGGGTTTTAAAAAGTATTCTGTATTGATCTCATGCCTTCTAGTGGCTGAGCAACATAATACCCTTTTACTGAAAAATCATGAAGCCTGTCCCACAGGGCCAGCTTCGCTTCCTGAAGCGAGTATGGTAGCTAGACGTGATAAGTCTGAAAAAAAACAGAATAACAATCATGGTCATATCAATGTACGTGGGCATGACAATAGTAAGAGACGATATAATAGTCGTCATCGTGGTGGTCATGGCAAACGAAAGAACAATATGGGTTTTCAAAACAATCCTTCAAGAGGCAAAAGCAGTAACTGCCACCGCTGTGGCATGAAAGGTCATTGAAAAATTGAATGTCGTGCACCTGAGCATTTTGTTAGGCTTTATCAAAACTCCATCAAAAGAAAGGCAAATAATGTTGGAGCATCTTCTGCTAATGCCCCAGTGGAGTCTCACTTGACCTTTAAAAATGATTTTGAGGCAGTGTGACGACCCGGCCGGTCATTTTAAGAATTTACACTCTAATCCCCTATTAACTGCTAATTTGATTTGCCGGAATATTCAGTTTTGAGTTTCGGAGAGTTTTGGGACACTTAGCCCCTAAATGAGAGCTTGAGTGTTGGAGAGTTGACCGTAGTCGGAACAGTGTGAAGACGGACTTGAAATAAAAATCTGATGGTTCTTTTAGCTTCATTGGGTGATTTTGGGCTTAGGGGTGTGTTCAGATTGTGTTTTGGAGGTACGTAGCTAATGTAGGCTTGAAATGCCGAAAGTTGAATTTTTGAAGTTTCCAGTTCGATAGTGAGATTTTGATCCGAGGGTCGGAATGGAACTTCGGAAGTTGGAGTAGCTCCGTAGTGTTGAATGTGACGTGTGTGCAAAATTTCAGGTCATTCGAACGAAGTTTGATGGACTTTTTGATTGAAAGCGTATTTTTAGAGTTTTTGGAATTCTTAGGCTTGAATCCGATGAAAAATAGGTGTTTTGATGTTGTTTTGTGAGTTCCGAAGGTTGGAACAAGTTTGAATGAGGTTATAAGATATATCGGTATGTTTGGTTGAGGTCCCGGGGGCCTCGGGTGAGTTTCGGGTGGTTAACCGGACCATTTCTTGATGTTTAAAGTTGTAGAAAAACTACTGGTGTATTGCACACCAGTTGTTCTTCGCGTTCGCGAAGGGATAGGACGTGGAGCTGAAGGTTTGGCCTTCGCGTTCGCGAAGGGCTGGGGTCTTGATCTATGCATTTGCGAGAAGGGGGTTGCGTTCCTGATGGGCTGGGAGCTGAGCCTTCGTGTTCGCAAAGAAGGGGACGCGTTCGTGAAGAATGAAAAATGGTCAACATCAATTTGTGCTTCGCGAACGTGAATGTTTGACCGCATTCGCGATTAAGGGAATCCCTAGGCAGATTTTTAAAACCTAAAATCGAGGGTTTGAACTATAATTCATATTTTGGACTTGGGAGCTTAGGAGATTATGATTTTTGAAGAGATTTTTACCGGAGCGATTTGGGTAAGTGATTCCTACTCGGTTTAGACTAATTTCCATAAATCTACACTTAAATCCATCCCTTAATTTCGAATTTTTGGTGAAAATTGGGGGAAAAGTTCTTAGACCAAGAAATTAAGTTTTGATTGGGGATTTGATATCAGATTGGGATAATTTTGATATGGCTAGACTCGTGAGAGTGTGAGGATTCTAAAAATATAAATTTTACCTGATTCCGAGATGTGGGCCCGAGGGGCGTTTTGGTCATTTTACCTAATTTCTCTTGTTAGCTTAGACTTTCTTTGTAGAATCAGTTACTTGAAGTGTTATTTACATTATGAAATTGAATTGAATAGATTTGGGCCATTTGGAGTCGAGTACTCGTGGCAAGAGCGTGGTTTCAGATTGATTTTGAGTCGGTTCAAAGTAAGTGGCTTGTCTAACCTTGTGTGGGAGACCTTCCCCTTAGGATTGGTTTATTTTGTAATTGAAATGCCTTGTACATGAGGAGACGAATGCGTACTTGTGCTGATTCTTGGAAATCTGGTTTTCTTAAGTAATTACTAGTATGTTTCCTTTCCTGCTTCTATTACTTGCACTATTAAGCCTATTGTTAGCTTAGGAAAGCATGTCTAACTGACTTAATTACTTTATTTGCTCAACCTGCCTTAATTGAATTCGGTGCAGCACGCTAGGCTAGGATCACTTGTTGCCTTAATATGAAACCTTGCCATTTCTATATATTTTCCTGTTGCTGCTGTGTATTTATTTTGGGACTATGGATGTGGGATTCCGGTAGCTCCCCCTAGTCAGTTTATTTTGGGACTATGGATGTGGGATTTCGATATATTCCCCTGCACAGTTATATGTAACTACGGGAATGCACCCGGTAGATTGTCCCAGTACTGGGTATTTACATTTGGGACTACAGAATGTGATTCCGGTAGATCCCCACGCACTATGAGTTGGGCTACGAGACGGGATCTCGGGAGATCCACTAGAGATGTACATATGGGACTACAGGATGGTATCCTGGGAGATCACCGATTGTTATTATTGGTGCTGAGCTATATTTTCTTTCTGTGTTTACCTTGTTTCTATATAGTTGTTCATGTCCTGTACATCCTGTGATATTTTACTGTCGTACTTTTTATACTGTTTTGTCCTATACTGTTAATTCTTATATTTTATTTAATCTCAGTAGGGCCCTGACCTTCCTCATCACTACCCAACCAAGGTTAGGCTTGGCACTTACTGAGTATCGCTATGGTGTACTCATGCCTCTTCTGCGCATGTTTTCATATGTAGATCCTGGTACTGCTTCTCAGGCCTACCATCCTTGAGGGATGTGACTGATTTTGAGACTTTGAGGTGCATCTGCCACATCCGTAGATCGAGGAGTCCCTTTCTATTCATGCTTTTAGTATTTAGCCCTTCTGTATTTTTCTGTTCTTATTAGGCATTTCGGAGTTAGAGCTATGTAGTATTTTTCTTAGCTTGTGATTTTTGGGTTTTTGGGCCTTGGATTTACGTATTGGTATTGAGAGTTAAACATGGTGTATGCCGAGTGTCACATTTAAACACTATTATTACTTCATTCCTCTTTTAAATTGTTTTACTTCCACAAATTTTGTTTTTTCTTCCGCAATTTAGGCTTACCTAGTCGTAGAGACCAGGTTCCATCACGATGATTCACAAAGGGTGAACCGAGATCGTGACAAGTTGGTATTAGAGCTCTAGCTTCATAGGAGTCATGGATCATAAGCCGGTTTATTAGAGTCTCGTTGGTTGGCACGGAGACGTTTGTACTTTTCTACGAGAGGCTATGTAAATGTTAGGAAAATTCCACTTCATTTGATTTCCTTGTCGTGCGATATTTTGACATCACAATTCTAAACTTCTGTCTTCTATTCTCTCATAGATGGTGAGGACACGTGCTACCCGGAATGATCAGCCACTCGCGCGCCCTACTGCAGCCGTCAGAGGCCGGGGCCGGGGTAGAGGCCGAGGACGCGCACATGGTGCAGCTAGAGCACCTATGCGAGCTGCCACCAAGGTACCACCAGCAGTTCCAGCCGGAGTCTAAGCACCTGACACGCTTACTGTTACTACTACTCCAACCATTCAAGAGACTTTGGCACAGTTTATGAGCATGTACACTACTCTTGCTCAGGCAGGGTTGCTTCCTCTTGCTGCAGCTACATCTCAGGCTGGGGGAGGAGCATAGACTCCCGCCGCCCGCACTCCTGAGCAGCGAGTGAATGTTGAGTAGGTCCTTGAGATTATCCTTGTACTGCCTGTAGTGCCAGTTCAGCCCGAGGATAGGGCAGCAGTTTCTGAGGAGGAGCAGCTGAGGCTTGAGAGGTTCAAGAAGTACAAGCCTCCTGTATTCAGCGGTCTAGCATCGGAGGATGCTTTGGGATTTCTAGATGAGAGTACCCGCATTCTTCGTACCATGGGTATATTAGGATCGAGCGGGGTTTCCTTCACTACTTTCCAGCTTTGAGGAGCCGCCTATGAGTGGTGGCGCACCTATGAGTTAGACAGTCCGGATGAGGCTACTTCACTGACTTGGACTCAGTTTTCAGATCTATTCCTGAGAGAGTATGTTCCTCAGAGCCTTAGGGATGCATGGCGCCAGAGTTTGAGCATTTGCGCCAGGGTACTATGACTGTCTCAAAGTATGCTGCCCGTTACACCGGTTTGGCTAGGCATGCACCAGCCTTGGTTTCTACTATTCGCGAGAGGGTTCGCCGGTTTATTGAGGTCCTTATTCCTAGCATCAGGTCTAGCATGGCTCATGAGTTGGAGAAGGATATTTCTTATCAGCAGGTGGTGCACATTGCTAGGAGGATTGAGGGTATACATGCTAGGGAGAGAGAGGAGAGGGAGGCCAAGAGGTCTCGAGAGTCGGGCCATTTCTCTATTTCCCGTGCCCCAAAAGCAGGTCGTCATGGTAGGGTTTATATGGGTTGCCCTGTTCATTCAGCTCTTCTAGCAACCAGTGGTATCCCAGCTCCTCCTAGGCTTCAGGAGCCTTATTATGCACCACCGGTATCTAGCGTGCCTCCTGCATGTGGTGCTTTCAGGGGTCAGTCCAGCAGACCTGGCCCAAGCCAGTCACAGCCACCACATCCTCCCAGAGCTTGTTTTGAGTATGGTGACACCCGTCATATGGTGAGGGATTGCCCCAGACTTGGGAGGGGTGCACCTCCACGGACTTCTTAGCCAAAGCGTGCCCCGCATAGTTCTTAGGCTATGGTTACAGCTCCAGTTGCTACCCCACATGCTCAGCCAGCCAGAGATGGAGGTCGGGGAGGTAGAGGTCACCCTAGAGGGGGAGGCCAAACCAGATACTATGCCCTTCCTGCCCGTACCGAGGCTGTTGCCTCCGATTCTATCATCACAGGTATTATACTGGTTTGTCACAGAGATGCATCGCTTCTATTAGATCCATGCTCCACTTATTCTTATGTGTCTTCTTATTTTTCTCCGCATTTGGGTGTATCTCGGGATTCTTTGAGTTCTCCTGTTTATGTTTATACTCATATGGGAGATTCTCTTACTGTAGACCATATTTATCGGTCATGTTTGGTTGCTCTTAGTGGTTTTGAGACTAGAGTCGATCTATTGTTGCTCAGTATGGTAGATTTTGACATTAAATTAGGCATGGACTAGTTGTCTCCCCATTATGCTAGTCTTGATTGTCACACCAAGACCGTGACGCTGGCTATGCCAGGTGTACCGCGTGTTGAGTGGAGGGGTACTTTAGATCACATTTCCAGTAGAGTTATTTCTTTTCTTAAAGCTTAGCATATGGTTGAGAAGGGGTGTGATGCGTATTTAACTTATATGAGAGATGTCAGTATTGATACCCCTTCAGTCGATTCAGTCCCAGTAGTACGGGATTTTCCCGATATATTTCCAGCTGATCTTCCAGGCATGTCGTCTGATAGAGATATTGATTTTGGCATTGATCTGTTGCCGGGCACTCAGCCCATTTCTATTCATCCATATTGTATGGATCCTTCTGAGTTGAAGGAGTTGAACGATCAGTTACAGGAATTGCTTGATAAGGGTTTTATTCAGCCCAGTGTATCACCTTGGGGTGCTCCTGTCTTGTTTGTGAAGAAAAAGGATGGTCCTATGCGTATGTGTATTGATTATCGCCATTTGAACAAAGTTACAATTAAGAACCATTATCCTTTGCCTCGTATTGATGATCTGTTTGACCAACTTCAGGGCGCACGAGTGTTTTCTAAGATTGATTTGCGCTCAGGTTACCATCAGTTGAAGATTCGGGAGCCAGATATCTCGAAGACTGCTTTCAAGACATGGTCATTACGAGTTCCTTGTTATGTCATTCGGGCAGACCAATGCCCAATGCATTTATGTATTTGATGCACAGTGTGTTCCGGCCGTATCTTGACTCGTTCATCATTGTCTTTATTGATGATATTCTGGTGTATTCCCGAAGTCGAGAAGATCATGAGCAGCACCTGAGGACTGTGCTTCAGACTTTGAGAGAGAATAAGTTATATGCTAAGTTCTCGAAATGTGAGTTTTGGTTGGATTTAGTGGCATTCTTAGGTCACGTGGTATCGAGTGAGGGTATTCAAGTGTATCCGAAGAAGATATGGGTCATGTAGAGTTGCCCCAGACCATCCTCAGCTACCGAGATCCGCAGTTTCCTTGGTTTGGCGGGCTACTACCGTCATTTTGTGGAGGGGTTTTCATCGATTGTGGCCCCTATGATCAGGTTGACCCAGAAGGGTGCTCCGTTCCAGTGGATGGAAGAGTGTGAGGCGAGATTTTAGAAGCTCAAGACAGCTTTAACCATAGCCCCAATTTTGATACTGCCTACAGGTTTGGGGTCTTATACAGTCTATTGTAGTGCCTCGAGGGTTGGCCTTAGAGCGGTGTTAATGCAGGATGGTAGGGTGATTGCCTACGCGTCCAGACAGTTGAAGATACATGAGAAGAACTACCCTGTTCACGACCTTGAGTTAGCTGCCATTGTTCACACCCTGAAGATTTGGTGCCACTATTTATATGGGGTTCCCTATAAGATTTATACGACCATTGGAGCTTGCAGCACTTGTTCAAGCAAAAGGATCTAAATTTGCGCCAGAGGAGGTGGTTAGAGTTGCTGAAGGACTATGATATCACTATTTTGTATCACCCGGGAAAGGCCAATGTGGTGACCGATGCTTTGAGTCACCGTTCAAAGAGTTTGGGGAGTTTGGCTTATTTACCAGCATCAGAGAGGCCTATAGCGATGGATGTTCAGCCCTTAGCCAGCCAGTTTGTGAGATTGGATCTTTCAGAGCCTAGTTGAGTTCTAGCTTGTGTGGTTTCTCGGTCTTCCTTATTTGATAATATCAGGGAGCGGCAGTATGATGACCCTCATTTGCTGGTCCTCAAGGACAAGGTTCATCACGGTGATGCCAGAGATGTGACTATTGGTGATGATGGGGTATTGAGGATGCAGGGTCGGATTTGTGTACACAATGTTGATGGACTTTGGGAGTTAATTCTGGAGGAGGCCCATAGCTCACAGTATTCCATTCACCCGGGTACCGCGAAGATGTATCAGGATTTGAGGAAGCATTACAAGTGGAGACGGATGAAGAAGGATATAGTTGGATTTATAGCTTGGTGCCTCAACTTTCAGCATGTGAAGTATGAGCATCAGAGACCGGGTGGGTTGCTTCAGCAGCTAGATATTCCGGAGTGGAAGTGGGAGCGGATCACCATGGACTTTGTAGTTGGGCTCCCACGGACTTTGAGGAAGTTCGATGCTATTTGGGTGATTGTGGATCGGCTGACCAAGTCCGCTCACTTTATTCTTGTGTGTACTACTTATTCCTTGGAGCAGTTGGCTAAGATTTATATCCGGGAGATTATTCGACTGCATGGTATTCCAGTGTCTATCATTTTAGATAGAGGTGCTCAGTTCACATCACGGTTCTGGAGGGCCGTTCAGCATGAATTGGGTACTCGGGTGGAGTTGAGTACAACATTTCACCCTCAGACGGACGGAAAGTCCAAGCGCACTATTCAAATTCTTAAGGATATGCTCTGTGCGTGTGTGATTGAGTTTGGAGGGTCTTGGGATCAGTTCTTGCCATTGGCGGAGTTTGCTTATAACAATAGCTATAAGTCCAGCATTCAGATGGCACCATATGAGGCTTTATATAAGAGATGGTATAGATCCCCGGTGGGTTAGTTTGAGCCGGATGAGGGCAGGTTATTGGGCACAGACTTAGTTCAGGATGCCTTGGAGAAGGTTAAGGTGATTCAGGATAGACTCCGTACAGCCCAGTCCAGACAGAAGAGTTATGCGGACCGGAAGGATTGTCATGTTTCCTATATGGTTGGAGAGCGGGTTCTACTTCAAGTTTCGCCTATGAAGGGCATTATGAGATTTGGGAAGAAAGGAAAGTTGAGTTCAAGATTTATTGGCCATTTTGAGATATTGAGGCGTGTTGGGGAGGTTGCTTATGAGCTTGCCTTACCTTCCAGATTGGTAGGAGTTCATCCGGTATTTCATGTTTCGATGCTCCGGAGGTATCACGGTGATGCATCACATGTGTTGGATTTCAGTTCAGTCCAGTTGGACAAGGATCTAACCTATGTTGAGGAGCTAGTGGCGATATTGGACAGGCATGTTAGAAAGCTGAGGTCAAAGAACATTGCATCCGTGAAGGTTCAGTGGCAGGGTCAGTCGGTTAAGGAGGTGACCAGGGAGACCGAGCAGGATATGTGCAGCCGTTACCCTCATCTTTTCACTACTTCAGGTATGTCTTTATGCTCGTTTGAGGACGAACGAATGTTTAAGTGTAGGAGGATGTGATGACCCGGCTGGTCGTCTTATGAATTTATGCCCCGATCCTCGATTAACGGCTTTCCCCAAGTTTATTTCTGCTAATTTGATTGGCCGGGATGTTCAGTTTTGAGTTTCGGAGAGTTTTGCAACACTTAGTCCCTAAATGAGAGCTTGAGTGTTGGAGAGTTGACCGTAGTCGGAATAATGTGAAGATGGCCTCAGAATGGAAATACGATGGTTCCGTTAGCTCTGTTGGGTGATTTGGGCTTAGGGGTGTGTTCAGATTGTGTTTTGGAGGTCCGTAGCTAATTTAGGTTTGAAATGCCAAAAGTTAAATTTTTGAAGTTTCTGATTCGATAGGGAGATTTTGATCCGAGGATCGGAATGGAATTCCGAAAGTTGGAGTAGCTCTGTAGTGTTAAATGTGGCGTGTGTGCAAAATTTCAGGTCATTCGGACGAGGTTTAATAGACTTTTTGATCGAAATCGTATTTTTATAGTTTTAGGAATTCTTAGGCTTGATCCGATGAGAAATAGGTGTTTTGATGTTGTTTTGTGTGTTCCGAAGGATGGAAGAAGTTCGATTGAGGTTATAGGATATGTTGGGATGTTTTTTTGAGGTCCTGGGAGCCTCGGGTGAGTTTCGGGTGGTTAACCGAACCATTTCTTGATGTTTGAAGTTGTAGAAAAACTGTTAGTGTGTTGCAGACCAGTTGTTCTTCGCGTTCGCGATTGTCCATCGCGTTCGCGAAGGGATAGGACGTGGAGCTGAAGGTTTGGCCTTCGCGTTCACGAAGGGCTGGGGTCTTGATCTACGCGTTCACGAGAAGGGGGCCGCTTTAGTGATGGGCTGGGAGCTGAGCCTTCGCGTTCGCGAAGAAGGGGACGCATTCGCAAAGAATGAAAAATGGTCAACGTCAATTTTGTTTCGCGAACGCGAAGGTTTGACTGCATTCGCGATTAAGGGAATCCCTGGTCAGATTTTTAAAACCCAAATTCGAGGGTTTGAGCCATAATTCATATTTTGGACTTGGGAGCTCGGGAGATTGCGATTTTTGAAGAAATTTCATCTGGGCGATTTGGGTAAGTAATTCCTACTCAGTTTAGACTAATTTCCATGAATCTATACTTAAATCCATCCCTTAATTTCGAAATTTTGGTGGAAATTGGGGGAAAAGTTCTTAGACCAAGAAATTGAGTTTTGATTAGGGATTTGACATCGGATTGGGATAAATTTGATATGGTTAGACTCGTGAGAGTGTGAGGATTCTGAAAATATAAATTTTACCTGATTCCGAGATGTGGGCCTGAGGGGCATTTTGGTCATTTTACCTAATTTTGTGTATTAGCTTAGAATTTCTTTGTAGAATCAGTTATTTGAAGTGTTATTTACATTATGAAATTGAATCGAGTAGATGTGGGCCATTTGGAGTCGAGTACTCGTGGCAAGAGCGTGGTTTCAGATTGATTTTGAGCCGGTTCGAGGTAAGTAGCTTGTCTAACCTTGTGTGGGGGACCTTCTCCTTAGGATTGGTTTATTTGGTAATTGAAATGTCTTGTACATGAGGTGACGAGTGCGTACTTGTGCTGATTGTTGGAAATCCGTTTTTCTTAAGTAATTACTAGTATGTTTCCTTTCATGCTTCTATTACTTGCACTATTAAGCCTGTTGTTAGCTTAGGAAAGCATGTCTATGTGACTTAATTGCTTTATTTGCTCAACCTGCCTTACTTTAATTCTGTGCAGCATGCTAGTCTAGGATCACTTGTTGCCTTAATATGAAACCTTGACATTTCTGTATATTTTCCTGTTGCCGCTGTGTATTTATTTTGGGACTACGTATGTGGGATTCCGGTAGCTCCCCCTTGTCAGTTTATTTTGGGACTATGGATGTGAGATTCCGGTAGATCCCCCTGCACAGTTATATGGAACTATGGGAATGCACCCGGTAGATTCCCCAAGTACTGGGTATTTATATTTGGGACTACGGAATGGGATTTCGGTAGATCCCCACGCACTATGAGTTGGGCTACGGGACGGGATCCTGGGAGATCCACTGGAGATGTACATATGGGACTACAGGATGGTATCCTGGGAGATCCCCGATTGTTATTATTGGTGCTGAGCTGTATTTCTTTTCCGTGTTTACCTTGTTTCTGTATAGTTGTTGTTGTCCTGTACACCCTGTGTTATTTTACTACCGTACTTTTTATATTGTTCTGTCCTATATTGTTGATCCTTATATTTTATTTAACCTCAGTAGGGCCCTGACCTTCCTCGTCACTACCCAACCGAGGTTAGGCTTGGCACTTAATGAGTACCGTTGTGGTGTATCATGCCTCTTCTGCGCATGTTTTTCATGTGCAGATCCAGGTACCGCTTCTCAGTCCTACCATCCTTGAGGGAGGTGACTGCTTTAGAGACTTCGAGGTACATCTGCCCCGTCCGCGGACCGAGGAGTCCCTTTCTATTCCTGCTTTTAGTATTTAGCCCTTCTATATTATTCTGTTCTTATTAGACATTTCGGAGTTAGAGCTATGTAGTATTTTTCTTAGCTTGTGATTTGTGGGTTTCCGGGTCTTGGATTTACGTATTGGTATTGAGAGTTAAACATGGTGTATGCCGAGTGGCACATTTAAACACTATTATTACTTTATTCCTTCTTTAAATTGTTTTACTTCCGCAAATTTTGGTTTTTCTTCCGCAATTTAGGCTTACCTAGTCGTAGAGACTAGGTGCCATCACGATGGTTCACGAAGGGCAAACCGGGGCCGTGACAGGCAGGGCCTTCAAACAAAAATGACGACAATGTCGAGGTAAATCTTGCTTTGAATGATGATGATTCTCATGATGTACTTTTATTTTTTTTATGAAGAATATAAAATTTCCCAGTCTTCAATTGGATCCAAGATGAGTAATGAAGATTTATGCCTTTTGGATAGTGCTACAACTCACACAATATTAATAGAAAAGAAAATTTTTCTCTTATTTAGTTATGATAAAGGCTTATGTTAATACCATATCTGGTAGTACAAAGTTAATTGAGGGCTTTGGAAGAGCGACCTTATTACTACCCGGACGAACGATATTAACTATTGATAATGCATTGTATTATAGTAAGTCTCAAAGAAACTTGTTGAGTTTCAAAGCTATTCGCCAAAATGGCTACCATGTTGAGACCTCTAACGAAGGAAAGGTTGAATACCTTTATATTATTACAATAAAAGCGGAGAAAAAAATGTGTGCACGAAAAATTACCCACATATTCTTCTGGGTTGTACCACACAAATATTGGTGTGGTTGAATCACATGCCATAGTAAACAAAAGGTTTACTACTTCTAATGATTTTATCATTTGGTATGACCGATTGGGCCATCTCGGTTAACATGATGCGCAGAATAGTAGAGAATTCAAATGGGCACACATTGAAGAATAAGAAGATTCTTCAATTTAAGGAATTCTCTTGTGCTGCTTGTTCTCAAGGAAAATTGGTTATTAAACCATCAGCAGATAAAGTTGGGATTGAATCCCCTGCATTTCTGGAACGTATACAGGGTGATATATATGGGTCTATACACCCTCCATATGGACCATTCAAGTATTTTATGGTTTTGATAGACGCATCTACAAGATGGTCACATGTGTGCTTATTGTCAACTCGTAATATGGCATTTGCGAGATTGTTGGCCCAAATAATAACGTTAAGAGCACAATTTCCAGATTATGCAATTATGAAAATTCATCTTGATAATGCTGGTGAATTTACATCTCAGGCCTTTATTGATTATTGTATGCCCACTGGAATAAAAGTTGAGCATCCGGTTGCTCATGTTCATACTCAAAATGGTCTAGTAGAATCATTGATTAAGCGCCTCCAACTAATAGCTAGACCATTGCTAATGAGGACAAAACTTCCCCTTTCAGTGTGGGGGCATGCTATTTTGTATGCAGCAGCACTTGTGAGCATAAGGCCAACCAATTATCATAAAGTCTCCCCATTATAGTTGGCTTTTGGTCAGGAGCCAAATATTTCCCATCTAAGAATTTTTGGATGTGCGGTATATGTTCTAATTGCTCCATCACAACGCACAAAGATGGGTCCCCAAAGAAGGTTGGGAGATATGATGGTTACGAATCTCCTTCTATTATTAAATATCTGGAGCCTATGACAGGAGATTTGTTTATATCCAGATTTGCTGATTGTCATTTTGATGAATCAGTTTTTCTAACATTAGGGGGAGAAAATAAACAACTGGAAAAGAGATAGATTGAAATGTATTATCTCTATCTCATTTGGATCCTCGTACAAATCAATGTGAACAAGAAGTTCAAAAGATCATTTATATGCAAAATATTGCAAATCAATTTCTAGATGCATTTACTAATCTTCTGCGGGTTACTAAATCGCATATTCCAGCTGTAAATGCTACAATTCGAGTTGATGTCCCAACTGGACAGTATGATAATGAAAATGAGTCTAGGTCACGCCTTAAACGTGGTAGACCAATCGGTTCCAAGGATAAGAATCCCCAAAAAAAGGAAAGGAGCAAATGATCAAGTTGATCATAACATGGAGGCAATACTCAAGAGGAGCATAAAGACATAAAAATTGATAAACCTCACAGGAGATTCTAGTACCTGGAAATGATGAAAATGAAGAGATCTTAATAAGTTATGTCTCTACGGGAAAAAGGTGGAATCAGAATAATGTTGTTGTTGACAATAATTTTGCATATAACGTTGCAGTTGAAGTAATGCAACAAGATGAGGATCTTGAGCCAAAATCTGTCGATGAATGTAGATGGAGAAATGATTGGCCAAAACAAAAAAATGCAATTCAAGCGGAATTATCTTCACTCAAAAAATGTGAAGTTTTCGGACCAATAGTCCGAATGCCTGAAGGTGTCAAGCCAGTGGGTTACAAGTGGGTTTTTGTGCTAAAATGAAATGAAAAAGGTGAAGTCGTAAGATATAAAGCACGACTTATGACACAAGGGTTTTCGCAAAGGTCTGGCATTGATTATATGGAGACATATTCTCTTGTGGTAGATGCAATTACCTTTAGGTATCTAATAAATCTGGCAGTCCATGAAAAGCTTGATATACGGTTGATGGATATTGCCACAGCCTACTTATATGGCTCACTAGACAATGAAATTTTTATGAAAATCCCTGAAGGATTTAAAGTTCCTAAAGCAAATAAAAGTTCAAGAGAAACTTGTTCAATAAAGCTTCAGAAATCCTTATATGAATTGAAGCAATCAGGGAGGATGTGGTAACTGCCTTAGCGAGTATTTGCTAAAGGAAGGGTACAAAAATGACCCTATTTGCCCTTATGTCTTTATTAAGAAGTCTGGATCTGAATTTGTCATCATAGGTGTGTATGTTGATGACTTGAATATCATTGGCACTTCTAAAGAACTTCCAAAAGCTGTAGAATATTTGAAGAAAGAATTTGAAATGAAAGATCTTGGTAAGACAAAATTTTGTCGTGGCCTAAAAATTGAGCATGTACCAAATAGAATTTTTGTCTATCAATCAACATACATTGAAAAGGTTTTAAAGCGATTTTACATGGATAATGCACATCCATTGAGTACCCTAATGGTTGTGAGATCGTTTGATATAAATAAAGATCCATTTCGGCCTCAAGAAAATGATGAAGAGCTCGTTGCTGATGAAACTCCATATCTTAGTGTAATTGGGGCACTGATGTATCTTGCCAACAATACCCAACCAAATATTACTTTTGCATTAAGCTTATTAGCAAGATTCAGCTCCTCTCCAATAAGAAGACATTGGAATGGTGTTAAGCATATATTTAGATATCTTCGGGGAACTATAGATATGGGATTGTTTTATTCTAATGAATTCAAGTCAGAAATGATTGGCTATGCTGATGCAAGTTATTTGTTTACATATGGAGGTACAACTATATCATGGCGTTCTATGAAACAAACAATAGTTTTCACATCTTCAAATCATGCTGAGATAATAGTCATTCATGAAGCTAGTCGAGAATGTGTTTGGTTGAGATCAATGACTCAACATATTCAGGAAATGTGTGGTTTTCCTATGAAAACAGATAATCCAACTACACTATATGAAGACAATGATGTTTGCATTGCTCAACTGAAAGGAGGATACATCAAAGGAGACAGAACAAAGCACATTTCACCAAAGTTATTTTTCACGTATGATCTTCAACAAAATGGGGAAATTAATGTTCAACAGATTAGTTCATGTGAAAATTTGGTTGATCTGTTCACTAAGGCATTACCAACTTCAACATTTGAGAAGTTGAGACAGAAGATTAGAATGCGTCATCTTCGGGAAATAAAGTGATGTTTTCATGAGGGAGAGTAAGATACGCGTTGTACTCTTTTTCCCTTAGCCTAGGTTTTATCCCACTGGATTTTCCTGGTAAGGTTTTTAACGAGGCAGCAAATAAAGCGTATTATATATATGTGTACTCTTTTTCCTTTACTAAGATTTTTTCACACATGGTTTTTTCTTAGTAAGGTTTTAACGAGGCATATTATCTATTTTTGGACATCTAAGGGGGAGTGTTGTAAAACCTATAGTCAATGTAGATGTCCACTACTCCCACTATTTTTACCCATGATATGAATAACCTCCCAGTACTCATCACTGTTATTATTGTAACTCCCACACCTCCGTAACCTCTCCCCATGATCTCAATTGTTAATGTCATGTTTAAGACAATTATTTTGTAACCTTCATATGTAATAGTATAAATAGAGGCATGAAATGTGAAATGGAATACACTTGAACACTTGATGAAATAAGAAGGTTATCTCTTCTTCTCTTATTCTATTATTTATCTTCTTGTTTTATATTGTTACTTTGAGATACATTTCTTAATAAATACTGCTTTCTTTGTGTATGCAATTTCATCTTTTCTGATCAAGTTATTTTCTTTGTGCATGGATTTTCAGCCTTATTGATCAAGTCTCAAAACTATTATTTTTTTGTATTTTAGATGGGATTTCTCACTTGGAATGGGAGCTTTGGCATAACTAGTAAAGTTGATGCCATGTGACCAGGAGGTCACGGGTTCGTGCCGTGAAATAGCCTCTTGCAGAAATACGGGGTAAGGTTGCGTACGATAGACCCATATGATCCGGTCCTTCCCTAGATCCCTCGCATAGAGGGAGCTTAAAGTTTGACCAAAAAGTATATAGCTTTTTGTTAAACTATATAATGATGAAATAGAGGGTAAATCTTAACCAAAGATAACTAACTCTAGATCAAAGCATGTTAATCACGAGAATCGAATATAGTCGAACTTACGACTCTTTTTAAGATAATTAAAAGACATCAAATATAAACGATAAGCTTACATCTTTGGTGTATTGCTCTGTAATGTAAAAGCAAAGAAGGAAAAGAAGGAATGTTGTTAATAGCTAGGAGAACTATCTTTATTGATTCAAGAAAGACGATTACAGAGATTTGTCGCCAAGATCTGTAATTTCTCATGTTTTTCCCCCATATCCCTCTCTAGTTCTTCTGCCTTTTTCTTCTGTAGGAGAGAGACCCCCTCTCTTGTTCCCTCCTCTCTATTTATAGCGATTACTTCCTTTTATCCAACTTTTCTTAGCCAGAGGGCCTTAGTCTGTTCATTGTGCATGGGCTCGTCCCCCTTAAACGTCACGACGTATGCCTCGTCGTACAATCTTTTAGATAGTTCGATCTCAGCAGCGACCAAGATACTCGTTATTATGACATCTTATGAATACAACCATGACTCAGTCGACTCCTTGCCATTCATTTTAGGCTAAACCACGCGTGGTAAAATTTTGACCCATACAGTTAGTCCCTCCGCCTATTGAGGGCGTCTCTTGGCGAGCTCGATGGGCGGACTCTGTTGATTCAAAAATTAGGAGAAATATGAACGCTTCATGCAAGGGGCAAGAACCTTATAAGGTAGCAACGTGATGCTTTGAGAATTGCATCGGACCGTTATGTCAGTTAAGGATTGGACCATCGTGTCAGTTCAGGATGTCATTAATATTCCCCATGCATCATTATGGCGAATGTTTTCTAGGTATTGTGTCGTTTCTCGTGCCCTTTCTGTTTCTTAACTGGAGGCTCTTGGTTTTGCCACTCAGGGCATTTATATCCCTATAAATAGGGGGAGCCTCTCATTTGAATGTTACTCTTTCCAATTGTTTAAGAAAGAACACAAATTTCCTCCTCCTTCTTCAATCTCTCATACTTCTGCTTTTGCTAGGATTCGTTGTGACCATTGTCTTTTTCCTTCATCATTCGTTTCTTTCGATCAAATAAAACTAATGGCTAGTGCTTCTTCCTATTCTGATAAAGTTGTAAATGCTCCGGTGATGGAAAATGACGTATCCCGACTCGAAGAGGGAGTGGAAGTGGTGGAACACGAGGGGTTTCCGACGGTGGATAAGGTGGTTCCCTACCCGGGGAAGGCGAGAACTGATTTTAACAGCCCTGCCAGAGATGAACTGAAGCCCGTTCCTTCCACGATGGATGTTGCAGCTATCACGGCATTCAAAGCCAAAAAGGGATCCCCGATCACGTTGAAATAGTAATGGCGGATAAGGATATAGTACATTTACACCGCCCGGATTACTACGCGTTTTACGCGTATCCCTTTGTCATCGGGTACACACTTCCCCTCCCTTCCTTGGTGGTGGATTTCTGCCATTTCTATGAGGTGTGCCCGGCTCAACTCTCTTCGTGTGCATATAAGCTTTTCCTCATGTTCATCAAGTACGCGGAGCTAGCCAGCTGAGGAATTTCTCTAGGGCACATGCTCCACTTCTTCTCCCCTCATTTTCTTCGGGGTACGATGATTCATATGCGTCATCGAGGAACCAAGAGTTTGGTGGTGAAGATGAATGATAAGGCCAATCATCGCTTTTGGGAGAGCTTCTTCTATGTCCGAACAGAATATGTCATATCGAACTCGACGGGGTTTCCTAAGACATGAAATTTCGCTCGTAAGTTTTCCTTTCTATTTAATTTATTCCATTTTTCTTAAGATGGTCGTCGGTCATCTACCTTTAACGACTTCACTGAGAATTTGCTATTGTTTTTGTAGACGAGAGACTACCTCTCCCACTAGTTGTCGATATCCGCGAGTGGGTGAGCGCAATTCTCTCCCACACGATGGGGATTCATGAATGGGCGTCTTTCTATGAGAGGTTTGGACGCAAGCCTCTTACCGGTGAGTTGGCTCATTGTAATCTTGCTTTGTTCTCTGCTCCATAGTTCCTTTAACCTTGTCGTTATATGATCAACTCCCTTTTTATTGACAGGTCGGAGAGGAGTGAGAAGGATTAGGGATCTTGCGCTCGTATTTCGTCAATCAGCCCCTTCCGCCCGGCCCGCTCCAAGAGTTCATCGGACTGTGCCTACGGGCAAGACCGTACGCTTGGAGATTGCTCCTCAACTGGAGACTCCAGTCCCTGCAGTTCATTCAGCAGGCGAATGTTCCCGTGTCGGTAGTGGAAAAGCCCCGTCGAAGAGGCGAAGGGTAGTGTTGGAGGGGCTTCTTTAGTCGAAACACCCTCGAGGGGTGCCTTGTTTCGATGGCACCCGAGACCCGCGATGGTACCAGCCTGGATATGAAGGTGACGCCCGCTGTGAGCGTTCAAGAGGCTATTATGACGAAGGGATAGAGTTCTGAGGCTTCTGTTGTTGTTCTGAGCAGGCCATCATCATCTCGGACGAACCTACCCCTTCTTCGGCTAATGAGAGGGGGAAGGGAATCCTGGTTGAGGATTATGATTCTGAATCCGACATTAACCTTGAGGACATAAGGATGTTCGAGGAGGGCTTTACCCGAACTGTGGTAAGGGCGGAAGGCCCTTCCCAAATACTCAATATTCCATCAAATCTCAACCTGTTGCAAGACACGGTCGATTTGGTGCCACAGTTAGATCTTCTATGCTCCGTCGCTGAGAGCGAATCTCTTCAGGAGGTCAGCGATTCTGGGTTGTCTCACGGTGTGGACGCGATGGCCTTAAGGATGAGTTCCCTTTTACTTTTTTCATTTTGTGACCTTTGTTTTTACACTGACTCTTTCTTCCCTCTCTTTTTTAGACTTACATGCTGGAGATAGAGAGTGTTGGTAGGGCTGAGAAGTATCGGTGGTATCACAATAGATGTCGTGAGATGCACGAGCAGCTCAGAGCGGGAGCTAGTACCCAGTCCATTAGTATTACATCTGGTACTTTTCTATAGAGGATTTGAGACACTATTTTTAGTGATCACGACTGTTAATATGAGACGGAGGGAGTATAGTAACTTGAATTAAAGACCTCTTATCGATTGAGACTTTCAAAAATAGATCCTACATTGTTCATATCCCGATGTTAGCAAATTAATAAAAATAGAAATTTATTACGAAAGTCTCAATTTTATTTGGCAACCTCCTTACCCCCATGCCAACTCTAAGCCATACACGTGATTTACTATATGCATGATTGCATCAATCCTTGATAAGTAATTGTGTAAACTGAACCAAGAAGTATTTATAAAATACATAAAATTCAGTAAATATTGTAATAAAGTTGGTAAAATAACCTTGATATCGTTAGATACTTTTTGGTATGGTATTTATATTAAGTGGAACGTTTTTGTAAACAGTTTGAAAAATATGATTTTATATAATTATTAATATTACTACTTTCGAATATATTTTAAATTATACACATAATATGAGGAAGTTTATGAAGTTTTCTTTATTGTAAAGATAGAGATTATTTTCTCACAAAAGAAGGTTATCCTTTTACCATTTTAAGAATTAAGCGTAAGAAAATTTGTACTCTTTTTATGAGATTAGGAAAATTATAAGTTTAGAAATTATGTGCATTTTTTTACATGGATATTTTAATAAAGTAATAATATATGTATTAATTTTATATGGTACCACATGACCACGATAGTAAGACATATTATAGTAAGGTGTATAAAGTGTATTAAAAGTGAGTAGTATTTTAAGTAATTTGAGATAATTTTTAATTACGTGGGTAATTGGTTAATTATTGAATTAGTGGGGATTAATAAATTTGGATAAGCTTTAGTACATCAACGTGGCTGCCACCTATGGTCTATAAAGTGACTCATATATCATGTGTAAATGTGTTAAATTATAAGAGTATACAACAAGATTTTAGTAGTTCTCACCCATTCTCTTTTTGATTTTTCACGTTTTTATCCCAAGAAGGAGCTGATAGACACAACATTTCTAGGCATATTTAACTATGTCGAAGCTAGAGTTGTGGCATACTAATGTGGCCATTTGAATTCATCTCCACTGCCTACTACTAGCCTTATTAACATGGTTAATTGCCAATGACTTGCCTAAAATAGCTTTTGAATTCTATTGCCAAATGAAGGTAGTAGGTGTCGCTCCTTCTTTCCCTTGTGTGCTTAAGGCTTGTTGTAATGTAGTAGATGTGAAAAAGATTCATGGGTTAGTTTTTAAACTTGGGTTAGAAGTTGATTTGTTCATTGGCAGTGCTTTATTGCATAATTACTTGATGTATGGGATGGTAGATTTTGCGTTAGATGTGTTTGAGGAGTTGACGGAGAGGGATGATGTTGTGCTTTGGAATAATACTGGAGTTGAAGCTTTTTTAGGAAGTTGGGTTGGTATTAAATGTGCTCAAGGTCAAGTTATTGTAATAAAGATTCCATTAAAAGGACTAAGTGGCAGACTAAGTGAAAAGAATTTCTTCAGTTTCAAGCTCTCAGAAAACTTAGTTTACATGATAATGAAATAGGTGGTTCAATTCCTACTTCTTTTGGATTTTTGCCAAATTAAAGAGGTGTTCAACTTTACAAAAAAATAGGTATGTTAAGGCTATCTTTCCTTTCTTTTGGCATGATCCACACGATATAAACGAAACGAGTAAATGCACGACTTTCATAAATGACTCTACTCATAGGAGTATTAGAGATGTCTATGTACTTGAATTCTCACATGTGTTATTATTCTATCGTCTATTCATGGGTCTGAGAAAATAAGTAAGTTGATAAAAGTTATTTCATGATACTAATCAGAAGCATAATGGTCTTATGACACTCCGAAAGAATTTATTGACGTACTTATCATGCATTGCATTCATTTATATTGACCTATGACCCGATGACGTTATATACGCGTATATATGTATATGGGATATGGGAAAAGGTTACGGCGTTATATACGCACCACCACCTGATCAGCTGGTATACGTTGATGATTTTCCCACAACGGCCGAGATGATATGATGGGATGCCCTCAGAGGCGTGATGATGTTATGGCGTTATATACGCGTATGTGTGTGTGTGTGTATGTATGTATATATGTATGTATGTATGTATGTATGTATGTATGTATGTATATATATATATATATATATATATATATATATATATATATATATATATGGGATATGGAAAAAGTTATGGCGTTATATACGTACCACCACCTGATCAGCTGGTATATGATGATGATATTGCCCACAGTAGCTGAAATGATATGATGGGATGCCCTCAGAGGCTTGATGATGTTATGTACGTACAGACCTATGCACTACATGACATTTATATGCATATGCATGACATTATAAATATTTCATGATTTACAAAGCTATTCAAACTTACAGGATGAGTCCTTTACTCCATGTTTCTTCCATGCTCTTTATATATTTATTTACACGCCTTACATACTCAGTACATTCTTCGTACTGATATCCTTTTGTTGGGAACGCTGCATTTATACCTGTAGGTATAGATAATCAGTTTGACGAGCACTCATAATAGACGAGATTAGCATTCAACGAAGGATCGGTAAGACTCCACCTCATTCGGAGTGCAGCCGTGTTTATAAGGCATCGTGTCAAAGTTTTGCTACAAACTTATGGGTAGGCCGGTACCATGTCCCATTTTATGTCAAATAATCTTAGAGGCTTTGTAGACATAGGTTTATTATGTATAGTATGTCAGAGGCCTTGACGGCCCATATGTATTCATATTTTAGGAACGATGGTTCAAGGATATAATATTTGCCCATTTACAATTATACATTACGAGTTGTGGCCATGTTGGCCTATGATAGTTACAAAAGGAATGAATAAGTTACAGAGTGGTTCGCTCGGGCCAGTGCGGCACCGGGTTCCAGCCACGCCTCCCAAGGTTGGGGTGTGACAATTAGGGAGGAGTTGGAGAAAAGAGATGAGGAACTGATGCGGTCTATTCGCAGATGCAGTGAGCTTGAGGAGCTGCTTCATGCCAAGGATGAAGAGCTTGAGGTAGGCAAAGGGATTATCGCGGAGTGCAAGGACCTTCAGGCGAAGGTGCTATCTTTACGAGCTGAGCTTGAGCAAAATGCTACTAGGGTCGATGCTCTTGAGTGCAGAATGGATGGAGAATGTGGCCGAGCTAGAAAAGAAAGTGGCTGAGATGGAGAGAGCTGAGGATGCTCGAGTGTCGACTTTGGAGAGCGCGGAGGCGCTAGAGGACACTATTCGTGTCCTCAAGTTTGAGCAAGAATTTGAGAGGGCAACAACCATACTAAGGGAGGCGCGGCTCGAGGAGCGTATTGGTGAAATTGACCAGGAATTTTTCAGCCTGGGAGACCGGGTCGCAACTCTTGAGACCGAGAAGGTGCAATTATTGGCTCAAGTCGAATCTGTCTGTGCCGCTGTCCCCCGCCGCTTGTATGAGTTATGGGTCCATGCCGAGGCCCAACGAGATATATACAAAGGTTTGTGGGAGGCGGGGAGTGTTCCTGAGGCCGCCTTTGAAGATACTCCGGCGAAGGCACCCAAGGCTCCTATTTCCTGCAGTTACGACCCTGCAACAACGGAGGCTGGTGAGGGCGTTGAGGTTGAGGATGGACTTTCTTATGAAGAGGATGCTGGGGAGAACAGTGGTGGAGATGACGCCAAGTGAAACTTTGTTGCAGCTTTGTACTTAGTTTTTTTTGTTCTTTTGTTGTTTATTTTTACCTTTTTCTTGAGGGCATGTTTCGGTCTTTTGTAAGGCGCGGTTGTTGCGTAAGTACATGTGATTAAAATAGTTGCTTCGCCTTTGTTTATGTATCTCTTGACTTTCTTTCTCCTTCTTTCCCCCCCCCCCCATCCCTTTTTGGAAGAAGATCTTCGGATTTCTCCGTGATGAGTCCCTAGTCTTTTAATTGAGAATTTGAATAAGGGCGGATCTTGTTGTGTGAGTTCGGATGAAGTCACTTTGGATCTGCAAGTTTGGGCAAGGTTGACTTCCGATTTGCCAGCTAGGGCGGAGTCAACCTTGATTTGTATATTCGAACGAGGACGAATTTAGACTCGCAAACTTGGGCGAAGTCAGTTCTCACTTGTATATTCGAGCAAGGTCAAATTTAGATTTACCAATTTGGCGAAGTCAGTTCTGACTTATATATTCAAGCGAGGTCGAATTTATATTTACCAATCTAGGTAAGGTCCCTTTCGCATGGTGAGTTTAGCGATGGCGGGAGGCGAGCTTGTGTAAGGTCAAACTATGACCCGTTATGAGTTCGACGGGGTCAAACTTTGATCTGATTTGGGTGAGCGAATTTTCACTTCTACTTGGCAATGGCCGACGGCCGTAAAGGTGTGAATTCGAGTGAGATCGACATATAATCCGCTTGGTGGCCGATGGCCGTGAGGGTGTTAATTCGAGCGAGGTCGAGTCATAATGGCCCTATTGTTGTGAGGGTATTAATTCGAGTGAGGTCGAATCATAACCCATTTGGCGATGGCCTGATGGCCATGAGGTTGTTAATTTGAGTGAGGTCGAATCATAACCATTTGGTGATGGCCTGATGGCCGTGAAGGTGTTAATTCGAGCGAGGTCGAATCGTAACCCGTTTGGAGATGGCCTAATGACCATGAGGATGTTAATTCGAGGTCGAATTGTAACCCGTTTTGCGATGGCTTGATGGCTGTGAGGGTGTTAATTCGAGCGAGGTCGAATCATAACCTATTTGGCGATGGACTGATGGCCGTGAGGTTGTTAATTCGAGCGGGGTCAAATTGCAACCCATTTGGCGATGGAGCGGATTTTCCTGTTGCATTACTCTTATTGGAGAATCATCACTCATTTCTATATTGTTTGTGTGCGTTGGGGCGAGTCCAGGTTTGTTAATTTTGTTTTCATTAGAGAACGCCATGCGTCGTTGCAGTGAATATATGTCGGTGGATTCTTAGTCTACCTAATCTTCTCTTTGCTCGACCTGGAGAGGCTGTGATCGGGACGAGCGACAAACTTATTGCTTGGACCTCTAGGTATCCCAATTGTCATGGCAAATATACATGTAAGATTTTCGAGTTCACGTTCTGCTTGCGTCGGGGGGGATTATACGTTCCATGGGCCCGCCGCTTAGTCCCAACTCATGGAGATTTTCTTAATAATACCAGCTTGTTTGAGTTTTTTGTTTGTTGTTTTGCAGTACGATGTGACAGTGCTCATATTCCTTATGTTTGAATTCAAAGAGAAAATCGACAAGTTAGATCCAAACGAAACTGCTTGTTACCTTGACCTGATAAGTCGGCAAAAGTGGAGGGGTGTTGTAAGGCGACCCATTCCATACCGTACTCGAATAACAGTTTCAGATTTGGCAGCCCCATGTTTTGGATTCGCCATTGATCGCGTCCAGGCTTCTTATAGGCTAAACTTACCCTGCACGTTGGGATCTCGAGCTCGAGTCCCAGTTCGACCCCATTCGATATGCGCCGATAATAAGGAAGACGTGATATACCGTGTACATAAATTATAGTTGTGCACACGTATACAAAATTAGAGCAGGATAAGTCGTTTATTTCAAATAATCATACAGTAAGCTATCGTCCCTTCCTAAGAGGTGGAAGTATAGATTGGTATATAATGTTAACATGGCAAGTAGGATTGTGGGCGTGCTAAGCGCGTATTGATCGCAATCCCGCTTTGAGTACTCACACGACGATCCGAACTCGTCGCTGCAGGTGAGGCATGGGTTTTGCTTAGACATCAGACCTAATTTCAATTTTATGTAGAGATCTGAGACAGATTGGTTTGGCTATCTCAAGAGCCTATCTATCCCTTTTTCGAGTTGGTGTTTATACTGAGATGGTGAGGTTGTGAGAGCCGGGGAGTGATACTTTGACTGGTTTTAGATCTATAGGAAACTAAAATTTTGCCTAAGAAATCCCCACAGACAGTGCCAAATTGTTTGACCAAAATGTGTATAGCTTTTCGTTAAACTAATTAATGATGAAATAAAGGGTAAATCTTAACCAAAGATAACTAACTCTAGATCAAAGCATGTTAATCACGAGAATCGAATATAGTCGAATATACAACTCTTTTTAAGATTATTAAAAGACATCAAATATAAACAATAAGCTTACATCTTTGGCGTATTGATCTGTAATGTAAAAGCAAAAAGGGAAAATAAAGAATGTTGTTGATAGCTAGGAGATCTATCTTTATAGATTCAAGAAAGACGATTATAGAGATTTGTTGCCAAGATCTATAATTTCTCGTGTTTTTCCCCCATATCCTTCTCTGGTTCTTCTACCTTTTTCTTCTGCAGGAGAGAGACCCCCTCTTTTGTTCCCTCCTTCATATTTATATAGTGATTACTTCCTTTTATCCAACATTTCTTAGCCAGAGGGCCTTAGTCTGTTAATTGTGCATGGGGTCGTCCCCCTTAAACGTCACGACGTATGCCTCACCATACAATCTTTTAGATAAATTTGTTACATTTTGCGTTTTTGTACACTAAAAGTTTCGCCTTCAGTTAATTGACGTAGACTCGGGGGTGAGATTATCTTGAGGTTAACATATTTACGCTATTTATAACAAGCGATAAGTAAGTGTCATGAAGGATAGAAAACGAGTCTCGTTGAAGGTGGCCGATTTGGGATAAAAAATGGGTTGAGCGATAATACCCGATAATTATGGACTAGTACCATGCAAGGTACCATATGACCACGATAGTACGATGTAGAAAGTATATTAAAAATAAATAGAATTTTAAGTAATTTGAGATAATTCTTAATTATACGGGTAATTGATTAATTACCGTATAACAGGACATTACCTAGTTAATTAATAAAATAAGTAGATAAGATTAACCCCTTCTTCCCTTCTAAAAACGTGACACAAGGCCACCAATCAAGAAAATAACACATAGTCATTTATGAGTAGGTGTCTACCTAAGGTTAATGGAAACATTAACAAAGTAAGACTTATTATCTTGTCTCCATTTTCATTTGGAAGAGGTCAGAACGTCATTTAGCCAAAGCAAGAATCACATATCATTTTCATTCTTCTTACTTTGAAGACGTCAAGAACATGAGTTAATTCAACCCAGTTCTTGCAATTCTAAATTCAATCCAACGTGCATCAACACAATTCCAACGAGAATCTATTAGAATCGTAGCAACGTAAAATTTTGCGGTTCTAAAAAGTACGTGCAATCTTCTCCAAGAGTATTATACGGGGTTTTCCCTATTCCAGGTAAGTTAAGGTCATCCCTTCTTTCTTTTTGGCATGGTCCAAGTTATATAGAAGAAATGAGCAAACGCACAATTTTCATAAATGACTCTATTTATAGATATACTAGGGGTCTCTTTGTTCTTGATTCCTCATGTGACATATTGTTATATCTTTTGTTCATGGGTCTCAAATAATACGTAGTTGATAAAGTTTATCCGAAAAGAATACTGATATTTATAACATATTTCATAAGTTTTATTCATTTATGCATGTACATTGATCAATGACCAGACGTCATTATATACGCATATTAATATGTATATATTTATGTATATGGGATATGCGAAAAAGGTTACGGCGTTATATACGCACCACCATCTGATCAGTTGGTATATGTTGATGATGTTGCGCACAGTGGCCGAGACGATATGATGGAATGCCCTCAGTGGCTTGATGATATTATGTACACTCATACCTATGCATGACACGACATTTATATGCACGTGCATGACATTATAAATGTTTCAGAATTTAAAAAGTTATTCAGATTTACAGATGGATTTCTTTATTCCATGTTTCATCTATGCCTTTTACGTACAGATTTTCATGCCTTACATACTCAGTACATTTTTCGTACTGACGCCCTATTCCACGGGGCCTGCGTTTCATGCTCGCAGGTGCAGGTAGGTAAGCTGACGATCCCTCTTCTTAGGATCCTTGATCAGCGAGAGTTGGCGTGCTCCACTTGATCCGCAACTGCTTTTGATCTTGGTACGATATATTTGTATATATATGGGTATGACGTGACTCAGTCCCGTCTTTATACAGTTATATTTCTATTAGAGGTCTGTTGACAGTATGTCTAGTTGGATAATAAGTGGCTTTGCCGGCTTCCAGTTTTGAGTTATATAGTTGTCTACAGCAGCCTTGTCGGCTCGCCCTACGTATGTTGCACGTATATGTATGTATGCCTTTTGGGCAGGTTTCCTTCATGTATATTATTCTCGTAATTCAACAGATGTTATTCAGTTTTATATCTTAGACGCATGATAAGGGGTGTTTGATATGTAGGACTCGGGCACCCGTCGCGGCCCATCGATTTGGGTCGTGACAAAAGTGGTATCAGAGCAGTTCTGTCCTAGGATTGTCTACAGACCTTGTCTAGTATAGTCTTATTTATGGGTGTGTTGTGCACCACACTTATAAACAAGAGTCCACAGGATATATAGAATGGTGTCCTCTCTTTTTTCTTAGATCGTGCGATATAAGAATTCACGTTCCTAACGATATGTTATATTTTCAGCGATGCCCCAAAAGACTACATTAACCCAAAAGGGAAAGTCAGTGGCTGGTAAGACTACTAGTCAAGCGCCATGAGTTACTAGGGCTTGGGGAGAGTCTCATAGTGAGATTCCATCTCAGCGCCCTTCCTAGAAGAGTTCTGAGGGGCACCAGCTCCAGCGCCCGCCCCTGTACATCCAGCTCCTCAGTTAGATGCACCGGGTCAGGAGATGAGAAATGCTATTCAGTTATTGACCCGATTAGTAGCCGCACAGTCTTTCATCAGGAAGTAGGATGCAAATAGGTCCGTAAGTGTGAGGGTTCGTGATTTTATTAGTTTAGACCCTCCGGTATTCACTGGAGCACATCCAAATGAGTACCCTCGGGTATTTATTGATAGAATGCAGAGGATGTTAAGGGTAATAAAGGCCACTGCGACTAAGTCGGTTGAGCTAGCTTCCTATAGACTATGAGATGTTGCAGTTAATTGGTACGAGTCTTGGGAATTGTCTAGAGGTGAGGATACCCATCCAGCAATATGGCAGGAGTTTACAGAAGTTTTTCTTTATCATTATCTACCACTAGAGCTTAGACGGGCCAGAGTTGATAGGTTCTTGACCCTTCGGCAGGGTAACATGAGTGTTCGGGAGTACAGTCTTCAGTTTAATTTGTTGGCTAGGTATGAACCCACTATTGTATCTAAGATAGAGGATCGGGTTCACCAGTTCATGATGATATTAGAGCCTCACTTGCTTAACGATTGTACGTTGGTCTCACTTCAGCCAGACATGGATATTTATCGTATTCAGGCATACACTCAGGGTGTAGAGGAGCGTAAGCAGAAGTAGAGGATGGATCGTGAGCATGATAGGGCCCAGAATAAGAGAGCAAGGTCTTTGGGTCCTTTTGGTGAGTTTCGAGATGGTCAGAGGCAACAATACTCGAGGTATCCAGCCCAGCCATCAGCTAGCGCACCCCCTCAGTTTGGTGGTAAGAGATTTGATCGTTCCACATATTCAGGGTCTGGTCAGAATTTAAGGGCCTCAGGTTCTCAGTATAGGGGTGAGTCAAGTCAGATGAGGCCGCCCTTTCCACGATGTGCTCAATGTGGTAAGCAGCATACCAGGTAGTGCCATATAGGATTAGGTATTTGTTATACTTGTGGTTATCCGAGCCACGTTATGAGGGATTGTTCGATGATAGGTGATGCAAGCATAGCTTAGCCAACGGGATCTGTAGCTGGTTCATTATCATCAGTACGCCCCCTAGTCAAGGTCCACAAGCACCAATGAGTCGTGGTAGAGGCAGAGGCAGAGCATCTAGCTCGAGCAATCCTTAGAACCGCATTTATGCATTGGCAAGACGACAGGACCAGGAGTCATCGCCATCTCCTGATATTGTTATAGGTATATTATCAATCTCCTCATATGATGTATATGCACTGATTGACCTAGGTTCCACCTTATCATATGTTACTCTGTTGGTTGCTAGTAAGTTTGGAATAAAACATGAATTGGTTAAACCTTTTGAGGTGTCTACACCTGTTGGGGATTCAGTGATAGCTAAGCAAGTATATAGGGGTTGTATAATAGTAGTTCATAGTCGGTCTACCATAGCGGACCTAATCGAATTAGATATGGTAGAATTTGATGTTATAATGGGTATGGATTGGTTGGCTTCTTATCATGCCAACATTGATTATAGATCAAAGATACTCCGATTTCAATTTCCAGGGGAGCTTGTTTTGGAGTGGAAAGGTAATACGGCATCGCCAAGAGGTAGATTTATTTCCTATCTCAAGGCAAGGAAGATGATCAGAAAGGGCTATATTTATCACTTAGTTTGGGTTCAGAATATGGAAGTAGAGTCACCAAGCATTCAATCCATTCTTGTGGTTAATGAGTTTTCAGATGTTTTTCCCGATGAGCTTTCGGGTCTTCCGCCAGAGCGAGAAATTTAGTTTTCTATTGACCTACTGCCAGATACTCATCCAATATCTATTCCTCCCTATAGAATGGCCCTCGCAGAGTTGAAAGAGTTGAAGTAACAACTAAAGGAATTGCTTGAAAGGGCTTTATCAAACCTAGTACATCCCTGTGGGGAGCACCTGTGTTATTTGTAAGGAAGAAAGATGGTTCCTTACGAATGTGTATTGATTATAGACAGTTGAATAAGGTAACGATCAAGAATAAGTACCCGCTCCAGAGGATTGACGATTTATTTGATCAGTTGCAAGGTGCCAAGTGTTTTTCAAAACTAGACTTGAGGTCCGGGTACCATCAGGTAAGGGTTAAGGATGAATATGTTCCGAAGACAACATTCAGGACTAAATATGGGCACTTTGAGTTTCGTGTTATGTCAATTGGTTTGACCAATGCCCCAGCAGTATTCATGGATTTGATAAACCGTGTGTTCAGGACCTTTTTAGATTTGTTCATAATTGTATTTATCGATGATATAATGGTGTATTCTCGTTTAGAGGCTGAACATGCTGATCATTTGCGTACTGTGCTCAGAACTCTACAAAAAGGGAAGTTGTATGCAAAATTCTCTAAATGTGAATTCTTTTGAACTCTGTAGATTTCCTTGAGCATATCATTTCGGGTGAAGGCATCCAGGTGGATACACAAAAGATTAAGACAGTAAAGACTTGGCCTAGACCCACAACACCGATGGAGGTTCGTAGTTTTCTCCGTTTGGCAGGTTATTACAGGAGATTTGTAGAGGGATTTTCTTCCCTTTCAGCACATTTGACAAAGTTGACTCAAAAGGGACCAAAGTTTCAATGGACTGATGCTTGCGAACAGAGTTTCCAAGCATTAAAAAACAGATTAACTTCAGCACCAGTTCTAACGCTCCCAGAAAGGACCAATGGTTATGTGATTTATTGTGATGCTTCAGGCATTGGATTGGGCTGTGTGCTGATGCAACATGGTAAGGTTGTAGCTTATGTTTCTAAACAACTAAGAAAGCACGAGAAGAACTACCTGACCTACGATTTAGAGTTAGTCGCGGTGATTCATGCACTAAAGATGTGGAGGCACTACTTGTATGGTATTCATGTTGATATCTATACGGATCATAAGAGCCTCCAGTACATCTTCAAGCAAAAGGAATTGAATCTATGTCAAAAGAGATGGTTAGAGTTACTTAAAGAATATGACGTTGATATTTTATACCATCCGAGGAAGGCGAACGTAGTAGCCGACGCCCTCAGCCGTAGATCTATGGGTAGCATGTCGTATCTACAGCCAAAAAAGAGGGGAATAGCCCATGAGGTTCATCAGCTAGCTAGTCTTCGAGTTCGGTTACTAGACCCAGGTGGTATTGGAATTACTATTTAGGATACGATAACGTCCTCTTTAGTAACTGAAGTAAAGGAATGCCAGTATGAGGATCCTGTGTTGGTTCATTATAGATATAAGACCCCTTAGAAGGAGAAGACACCATTTGAAATTGCAGAAGATTGGGTCCTCAAATATCGAGGGCGATTATGTTTGCCTAATATTGCAGGGTTGCATTGGTAGGTTATGGGAGAAACTCATTATTCTTGTTATTCTATCCATCTAGGAGCTATAAAGATATATCATGATATCAGAGAAGTATATTGGTGGGACGGAATGAAAAAGGATATAGCAGAGTTTGTTGCTCAGTGTCCTAACTGTCAGCAGGTTAAGATTGAGCATCAGAAACTCGGTGGGTTATTACAGGCTATGGAGATTCCAACTTGGAAATGGAAAATAATCAATATGGATTTTATCATAGGCTTACCTCGTACCCAGCGTAAGTTCGATTTGATATGGGTGATTATTGATAGACTTACAAAGTCAGCCCATTTTCTGCCCGTTAGGACTACATATTCCTTAGAGGATTATGCAAGGCTTTATATTAAGGAGATATTACGACTGCGTGGTGTCCCTGTATCTATTATCTCGAATAGAGGAGCTCAATTTATAGCTAAATTCTGGAGGTCCTTCAAAAAAGGATTAGGGGCTCAAGTAAGTCTTAGTAAAACATTTCATCCCCAGAGAGACGGACGGGCTGAGCATACTATTCAGACACTGGAGGATATGTTACGAGTTTGTGTAATAGACTTCAAAGGTAGCTGGGATGATCATCTGCCGCTTATTGAGTTCATATATAATAATAGCTACCATTCCAGTATTTAGATGGCTCCATACAAAGCTCTTTACGGACGGAAGTGTAGGTCGCCTATAGGGTGGTTTGATGTTGGATAATCTGGGTTAAATAGACCAGACCTGGTTCAGCGAGCCATAGAAAAAGTAAAGCTTATCCGAGATCAACTGTTGACAGCTCAGAGTCGTCAGAAGTCATATTCTGACGTGCGATGGCGAGACTTGGAATTTCAGGTTGATGATTGGGTATTCCTAAAAGTATCACCGATGAAAGGCGTTATGAGGTTTGGAAAAAAGGGAAAACTTAGCCCTCGGTACATTGGACCATATAGGATTATATGCAAGGTAGGCCAGGTAGCATATAAGTTGGACTTTCCTTCGGACTTAGAATCTGTACATCTAGTATTTCATGTGTCTATGCTCCATAAATGTATCGGAGATCCTTCCAGAATTGTGTCAGTTGACGATGTGCAGGTCACAGAGCAGCTATCATATGAAGAAACTCCCATTGCTATACTAGACATACAGGTTCAGAGATTTAGGACTAAAGGCGTAGCTTCAGTGAAAGTACTTTGGAAAAACAACATTCTGGAAGAAATAACTTGGGAGGCCGAGGAAAACATGAAGTCTAGATATCCCTACTTATTTCCTCCTCCAGAGAAGGGTCCGACTGATACGTCATAACCTTAAGGTACGTGTATGGATTCTGGTGTCAATTATTGTCGTTGGTCGTGTGAGGCCATTGTCGTTATTGATGATTGTGATCCTATGTGGCATTGAATTATTAAGTTTCTACAGGACGAGTTGGAGGTAGTATTGTTACAAAGGCGACTCTACCAAGGTTATAGAGATCCCGGAGAATTAAACAATCGAGGACGAATGTTTCTAGGGGGGAGGATGTTACATTTCGCGTTTTCGTACGCTAAAAGTTTTGTCTTCAGTTAATTGACGCGGACTCGGGGTGAGATTTTCTTGAGGTTAACATATTTACGCTATTTATAACAAGCTATAAGTAAGTGTCATGAAGGATAAGGGCACACAAATTAAAGAAAACGAGTCTTGTTGAAGGTGGCCGAATTGGGATAAAAAATGGGTCGAGCGATAATACCCGATAATTATGGACTAGTATCATTCAAGGTACCATATGACCATGGTAGTACGATGTATAAAGTATATTAAAAATAAATAGAATTTTAAGTAATTTGAGATAATTCTTAATTATAAGGGTAATTTGTTAATTACTGGGTAACGGGACATTACCTAATTAATTCATAAAATAAGTGGATAAGAGTAACCTCTTCTTTCCTTCCAAAAATTGGCACAAGGCGACCAATCAAGAAAATGACTCATAGTCATTTATGAGTTGGTGTCTACCTAAGGTTAATAGAAACATTAACAAAATAAGACTTATTATCTTGTCTCCATTTTCATTTGGAAGAGGTCAGAACGTCATTTAGCCAAAACAAGAATCGCATATCATTTTCATTCTTGTTACTTTGAAGACGTCAAGAACAAGAGTTAATTCAACCCAGTTCTTGCAATTCTAAATTCAATCCAACGTGCAACAACATAATTCCAACGAGAATCTGTTAGAATTGTAGCAACGTAAAATTTTGTGGTTCTAAATAAGTACATTCAATCTTCTCCAAGAGTATTATATGGGGTTTTCCCTATTCTAGGTATGTTAAGGTCATCCCTTCTTTCTTTTTGGCATGGTCCAAGTTATACAGAAGAAACGAGCAAACGCACAATTTTCATAAATGACTCTATTCATAGAAATACTAGGGGTCTCTTTATTCTTGATTCCCCATGTGACATATTATTATATCTTCTGTTCATAGGTCTCAAATAATACGCAGTTGATAAAGTTTATCCGAAAAAAATATTAAGATTTTTAACATATTTCATAAGTTTTATTTATTTATGCATGTGCATTGACCCATAACCAGACGACGTTATATACACGTATTATATATATATATATATATATATATATATATATATATATATATATATATATATATATATATATATATATATATATATATATATACATATATATGCATATGAGATATGGGAAAAAGGTTACGGTGTTATATACGCACCACCACCTGATCAGTTGGTATATGTTGATGATGTTGCCCACAATGGCCGAGATGATATGATGGGATACCCTCAGTGGCTCGATAATATTATGTACACTCATATTTATGCATGACATGACATGACATTTATAAGCACGTGCATGACATTATAACTATTTCAGAATTTACAAAGTTATTCAAATTTATATCAAAGATCGGGTCAAAAGGAGTGAAACCGCTCAAGTACCAAAGACAAGGCAAACTAAGGACAAACAGGCCTAGTACGGCCGCACTACACTTTGTGCGGTCCGCACTAGGGGATTCAGAGAACTGGCAAATCAAGCTTCAAGGCAGTGCAGCCGCAATCGATCTTGCGCGGTCTGCACTGAAGGCTCTGCGGTCGCACTGCCATTTTGTGCGGTCCGCGGAGGAGAAGATCGGAGAGATGTCCAGTGCCAACTTCAAACCCATACGGTCCGCGGTCATGTTTGTGCGGACCGCGCTAGTTGCCTCCGCAGCCGCGGTCTATTCTGCGCGGTCCGCGGTGCCTGAGTTCTGAGATCCAAGACTTCAAGTCCAAGAGCCTAGTGCGGCCGCGGTCCATTCTGTGCGGTCCGCACTGACCCCGCAGGGGCATTTTAGTCCAGTTTTTTCAGCTTAGTATAAATAGAACATTTTTCCATTTTTAGGGTATCAGCTATTTTCTGAACAAGGCTGCGCTCGTGAGAAGCTATTGTGTAGCCATTTTTTGGCATCTTAACTTAGATTTAACGATAGATTCTCTTTATTTACATTAGCTTTTAATTAATATGTCTTGTTCTTCATCTATTTCTCTATTTTCTTCTTCACGCATGAGTAGCTAAACTCATTAGCTAGGGTTGTGGCTCAACCATAGTGTGGGTAATTGATGGGTGTTGCCATCTAGGGTTAGATTAACTATGGGTGTTTGCTATTTGGGATAATTTTATGGTTTAATCTATGAATTGGTGGTTGCAAACACTGGTTTGTGCTAAGTTGACTTGGCTCTTCTTGAGAAAGAGAGCCTAAGTCTCCAAAATTGACCCAACAAGGAATTGGGATGGACTCAAGAGAATTGATAGTCCCAATTAAAGGGTTAAACCTCGAGAGAGTAATTACCCGACTTGAACCCTAGTTGCTTGAGCTAATTTGCCTACCTATTTGGTCTCGAGAGAGTCAATTGGGAAAAATCACTCTCTCTACCGAGAGGTGTGAGAGTGGGTAAAATTGTGCAATGGTTATAGCATATTTCCCTAATCATGTCAATCGAACCTTAGAAGCATTTACCCGTCAATTAGCCACCTAGGTGAAAGTCACTACCCTAGTGCCTTTCTACCCATTAGATACAACTCTAGCAATTTTCTCATTAGCATAATTTAGTTCTAATTAGTAGTTGATAATATTAGTTTGTTAAAGAAAAATCAAAAGATAATTGGAAGTGACATTTGGAACAATTTACACGACTCTAGTCTAGACAGATACTCAACTCCCTTCCTAGCTCCCTGAGGAATTCGATCCCGACCCTCGTATCGGGAAAAGCTATTGCGACCCTCTCTTCCTACTTTGTAGTAGTGCAGAGTTGGAAGTGATCACTTTTTGGCGCCATTACCGGGGAGCTAACGGTTTTGGCTATCTATTTAGTTAGTTTTGTGTATTGTTCTTCTTTCCTTCTTTGTTACTTGCTTGTTTGTGTCATTCCTCAGGTACCAACATGGCTTTAAACAACGCTAATTACCCTCTTGGAAACGTGATATCGAGGGAGGAGGTAGATGCTCTTGAGCAAGATGAGGTGCCTCTTGCACCTCAAGGTCAACGGAGAGGCCGGAATGCTAATGTTAATCCAAGCGACAATATTCCAGACCCTCCCCCGATTCCTCCAAGAGTGGCTCCCAGAGTATTACCGAACCAGGGCTACGCAAGTGCTATTGTCCCACTCCGAATCCGGGTGGGCAACTTTCAGATAACCAATGTGATGTTGACCTTACTTCAGCAGCGTGGGTACTTCACGGGCACTGCAAATCCAAATGCCTACAAACATCTCAAGGGGTTCGTAGATATATGTTGGGGGAGCAAGCAGACGAATGTATCCGAGGATGCGCTGAGATTGAGACTTTTCTCGTTCTCACTTTGGGGAAAGGCATTGGATTGGCTCGAGAGACTCCCCAACCAATCCATCACAACTTGGGATGAGTTGGCGGATAAGTTTATTGCCAAATTCTTCTCTCCTAGTCATATGGCGGCACTTCGGGATGAAATATTGTCATTCAAGTAAGAGCCAACCAAACCGTCGCATGAGATTTGGGAGTGGTATAGGACGATGGTGAAGGAATGTCCAAATAATGATATGACCGAGGCCATGATCCAACAAACCTTCTACCGGGGCATACATACTACAAATCAATGCATTGTTAACCAATTGGCCTGGGGCAATTTTATGAAGCTTTCTTATGATGAGGCATGTGATGTACTTGATGAAATGGCGGACACTTCTTCAGCATGGCAGAGTAGAGCAAATGTGTCTCAAGGTGACCCTACGGTTATCCATTTGCACAAGGAATTACATGATCACGGGCAAGCGATAGCTGAGCTTACTACTACTATGAACCAATTGGCTAAGGCCCAGTTGCAACAAGTTCAGAATCCTCGCCAAGTGAATGCCATGAAGGGTGTTAGTATGCTTGTCAATAAGAGAAGGCAAAGGAGGCAACAAAATCAAGGAAATTCTGAGCAATTTGTTGATGAATATGATAGGTGTCAAAATTATGGTTATGATGACCAAAGTGAAGAGGTACAATATGTCAACAACTATCAAGGCAATAGAGGCAACTCTTCAAACCAACAATGGTAACCCCAAGGAAATTGGGGCAATCAACAACAAAGTGGTGGAAATTGGAACAACAACAACCAAAACAACAATTAGGGTAATCAAAACAACAACCAAGACAATTGGAATGGAAATAACAACAATTGGGGCAATAACAACAATCAAGGCAGGTGGAAAAATAATGGAAACCAAGGCAACCGGGGGCAAGGCTTTCAAAGGCCCCCAATGTACCAATAACCGAACAATCCACCCCCTTTCCCTTCTCAAGGTCCTAGTTCTTCTGGTAATGATATGAGCAGAATTGAAATGATGTTCGAGCACATAATGAAGAGGAATGCAGATTCGGATGCACAGTTAGCTTCTCACAACACCTCTATCCGAAACTTGGAGTTGCAATTAGGCCAAATATCTCAGTCATTGAATACTCGCCAAAAGGGTGCTCTACCAAGTGATACGGTAGTGAACCCATAGGGTGGGAACAATCATGTTATGGCGGTCACAACAAGAAGTGGGAGAGGCGGTGATGTGAATGCCTCTAAGCAAAAGCAAGTTGTGGATGATGATGTTGAGTTGCAAGATGACGAAGCCCCTTTGGTAGTTGAAGATGTGGTTGATGAAAATGTGAACAATGAAGTGGGGATTGATATTCAAGAAGTCGAGGTGGAAACCCAAAATGATGTGAACCCGTCTAGGGAACACATAATTGACATGCTGGAGTCGGTTGTGCCAAAAGACAAGGCTCATTGCCAAGGCCACCTCAACCTTATCCTCAAAGGCTCGCGAAGCAGAAGAATGATAATCAGTTTAAAAAGTTCATTGACATGATGAAGAGCTTATCTATTAATGTGCCTTTGGTGGAGGCACTTGAACAAATGTCGGGTTATGCAAAATTCATGAAAGACTTGGTTACAAAAAGCGTTCTATGGATTGTGAAACTAAAAAGATGACTCACCAAGTTAGTGCTATAGTGAATTCAATGGCCCCGAAGTTTGAAGATCCTGGTGCTTTCACCATTCCTTGCACCATTGGGAGTGCGGATTTTGCCAAGGCTCTATGTGACTTGGGAGCTAGTATCAATTTAATGCCCTACTCGATTTTCAAAACTTTGGATATCGGGAAACCTAGGTCAACCTCAATGAGACTTCAAATGGCGGATCGATCGATGAAGCGGCCTCTTGGGAATTATTTATGATGTGCTTGTCCGGGTGGACAAATTCATTTTGCCAGCCGACTTTGTCATTTTGGATTATGAAGTGGACTATGAGGTTCCTATTATCTTGGGCAGACCTTTCCTTGCAACGAGGAAGGCATTGGTTGATTTTGAAGCGGGTGAGATCACTTTCTGAGTGGGAGATAAAAAGGTCATTTTCCATGTTTGCAAATCTAAGAATCAACCCAATAGCACCGAGGTGTGCTCATTTGTAGACCTTGTCACAGCTGTGATTGTGGATGATACCAGTGTTATGATCAACGTGGAGGATCCTCTTGTGGCCGTTCTATTAAATCTTGATGTCAATGAGGTTGCAAGTAGAGTGGAGTGCGTGAATGCATTAAATGGGATGGGCTCTTATTCTTATGAGCCTAGAAATTGTCTTTGGATCTTAAAAATTGGAAAACTCCACCAACAAAGCCATCAATTGAGGAGCCACCGGTGTTGGAGTTGAAAACACTTCCTCCATACCTCAGGTATTAATTCTTGGGCTCAAATTCTACTTTACCAGTTATTCTTTCTTCTTGCCTTACTAACATGCAGGTTGAGGCCACTTTGGCGGTTCTTCAAAAGCAGAAAAAGGAAATTGGATGGACTCTAGCTGACATTCGGGGAATAAGCCCTGCATTCTGTATGCACAAAATTATCTTGGAGGATGATGCAAAGCCTTCCTTGGATCATCAAAGAAGATTGAACGAGGATATGCAAGAAGTGGTAAAGAAAGAGGTGATCAAATGGTTGGATGTCGAGGTTGTGTACCCCATTTCTGATAGCTCGTGGACTTCTCCGGTGCAATGTGTACCGAATAAGGGTGGTATGACTGTGGTGACCAATGACAACAATGAACTTATTCCTACTCGGACAGTCACAGGTCGGAGGGTTTGCATGGACTACCAGAAGCTAAACAAGGTGACCCAAAAGGACCATTTCCCATTGTCATTCCTTGACCAAATGTTAGATCGTCTTGTTGGGCATGCTTTTTATTTCTTTTTGGATGGGTACTCGGGGTATAATCAAATCTTAATTTCCCGGAGGACCAAGGGAAGACCACTTTTACTTGTGCGTATGGAACCTTCGCTTTCTCTTGGATGTCGTTCGGATTGTGTAATGCTCCTGCGACATTCCAAAGATACATGATGGCTATTTTCACCAACATGGTGGAAGATATATTGGAGGTCTTCATGGATGATTTCAGTGTGGTTGGTGATTCCTTTGAAGAGTGTTTTGGTAATTTGGATAGAGTGTTGGCCCGGTGTGAAGACACAAACCTCGTACTCAATTGGGAAAAATGTCATTTTATAGTTGAAGAGGGTATAGTGTTGGGTCACAAAATTTCAAAGCAAGGGATTGAAGTTGACAAAGCCAAAATAGAGGTGATTTCAAGGCTTCCTCCCCCTATTTCTGTCAAAAGGGTGAGGAGTTTTCTTGGGCACGAGGGTTTTTACCTGAAGTATATAAAAGATTTTTCAAAAGTGGTACACCCCTTGTGCAAGTTGCTAGAAAAGGATGCAAAGTTTGTGTTCGATGAGGGATGTATGCAAGCATTCGAGCTTCTCAAGCTTAAGTTGACCACTACCCTTATCATTACCGCACCAAATTGGAGCTTGCATTTTGAGCTCATGTGTGACGCAAGTGACGTTGCGGTTGGGGCTGTTTTGGGTCAAAGGGTTAACAAGATGTTTCATCCGGTGTACTACACAAGCAAGACCATGAATGAGGCTCAAAGGAACTATATAGTCACCGAGAAAGAGTTGTTGGCTATAGTGTTTGCAATGGAAAAGTTTTGACCATATCTTTTGGGGGCCAAAGTTATAGTGCACACCGATCATGTCGCCCTTAGGTAATTGATGACAAAGAAAGACTCCAAGGCAAGATTGATGAGATGGGTGTTACTACTTTAAGAGTTTGATCTAGAAATTATGGACCGAAAAGGTAGTGAGAATCAAGTGACGGACCACTTGTCCCGTTTGGAGGAGGAGGGGAGGCCTTGTGATGGCCTTGAGATTAATGATTCATTTCCTGACGAACAACTCCTTGCGGTGTCAATGAATGATATGCCATGTTTTGCTGATGTTGCCAATTACCTTGTGACAGGAGTAATCCCGTGTGAGCTCTCTTCTAACCAAAGGAAGAAGCTCAAGCGGGATAGTTTGGATTTCTATTGGGATGAACCATACTTGTTCAAGATTTGCACGGATGGTATGATTCGTAGATGTGTCCTGGAGGAAGAACAATTGAGTATCTTAGAGGCTTGTCATTCTTCACCCTATGGTGGTCATCATGATGGGGTGAGGACCGCCTCGAAATTTCTTAGTTGTGGATTCTATTGGCCCACCTTGTTCAAAGATGCGGGTGATTTTGCAAAGAGGTGTGACGATTGTCAAAGAGTTGGCGGAATTTCAAAAAGGGATGAGATGCCTCTCAATACCATTCTTGAAGTGGATATCTTTGATGTTTGGGGCATCGATTTCATGGGTCCATTTGTTAGCTCTTGTGGGAATAATTACATTATCGTGGCAGTTGACTATGTCTCAAAATGGTTTGAAGTCATGGCTTTGCCTAACAATGAAGCCCGGGGTGTTGTTGCATTTCTTAAAAAGAGCATCTTCACAAGGTTTGGCACTCCTCATGCGATTATTAGTGATGGGGGATCTCACTTTTGCAATAAAGCTTTCGACACATTGCTTTCCAAGTACGGTGTCAATCATAAGGTTTCGACCCCTTATCATCCTCAAGCTAGTGGTCAAGTGGAAGTCTCCAACAGAGAAATCAAAAGTATCTTGTCAAAGACGGTCAATGCAAATAGGACCGATTGGTCGAAGAAGTTAGATGGCGCTTTATGGGCTTATCGGATGGCTTACAAAACCTCGATTGGTATGTCTCCATATCGGTTGGTGTTTGGGAAAGTATGCCATCTTTCTATTGAGTTAGAGCACAAGGCCATGCGGTCTTTGAGGAAGTTGAACCTTGAATGGGATGTTGCAGCTAATCTTCGTGTTGAACAACTCAATGAACTCGATGAATTTAGATTCCATGCCTACTCTAGTTCATCCTTGTATAAGGACAAGATGAAGTACCTTCATGACAAATATGCTCGTGGAAAGGAGTTCAACATATGTGATTTGGTTCTCTTGTTCAACTCCCGGTTACGTCTGTTTGCGGGAAAGCTCAAATCCAAATGGAGTGGACCGTTTGAAGTTGTGCTTGTGACCCCTTTTGGTGCTCTTTATTTGAAAAACAAAAATAGTGAAGTCTTTAGAGTTAATGGGCACCGGGTCAAGTATTATCTTGGAAAGTTTGATGACAACCACGTGGCGGCGCTCCTTCATTTCAAATGATGTGATGGTAACATGCATCGTGCCACGACGTTAAATCAGGCGCTTCTTGGGAGGCAACGCATGTCTTTATCTTCTTGTTTTATTTGATTTTCTTTGTACTCTAGGATTGATTTTTGTGCTAATTGGTTGTGAGATGTTGCAGGGTTATGTTGATGCAGTGTAAGACATGATGGAAAAATTGAACAAGTCTTTGAAGTTGCCAGTGCGATCGCACTACACTTTGTGCGAATCGCACTGGTGTGAGCCAATGTGAGGACTCTCTAAAGTTTGCCACCACTGCTGCATTACATTTTGTGTGGACCGCGGTAGACCTATGTGACCGTGGTCTATTTTGTGCGGACCGCAGAGGTTGCCTTCTCAAACTTCTTCTGAACAAACCCAGCACAGAATGCGGTCCATATTTTCCTTCACTTTGACTATAGACTCTGTCATCGTGTCATATTTTGATTTACTGTTATCACCCCTATATCACATCTTACTCATGATGCTTCATTTATTTTCTTCTTATTCTCCGGATAATATTCTTTTTGTCTATCACTTTATTCTGAAAACTTCAACAAAAAGTTCTTTCCCTATAAGCTCCCCTAGCTTCATCTCATTAGAATGCCTAACATTCTTTTTTTTTACTCGGGGCTAGAGTCATACTAAGGTAAATATTTGTCCCTTCTAGGATCCCACTGCCTATATTCTGAAATTTTTGAATATTCCAGTATTCGTATCTGATTGTACTACTCTAGAGTTCACCATCTGGGTGTCTTAGAAGGATATCTTTTACCACATTTGTACCATCTTTCGGAAACATTGGTTAATGATAACAACCTATCCACAATTTTTGGGTTACTCTAACTCCAACTGGATCCTGATATCCCATCTTTCTCTTAAATAATATCTGTTAGCTCCCATAGAACATAACTGAGATGGGTGTGGCCAATTGTACTTACCTCTGTCATTGATGAAGGTACCAAAATGCTTATATTTCTCTGCCTGATTTGAAAATATTGATAATCTTCATTATCTGGGTGCCTTGTACCCCTCTTCACCTTACTTCTTTTACTTGTTGAAACTTGTATCTAGCTTCTGAATCCCTCATAGATTTTCACCATATTCGTGAATAGATATCCTTGCCTTAAGGCTCCTTATTAAGAAGCATACACATCTTAGTACACACACGATCTGTTGAAGACCTCATATTTACTCATCATAAGTATGATGTGAAATCGAGTTCCTCTGACTCAACTCTTTCACATCCACATGTAATCTCTTACCAACTATCTTTGTGGAAGTAGGTATCGTTGTATTATGACTAAAGTCGAATTTAGGAGTTTGAATTCTTACAACTGAGCTCTACTGCACGATCTAGAGTAAGAAGAAAGAGTGACAGACCTAAATGCCCTGTAGCCTCCTGCTTATAAGTGTGGTGCACAACACACCCATAAACAAGACTCTACTAGACACGGCTTGTAGACTCCCTAGGACAGAACTGCTCTGATACCACTTCTGTCACGACCCAAACCGAAGGGCCGCGACGGGCACCCGGTGCCTTACTCAACCGAGTACCAACGTAACATATCTTTCTTATCATGTTATCATGAGTAAATGAGCTAGAAAACTCGTCCTGAGATAACAAGAATAAAACATAAGGGAATAGTCAACATATGAAGACCCAACATGATATACAAACTAATATATGTGACATACGGGCCTATAAGGCCGACATGACCATTAGTAAACTCGAAACATAGGCCGACAAGGCCATACAATTATCCATACACCTGACATATGTCTACAAGCCTCTAAGAGTACATAAAATCATAAAGGTCGGGACAGGGCCCCGCCATATCAATCAATACATATCCAAAGCATACTGACCAAATAGGCAACTCCGGAGCAAGTGGAGTGCACCAACACCTTCGCTGAGCTGATAGCCTACTAGGAGGACTGTCAACCTATCAATCGGGACCTGCGGGCATGAAATGCAGCGTCCCCAGGCAAAAGGGACGTCAGTACGAATAAAGTACCGAGTATGTTAGGCAGGAAAGCATAAACAAGAACAGTAATGTAAAGAGAGAGATAGAGGAGATACAACCTGTAACATCTGAGTGCCTCTAGGGGCTATGATATGAAATGCATAATACATATATATACATAAAAAATTTAAAAACCTTCGCCTCTATGGTCATCATCATCATCATATCGTACCCGCCTCAAAGAGGACTTGGTAAAAGCGTACCCGACCATCATAAGGTTCGGTAGAATCGTACCTGGCCACGTGGAGCTCGATAAACCCAACTGATCAGTGGTTGCACAATAGGTGCCATACCCGGCCGACTATAGCGTGGCTCAGTAGAGTAAAATAGATACATATACATAATGCATGCTCGACTCATGGAATCACATTCTAAACCTTTTGGAGTGACTTAAGAACATTATGGACATCCCTACCATCAATATGAACCTTAGTAGGATTTAAGGATCATACACACTTGTTTAGAATAATTTTATAAGGAAAGAACAACATGGACAACCTTAGTTGCTAGGAGTAGAGTCATTATGAAATAGCGTATCGTTTATGTTCATTTCATTTTAGATCATGCCAAAAGAAAGAAGAAAGTGCCTTAGCATACCTTAAACCCGTTGAGTCCTTAATCACTTCCAAGAAACTCTTCAAACAAGTCAACTCAATCTATCATAGTATAAGGAGATTCAAAATCAGTGCTGAGCAAAGGCTAAGTCTATAACTTAAGCTAGTAGCTCATTTACGTAAATTTTGGCAGCATCTCCCTTGTAACAAGGGCCTCCTCCAATACCATATACAAACAACAATGACCAGAGCAATCCATCCATACATAATTATCAATATCAAGACACCATATAACAACAACAAGTCACAACTACATTACGACGAGCGGCAAGCTCCGATTGGAATCCGTATACCCCTTATCAATCCTTATAGACTTCTTACTTCAACATAAAAGTATCATTAACTTGATAATGAAGTCATTAATCAATGATTCCAGCCTTATACCATATATTTATAACAACGAAAATAATCCACAACTTCAACTATCCCCAACTAGCAACTTTATTCACTAGTTCATGTCTAGCCCATCCATTTAACTTAATCAATATCAAGATAACCTTAGGCACAAGCAAGAACACAATATACATACCTACTACAGTAACTTCAAGTCAAAATCCAAGTTATATTCATTTTACAACAACCCTTAATAGCAATACAACACCATAGAAGTGACTTAAGCTAATCCAAGTATTATCTTGTAGTTTATCATCCTAACAACTTAACAAACATACAAGCAAGCTTAAGCACAATTAGTAAGTTGTTATAATCACCTTAAAAAGCAGCAACAACTTGGAATTTCATCCAAATACAGCCCACAACAATCCTCAATGACAACACAACCTCAAAGAGGTGTTGTTCTTCACTAGAACTAAGTTTTGATGTTGAAATATGGTGTAATCACTTTGGAATCACTTCAAACCCTTGTGGTATATGTTTAGGAGGGTTAGGAGAAGTTTGGAGACGAATTGTAGTTGAAAAATGAGCAAAAATAGGCGTCCAAATCGTTTATAAATTGAAGTAGGTCAACCACCGCCTAAGTGGGTCCCATTGGGAGCTGCTTGCGCGGTCTCGCAAAAATATGAATATCTCTCTACTCCGATGTCGTATTGATGAACGGTTTAATGCATTAGAAAGTAGACTCGTAGACCTTCAATTTGGTAGGTAGAACACCCCATGATTCCAAGTATATTTGGAGAAATTCTCAGATACATTTGACCTAAATTTCAGCAAATTTATGAATGTAACTTGTGATGACCTTTGCCAACTCTTGTTCCACAACTTGCTTGCCTTCAAAATGTAGAAAATGAATATCATACGACTAAAATAACTCATAGAATAACCTCCTTATCATGTTAATAACCCTAGTCTCACCCCAAAGTACATGTTATAACATTCGAAACTTGTCGACTTTCGACGAAACTTATTTTCTTCAATTGGTTTAGCTTCTAAGATTTCCAACCCTCTTGGTAATCGTTATTCATGATCTTAAATATTTGTAACCTCCAAGGTAACATTATTAACTTACTTTATTTGCTTCCAAATAGAATCTCATTTCCGAGCTTACATCAATGACTTACGATGTACTCTCACGTATGAAAACTTGGGGTGTAACATCATTCCCCCCTTTGGAACATTCGTCCTCGAATGTTGACTGATGCACTTATCAATTTCATAAACTATGGCTCTTACGAATACTTTAATGTTCATCTTGCCATCTAAGCAACAGTTTTGTGAATAAATCCAAACGCTTGGGCATTCCCCCCTTTTAGGCCTCTTTGTCACGCCATGACATGTGGTCGGAATTTTTCCAACATCGTAACATTTGCTACCTTATATCATGCAGTATGTACGACTGTGTCCTTATATGAGTGCCTAGCGACTCGTCTTCCCTTTTTCCTCCATCTTTTAGCCAATCTATAAGCCTCACCGTATGAACATATACAGAATTATGAAAAGCTGTCCCTCTAGGCATCTATAGGTGTATTGATGTCTTTCGCTTGGTACTTTATCGAACTTAAGACTATTGCTATCTCTTGTTTCATAGCCTTGCATATCTATCCTTATGGATTTACTACATCTAGGCAGGTTATACTATACCATAAAACTTACTTCGTTTTATAATTACCGAGGCTTGCTACCCAACTCCAGGTTACTCTCTCGCTGCTTATCCTATATGTATAAATCTAAGTCCTTTAGTGCTTCCTCATTTTTATTCATCTTAAGAATAACAAACAAATCTCATCTCATACTTTGGAACTTGTACCCATCTATTGTTTATTCACCTTAATGTTGATCTATAATCTATCACTGATAACTTGCAACCTCTTACGTAATACACTGTCACTAGGGCTCACATCTTATTGGGGAACATCTGAAGTGATTTTCCTGATCCACCTAGGGATAATACTATACTTCAATAACCATATTTCATTGCATCCCAACGCGATTCATCTTATGGGGGTATTCTAATCCCGTGCAATTAATGAAATCCCTTTCTCGTTAAATCATTACTCAATCAAAGGCCTAAGAATCATCCTCTTATCTATCACAATTACACCCTTATTCTACCGCCAGGGCAACATTCCATCTCTTCTAAATGCACCTAGTCTTAGACTCCTCTGGGTTCATTCAGGCTGTATAGAGTTTTTTATTCATATGGAAATCATCAGCTCCCTAACCCCTTAGAAAGAAGTAAGATGACTCAAAGAGTCAAGAGAATTATGCCAAATGAATCAAAAGAAGTGCTTAAGGGAAAATGGAACTCACTTATATCTAAACATGTCCTACCCTGATCCAAAAGCCTTCAAAATGACTCCACAAAAGCCCTATATGATCTTGAGTTGAACGAAGCTTACATTAGTGGATACTTACATAAGGGGCAAGCATATGGTACTTAGAGCCGGACTTGAGACCTTTTCTAGAGAGAGATGAGTGAATTCCTATTAACCTCGGTTTCTGTGCCAATACTCTAAAAGGTAAGGTTTACTTAGGGAGAGTTGAGGATGTGTGAGTTTGGGCTCCACAATGACCAAAGTAATTGAGAGAGCTCTTTGATGTAATGAGTCAACTCTTGATGCTCTTGTATTACACTTGATCCATGGTTTTTCAAAAGTTAAATGTTGTTAATGATCCATTTGTATTGAGGGCAATTGTTAGTCCCAATTGATGCTAGCTGAGGCTACTTTAGGATAGCTAAAAATACTTGGATTTTCCCTTAAGGGGTGGGTCTTATTTTGTTTGCTTGAGGACAAGCAAAAGCTTAAGTTTGGGGGAGTTGATAACGAGGGATTTTGACGTGTTTCATGCTCCTTCTTGCTTACGCTTTGATTATAAATTCTTATAAAATAGTCCTAAAAGGCTCATAATTTGTGTTTGATTGCAGGTTTGATCGACAAAGTGACGAAATGTCAAAGATCGGCTCAAAATGAGTGAAACCACTCAAGTACCAAAGACAAGGCAAACTAAGGACAAACAGGCCTAGGGGATTCAGAGAACTAGTAAATCAAGATTCAAGGCAGTGCGGCCGCAATCGATCTTGCGTGGTCCGCACTGAAGGCTCCGCAGCTGCACTACCATTTTGTGTGGTCCGTGGAGGAGAAGATCAGAGAGATGTCCAGTGCCAACTTCAAACCCATGCGGTCCGCGGTCATGTTTGTGCAGACCACGCTAGTTGCCTCCGCGGCCGCGGTCCGCGGAGCCTGAGTTCAGAGAGCCAAGACTTCAAGTCCGAGAGCCTAGTGCGGCCGCGGTCCATTCTGTGTGGTCCGCACTGACCCCGCAGGGGCATTTTTGTCCAGTTTTTCCAGCTTAGTATAAATAGAACATTTTTCCATTTTTAGGGTATCAGCTATTTTCTGAACAAGGCTGCGCTCGTGAGAAGCTATTGTGTAGCCATTTTTGGCATCTTAACTTAGATTTAACGATAGATTCTCTGTATTTACATTAGCTTTTAATTAATATATCTTGCTCTTCATCTATTTCTCTATTTTCTTCTTCAAGTATGAGTAGCTAAACCCATTAGCTAGGGTTATGGCTCAACCCTAGTGTGGGTAATTGATGGGTGTTGCCATCTAGGGTTAGATTGACTATGGGTGTTTGTTATTTGGGATAATTTTATGGTTTAATCTATGAATTGGTGGTTGCAAATGCTGGTTTGTGCTAAGTTGACTTGGCTCTTCTTGAGAAAGAGAGCCTAAGTCTCCAAAATTGACCCAACAAGGAATTGGGATGGACTCAAGAGAATTGATAGTCCCAATTAAAGGGTTAAACCTCGAGAGAGTAATTACCCGACTTGAACCCTAGTTGCTTGAGCTAATTTGCCTTCCTATTTGGTCTCGAGAGAGTCAATTGGGCAAAATCACTCTCTCTACCGAGAGGTGTGAGAGTGGGTAAAATTGTGCAACAGTTATAGCATATTTCCCCAATCATGTCAATCGAACTTTAGAAGCATTTACCCGTCAATTAGCCGCCTTGGTGAAAGTCACTATCCTAGTGCCTTTCTACCCATTAGATACAACTCTAGCAATTTTTCATTAGCATAATTTAGTTCTAATTAGTAGTTGATAATATTAGTTTGTTAAAGAAAAATCAAAAGATGATTGGAAGTGACATTTGGAACAATTACACGACTCTAGTCTAGACAGATACTCAACTCCCTTCCTAGCTCCCTGAGGAATTCGATCCCGACCCTCGTATCGGGTAAAAGCTATTGCGACTCTCTCTTCCTACTTTGTAGTAGTGCGGAGTTGGCAGTGATCAATGGTACCTTGTTTCGGCATCGATTAAAGTTTTACTAATATAGTAAATCGGAGATTGCGTACCTTTATTTTCACGGACCAATACTGCACTTACCGCAACTTCAAAAACTACTAGCTACACAAGTAGACATTCACCCAGGTCTGCTTTGACAAGTAGTGGTGGTGAGGATAGATACGTTTTCAGCTTTCTCAGGGCGTCGACGCATTCATCATTCCATTGTATCCCGTTGTCTTTCCTTAACACATTGAAGAATTTGTGGCATCTATCCGAGGATCGTGAAATGAACCTTGATAGGGCGGCTATTTGCCCTGTTAATTTCTGCACCTGCTTTTTGCTGGTCAGCATCTCCGGTATTACATCGATGGCACTGATTTGATCCGGGTTGACCTCAATTCCCCTTTGTGACACTAGGAAACCAAGGAACTTTCCAGAAGTCACGTCGAAGGTGCACTTTTTGGGATTCAGTTTCATCCCGTATTGCCTTAATATCCCGAAGGCTTCCTTCAGATGACTAATGTGATCTTCTTTCTTTGCCGACTTCACTAGCATGACGTCGATGTAAACCTCCATTGTCTTACCGAGTTGTTCTTTGAACATTTTGGTGACTAACCTTTGATACGTGGCCCCTACATTCTTAAGACTAAACGGCATCACCTTATAGCTGTACGTTCCTCGATGAGTGATGAAAGTGGTCTTTTCTTGATCTTCTTCGGCCATTAAAATTTGGTTATAATAGGAGTAGGCGTCCAAGAAGCTCAGCAATTCGTGCCCCGCTGTTGCATCGATAAGTTGGCCGATATGGGGTAACGTAAAAGAGTCCTTCGGGCATGCTTTGTTTAAATTGGTGAAGTCAACACACATTCACCATTTCCCGTTCTTCCTTTTGACCATGACTCATTGGCGACCCATTGAGGGTATTTTGATTCTCTGATGGAATCGTTGGTGAGTAATTTATCAACCTCCTTGTTGACCGCCTCATTGATTGCAACATTGAACTTTCTCCTCATTCGCCATACCGGTAGATAAAGTGGATTGACATTTAGCTTGTGTGTGGCGATATCCCTCGGGATCCCTGGCATATCTGAGTGGAAAAAAGCAAACAAATCGGCATTGTTAGTTAAAATCTCATGATACTCACCTGGCTTTGAGAGGTTGTGTCCAACATAAGCCTTTTTGGTGCAATCGATGTTATCTAATTGGACGGGGTCAAGATCTTTTATGGTTGCCTTGCAAGCTTCTACGATGTCCAGGTCTTTGATGGCCTCTACTTGTACGTCGGGTTTGGTTCCCGACATGGCCGATTGTTATGCTTCCGCACTTGCCCCTTTTAGTTGTTTGGTGTGTGTGCAATCTTGGGCGATCCGGTAGCATTCTTGGGTGGTACGCGGCTCACCTCAGATGATGAATATCCCCTATGGAGTGGGAAACTTGATTACTTGATAGAAGCTGGAAGGGACGACTCACATGGCATGTATCCATGGTCACCCTATGATGGCATTGTAGGTCGTTTCCTGGTTCATGACGTGGAATGTCATCTCCAGAGTAACCCCTCCTACCAAGACGGGTAGCACTATTTCTCTAGATGTCCGTTCTACTTCATAATTAAAACCCGTTAGTGTTATGCAACGCGGTATTATTTTATCCTTGAGCCTCATTTGCATGAGAACTCATGGGTGAACAATACATGTGCCGCTTCCGTCATCCACCATTATTCTTTTTACATCGGTATCTGCGATGCGTAAAGTTATAACCAAAGCATCATAGAGAAGGAAAGACAAATCGTCGGTATGTGATTTATCGAAGATGATATTATCTTCGAGGTCATCATACCGTTCGTGGGTGACTGTCCGTTTGTGTTTATGTGTGGTGGTGAACTTCACATGGTTGATTATTGTGTCGTCACCGTCGCTGATGATCATTTGTATGGTACGAGCTGGTGATGGTGGCTTTGGAGGTCCTTGAGGTGGGTCGTGCCCTCGAGGGAAGTTGGCCCATCCTTTATCGCTTAGCAGTTTTTTCAGGTACCCCTGGTTTAGCATCCTTACTACTTCTTGTCGCAGACCTATGCAATCTACGGTCTTGTGTCCTCTTTCTTGGTGGAATTCACACAGGACGTTCGACCTCCTGGTGCTTGGATCCGATTTCATCTTTTGCGGCCACTGCACCTTCGTGCCCAGTTTTTCCAGTGCGTACACTATCTTTGAAGGGGAAACACAAAAATTATGAGCAGATAGTAGTGGAGGCATACCTATTTTGTTTCGGAGGGGTGCAGTGTGTCGAGGCATGACATCTGTATGTCACGGAGGGGGCGGGTTGGATGTTCGGATATAGGGCTGATGCCTTTCTAGATTAAAACTTGGTAGTTGATCCCTTCGCCCGTCATTACATCGATCTCTCCTTGTCTCGATTTGAACTGATGATAATCGCTGAAGGGGACCATTCAGGTCATCCTCGTCTGCCCTCACCTCGGCGCAATAGGCGTTGTGGATCTCTTCCCATGTGGTAGGGGGTACTTTATGAGTCTATTGAGTAGTTTTTTTGTTGCTTTTGATCCGTTCCTGTTTAACCCATTTTAAAAGGCTGCTACTGTCATCCCTTCTGACACGTTCAATAGACTCATCCTTACTCTATTGAATCGGGCTAGGAAATCTCGAAGTCCTTCACCTGTCATTTGCCTGACGGCGAAGATATCATTAACCCTAGCATTGGCCTTCTTCACTCCTGCGTGAGTGGTGGCGAATTTATCCGCCATCTCTTCGAACGTCGATATCGATCGCGCTGGTAGTTGGGAGTACCATGTCAATGCTCCCCAGTCAAAGTCTCACCTAACTTTTTAGCAGCACAGATGGTACATGTTCTTTTGATAGATCATTGCCCTTTACTACGGTAACATAATAGATTAAGTGATCATTCGGGTTCGTGGTCCCGTCGTATATTTTCAAGTATAGCGGCATTTTGAAGGTCTTTGGAATAGAATGGGGAGCTGCTCCTTCACTGTATGGTTGTTCGACAAATCGGCCCACATCGCATTTTGGTAATAACTTCGGAGCGTCTAGTATTTTGTCAACCCTCTCCTGATGTTCCTTCATCTGGTCGCAGAGTGTTTTGTTCTCATTTTCCATCTCTTCCATTTTCATTAAGATGGCCATAAGTGCATTGTCACCTGCATTAGTAGCAGTGCGGGTGTTACTTGTTCGTGTAGCGCTTGGCTCATCGGCGGCAGCCGCAATTTCTGCAGGTGGCGCGTCTTCGACGCCTCCTTGAGTGGGTTTCTCAAGCATGTTGCTCAAGGCACTCGTTAACCATTCTTCCAGTAGCCTTTTGACTGCTGGTGGCACTTTTCCTACCGCGGATGTTGAGGCTCCCCTTTCGCGCAAGATCGTTAGATCCCCATGTGGAAGGGGTGAGATATCCCCCTCCGGTGTAGCACTTGGTGTTGCATTCTAATTGTCTTCTCCACTGGCTTCGTTAAGTGAATTCAGGAGATTATTCGAGACATCTGCTACTGCCTTTAGCCTCGCTTCCCCCTTTCCCGCCATCGTTGGTTTTTATGAAGTTTGAAGAAAAGTGATTATCACTTTCAAGAATCTAGATGAAAACTACGATTTCAGCTGTAGAAATCCCCACAAATGGCGCCAGATTGTTTGACTCAAAATATATTAAAACTTTTTTGGACAAATCAATCAAATATGAAGGGGTAAATCTTAGTTGAATATAATATTCTCTAGAGAGGATAACAGATAAAGAGAAGATGGTCGTTAAATTTCTTTTCGTTCAAGAATTGTGATCTCCTCAGGGTCCAGATGCCCTATTACAAGGTTACTCTCCCCCTTTTATACTAAGAGAGAAACTCTTCTAGATTGTATGAAACGAAATACAAGGAATATTCGACGGAATATTCCTAATGTCCCCTAATGGGCTTACACTATTACAAGGGTCGTACAGTCTTTTCTTTTGCCCTAGGGTCGTCTCCCTCGGGACGTCGACTCGAGGGTACCAGTCGTTTGTCATACTCGTCATTGGTTGTGATCGGTTAGTTCACTACAAAATTGGCCAATTCATAAAATATTACTAATATTAGCCAAATACTATTAATATTAGCCAATTAGTTATTTGTAGCAAAAAAAAAGTTAAATTTTTGCTTTCTTTTGAGTGAGTGTTATTAGAATAGATCGAGTACATCTTAAGGAGCTTGAATCTCAGTTTTGTGGTGATTTGGTGAAGTTTAGAGGTGGTTTGAATTGAAAATTCGAATTAAAAACTGAACATGAAAAAAAAATGATATGTGTATCATTTGTGTATCACATATGTATCATATTTATATCAATTGTGTATCACATGTATATCCATGTATACCTGTGTGTGAGATACATGCGTGATACATGTGTCGTAGAAGAATTTATTGAACTCGATTTAATTACCAATTTTGATACAAAACCAGTCCAAGTTACCTCCAATCTTCCTCAAATTTTGTATATTGACTTATCTATATGTTTACAATGAATTTGCTACCTCATCCATAAAATTTCCTTTCCGTCTTGCATCTAATATTATTAATCACGCTTAAAAATATAAAAGGTAATTTGTGCATGTGATTCTTTGAGAGAAAGAACCTTATTTATTTGGTTTTTCAATTTTTATATGTACTTGGCTAGTTTTGGTAAGTCTATGACTAATGTCTAGAAGTTGGTAAGTTGAAACTTATTTAGGACATTTGTGTAAGTTTCCCAAAATAAAATAATTATTAAGCTTTAGCTTAAAAGTTCACTATATTTTGTACCCTTTCATGTCATTCTTTTCATATGTGATTTTTATTTATAAAAATTTATTTAGTTTCATTATAGAGGTTTTAACTTAATTACAAGTTCATATATAATTTATCAGTTATACAATTAGTTAATTAAGGATACCTTTATGTTAGGCATGTAATAGAGAAACTGCTACACACATACCAGTTCTCTACACATGGTGTGTATCCCAATCCCTCTACCCCCATCCCCACCCCACCCCAGTTATGCACTTCACGTATCGCAGCCCCCCATCCTCATGTTGGAGTTCAGCCGTGAAGCCATGAACATCCTTGACCGCCGTGAAAAGCTCCATAGAAAAACTTCTTCTTCCTTTATTAAAGTCCAACAAAACCACCTAAAACTATCCTTAAACCACCATTAAAATCGTTCAAAAAACAACAACAAAATCCATAAAAATCAGCCTAAAAACTCCAATAACCATAACTTAAGTCAACGATGGAAGAGGGATTAATGGCATAGAACGGAGGTGACAGATGAAGGGGGGAGATGAGAGGATAAGTAAAGATTAGAGTTAGTTTTGATTGGAACTTCATATTGAAAATCAAAGAGAAAGAAGAAAACACTACACACAAAATATATACAAACCATATACACATTAAATACAGAAGATATATTGTATAAAAATTTGTATTTAAGTTATATGATCGTGTAGTTTTATTTAACTTGTTAGAATAATGTATGAAAGTTGTAGATAAGTTGTATATTGCATAATTAGTCGCATGCAATTTATTTTTAATTTTTATGCTTTTATATATGTATAAACTTTGTATCAGAATTTATACGAAATTTGTACTTGATTTATATGTTGTTGTACCATATATTTTCTTTTCTTGCTCGATTTGTTAAAGAAAAAAAAGCAGAGAATGAATTCCAATTCAATTCACTTGCACTCATTCGTGTTCGTTTGAATTGAAAATTTTGATATTAATCAGAATTGAAGGATTTGGGGTGAGAAATTTCAAGGTCCACCATTAAAAGTACCATTGTCGTACTTCAGGAAAACTGGATTTCATCCTAAAATTTGTGTGAAAAATCAACTGGGTAACATAGATTCTTGTTGAAAAAACTAATACGACTTTGAATCCGAAGTTTAGAAGCAATCAAATCTTATTTGCTAGGGCTTGGGTCAGAAATTTCGAAGTTAATTTCTACGAAGAAGATGACCGAGGTCTTTTGATTTGGCCACTAATTATACCAATTAAGTACTGAAGATTGATTCAGAGCTGTAATCGGCCGTTTTTCAGCGGAGATAGACATTAGGATGTGTTGGGTTTTTTTAAAGTATATTAATGCTTAAAAGATGGTGAATGGAAAATGGAGGGAAAATGAAATACTTGAGTTTCATTTGAGATTCCCTCCTTCATGAAAGGACATTGTCCCATATTGGGAGAGGAAGAGGTTTTTAAGACCCAAATTGGATCACCGATTCAACTAATTCTAAGTCCACAAGTGGATATGTATTCACTATTGATGGAGGAGAGGTATCTTGGAAGTCGTCCAAACAAACTTGTATCGTCCGCTCTACAATGGAGGCTGAGTTCATAGCCTTAGATAAAGCCGGTGAAGAAGCTGAATGGCTCCAAAATTTCTTAGAAGACATTCTATTTTGGCCCAAAACCATTGGCACCAATATGCATACATTGTGATAGTCAAGCGGCAATTGGAAGGGCTGGGAGCGTTATGTATAACGGTAAATCTCGTCATATACGACGAAGACATAAAATCCGTTAGGCAATTACTCTCTAGAGGAATTATCACGATTAACTATGTAAATTCAAGCGATAATGTGTCGGATCCACTTACAAAAGGCCTAACTAGAGAGGTAGTTGAGAAATCATCAAGGGGAATGGAACTATGGCTGAGAACAAGTCATTGTGGTGGTAACTCTACCTTGAAGACTGGATATCCCAAGATCTAGGTTCAAAGAGATCAAACAAAGTCATTAATGACAGTTCATGGCTGAAATGAACACAACAATGAGAACTAAAGACGGTTAAGGGTAGGTTGTGTGACTTATGGTTGTCTAGGTATATGATAACTAGGGATTCAAGCTCTTTTTACACTCCTTTTTACTTGAGTTTTGGATTAAAAATGTATACAAATAGTCCCAAAGGCTTACATGTTGTACTTGTTTGCAGGGTTTGGTCAAAAAGGTGATAATTAGTCAAAACTGGCTCAAAAAGGAGTGAAACATGCACATGTACCAAGAACAAGTCAAAGCATAGCTGCAACAGACCCACCGCGGCCGCAAGCCATTTAGTACGGTCTGCAGTGAGGAGATACAGAGAGGTGCACTTTTGGAGCCTAAGTCAATGCGGTCTACCGAAGATTTCATGCGGTCGCAGTAGCCTCTTCGTGGCCGTGAGCGGTTGGGATCGGTGCAAACCCTACACCACTATAAAGTGGCAAGAGCGGTCGAAGCAGCTTTTACCCAAGATGGTCGGGATCGAATCCACAAGGAGCTAGAATTGGGAATTGGATTCTTATCTAAACTAGAAATGCATAGTGCTCTTAATTACACTTCCAATCATCTTTTGGTTGGTTGTTACTTCTAATATATACTAATTATAAGCTAAATTAAACTAAGAATGATTGCTTGTAAGGTTTTCTAAATAGTTAAAAAGGCACTAGGGAAGTGACTTTATCCTAGGTGAATACTTGACAGGATCTAAAGCCTAAGGAAAAGAAGTTATGTTGGGGATTGCAATATAGCTAATGCACGGAATTACTCACTCTATACCTCTCGGTAGCTTGAGTGACTTTGCCCTAATTGACTTTCTCAAGACCAATTGGGTGTTAAAATTGTGCAAGCAATATAGGCTCAAGTCGGGTATTACTATCTCTAGGTTTAACCCTTTAATTGGGGCTATCAATCTCTTGATTACACCCTAATTCCTTATTGGACTGATTTTCCTAGACTCAATCTCTCTTTCTCAAGAAGAACCAAAGTCAAATAGGCACAAATTAGTGTTTGCAACCACTAATTCAACATGGAAAACACAAATCAGTCCAAATATCAGCTACCCATAAACATCTAAGCCCTAAATCAAAAGACCCATCAAATACCCACACTAGGGTTGAGCCACAACCCTAGCTAATGGGTCTAGATACTCATAATAATGGAAGAAATCAGGAAAATAGATGAAGAATAACCCATAAGATTTAATTAACAACTAAGATAATGAAGATTCAGTGTTAAAGTAGCTACAAATTACTCAAAATAGAACAAAATAGCCGTTCACGTGCTCTGGAGCCTAACAAATTACAAAAGATACCCTAAAAATATGAAACGAAAGCATTTATATTTGGATAAATGTTTTGGACAAAAATACCCCTAACGAGGTAGTGCGGTCTACATAAAATGCACCGCGGACCGCAATGAGGCTTCTTGGCTTGATTAATCATTCTCTCAATCTGGCCACTGCGGGCCGCATAAAATGCACTGCGGCCACCGTGGCTTCAACTGCGGCCCACACAAAAAGGATCGTGGACCACATTGGCTTTTATCTTCAAACTCCCAACTCTCTGAACCCCCCTCTCCGCAGACCGCACAAAATGGATTGCGGCCATGAAAAGGCTGACGAAATCCTTCGCGGACCGCATTGCCTTAGGCTCCAAAAGTACACCTCTCTGAATCTCCTCACTGCGGACCGCACTAAATGGCTTGCGGCCGCGGTGGGTCTGTTGCAGTTATGCTTTGACTTATTCTTGGTACTTGTGCATGTTTTACTCCTTTTTTAGAAGATTTTGACTAATTATCACCTTTTTGACCAAACCCTACAAACAAGTACAACATGTAAGCCTTTGGGACTATTTGTATACATTTTTAATCTAAAACTCGAGTAAAAAGAAGTGTAAAAAGAGCTAGAATCCCTAGTTATCAACTCCCCCAAACTTAAGCTTTTGCTTGTCCTTAAGCAAACAAAATAAGACTCACCTCCTTAAGAGTAAATCCAAGAAAATTCAGCTAACCTAAAGTGACCTCATTTAGCATCAATTGAGACTAACAATTACCCTCAATTCAAATGAATCATTAACAACATTCGACCTTCTAAGCATCATGGATTTAGTGCGACACAAGAGCATTAAGAGTTGACTCAACCCATCAAGAAAACTCTTTCTTCTACTATAGTCATTGTGGAACCCAAACTAATACTCCTCAACACTCCCTAAGCAAACCTCACTTTTAGGTCGTAGCACTCAGAACAACATGGATTGTGGAAAACACACTTATCTCTCTCAAAGAAAGGTCACAAGTCCGACTCTAAGTACCATAAGCTTGCCCCTTATGTGAGTCACCACTAATGTATGCTTCATTCAACTCAAGATCATATAGGGCTTTTGTGGAGATATAGTGAAGGCTTTTGGTTCAGGGTAGGAAATATTTGGTCTAAGTAGGTTCCATCTTCCCTTAAGCACTTCATTTGCTTCATTTTGGCACACATTCTAATGAATTTTTGAGTCATTAACTTCTTTCTTAGGGGTTAGAGAGACACACTGTCAATCTTTCTTGTTCATTTCAAACATTTTTCTCCTTTCTCAACTTTCCACACCTTTCATCTCTTTACTTTTATTGAATCCCTTCATTTATTTTTCTACATTGATCATTCTTTTTGACTTTTTCATTTTCTTTCTTTTTCATTGCCTTTCATTTTCTTCATTTTGTACCTTTTACCACTTTGTTGCATTAACTAGGGATTCTAGCTCTTTTTACACTCATTTTTACTCAAGTTTTGGATTAAAAATGTATACAAATAGTCCCAAAGGCTTACATGTTATACTTGTTTGTAGGGTTTGGTCAAAAAGGTGACAATTAGTAAAAACCAACTCAAAAAGGAGTAAAACATGCACAAGTACCAAGAACAAGTCAAAGCACAGCTGCAACAGACCCACCACGACCGCAAGTCATTTAATACGGTCCGTAGTGAGGAGATTCAGAGAGGTGCACTTTTAGAGCTTAAGGCAATGCAGTCCGCGGAGGATTTCGTGCGATTGCAGTAGCCTCTTCGCAACCGCAATCCATGTTGTGAGGTCCGCGAAGAGGGGGGTTCAGAGACTTGGGAGTTTGAAGATAAAAGCCAATGCGGTCCGCGGTCCTTTTTGTGCGGACCGCAGTTGAAGCCACCACGGCTGCGGTGCATTTTATGCGGCCCGCGGTGGCCAGATTCAGAGAATAATTAATCAAGCCAAGAAGTCTCATTGCGGTCCGCGGTGCATTTTATGCGGATCACGGTACCTCGTCAGGGATATTTTTGTCCAGAAAATTCGGCGTAGTATAAATACTTTCTTTTCACATTTTTAGGGGATCTTTTGTAATCTGTTAGACTCTAGAGCACGTGAACGGCTGTTTTGTACTATTTTGAGTAATTTGTAGCAACTTTAACACTGAATCTTTATTATCTTAGTTTGTAATTAAATCTTATGGGTTATTCTTCATCTATTTTCCTGATTTCTTCCATTATTATGAGTAGCTAGACCCATTAGCTAGGGTTGTGGCGCAACCCTAGTGTGGGTATTTGATGGGTCTTTTGATTTAGGGATTAGATGTTTATGGGTAGCTAATATTTGGACTGATTTGTGTTTTCCATGTTGAATTAGTGGTTGCAAACACTAATTTATGCCTATTTGACTTGGGTTCTTCTTGAGAAAGAGAGCTTGAGTCTAGGAAAATCAGTCCAACAAGGAATTGGGGTGTAATCAAGATATTGATAGCCCCAATTAAAGGGTTAAACCTAGAGATAGTAATACCCTACTTGAGCCAATATTGCTTGCATAATTTTGACACCCAATTAGTCTTGTGAAAGTCAATTAGGGCAAAGTCACTCAAGCTACCGAGAGGTATAGAGTGAGTAATTCCGTGCATTGGCTATATCGCAATCACCAACATAACTTCTTTGCATTATGCTTTAGATCCCATCAAGTATTCACCTAGGAGAAAGTAACTTCCCTAGTGCCTTTTTAACTATTTAGAAAACCTTACAAGCAATCATTCTTAGTTTAATTTAGCTTATCATTAGCATAAATATTAGAAGTAACGACCAACCAAAAGATGATTGGAAGTGTAACTAAGAGCACTATGCATTTCTAGTTAAGATAGGAATCCAATTCCCAATTCTAGCTCACTGTGGATTCGATCCCGCCCATCTCGATTAAAAGCTGCTCCGACCCCTCTCTCCACTTTGTAGTGGTGTAGGCTTGGCACCGATCACTTTTTGGCGTCGTTTCCTGGGCGCTAACAGTTTTGGATATCTATCTAAATAGTTTTGTGTATTGTTCTTCTTTCCTTCTGCGTTACTAATTTGTGTGTGTCGCAAATTCAGGTACAAAATGGCAGCAAACAACACACCTCTTGGAGATCTTCCACCGGTGGAGGAGGTAGATGACAATATTGATGATGAGGTTCCTACTGTACCTCAAGCTCAAAGGAGAGGTTGTCAGGCCAATGATAATGTTCCATACCCTCCCCCGCCACCTCCAAGAGTGGCTCCTCGAGTGCTTCCCAACCAAGGATATGCTAGTGAAATTGTCCCACCCCGGATCCGGGCGGGCAATTTTCAAATTACAAATGTGATGCTGACATTGTTGGAGCAGCGAGGGTATTTCACGGGTGCTCCCCATCAGAATGCTTACAAACATCTCAAGGCGATACATGTTAGGGGAGCAAGCAAACTAATGTGTCAGATGATGCACTTCAGATGAGATTATTCCCTTTCTCACTTAGAGGGAAGGCATTGGATTGGCTTGAACAACTTCCCAACCATTCCATCACTACTTGGGATGAGTTGGTGGATAAATTCATTGCAAAGTTTTTCTCGCTAGGGCACATGGCAGCATTGAGGGATGACAAATCAGTAGGAGCCGAGCGAACCATTACATGAGATATGGGAGAGATACAGAACCATGGTAAAGGAATGTCCCAACAATGATATGACTGAGGTAATGATACAACAGACATTCTACCGGGGCATTAACATAACAAATCAGTGCATAGTGAACCAACTTGTTGGGGGTAATTTCATGAAGCTGTATTATGATGAGGCTTGTGACATTCTTGATGAGATGGCTGACACGTCCTCCACTTGGCAAAGTAGAGCCAATGTGCCACAGGGTGACCCCATGGTCACTCACTTGCACAAAGAGCTACATGATCATGGGCAGGAAATAGCAGAGCTGACAACAACAATGAACCAACTAGCAAAGTCACAGTTACAGCAGGTTCAAAATCCACGCCAAGTAAATACTATGGAGGGTGTCAACATGTTAGTGAATAGAAGAAGACAAAGAGGTCAACATAATCAAGGGAGTTCGGATCAATATGACAATGATAGTGGTGGTTTCCAAGATGGTGGTTATGATGAGCAGAATGAAGAGGTGCAATGCGTGAACAACTATCAAGGCCAAAGGGGCAATTCTTCCAACCAACAATAATGGAGACCCCAAGGCAATTAGGGCAATCAACAACAACAAGGGAATAGTAATTGGGGAACAATAACCAAAATTCCAATTAGGGCAATCAGAACAATCAGGGTAATTAAAATGGCAACAACAACAACTGGGGTGGTAACAATAATCAAGGTGGTTGGAACAATGGCAATCAAGGAAATCGGGGGCAAGGCTTTCAAAGGTCCCCAATGTATCAACAACCGAACAATCCACCCCCATTTTCATCCCAAGGTCCTAGTTCTTTCAACAATGAAATGGGGAGAATTGAAATGATGTTTGAACATATGATGAAAAAGAATGCGAACTCTGATGCTCAGTTGGCTTCCCATAATACTTCAATCAGAAACTTGGAGGTTCAATTAGGCCAAATCTCACAATCCTTGAATACTCGCCCTAAGGGGGCTCTACCAAGTGATATGGTAGTGAACCCAAAGGGTGGGAACAATTTCGGGCATGTAATGGCGGTAACTACAAGAAGTGGATGAGGCGGTGATGTGAATGCCTCCAAACAAAATGAAATTTTGAGCGATGAAGTTGAGTTTCAAAAATATGAGATTCCTTTGGTGGTTAAAAATGTGATTGATGAGAACGTGAATGAGGAAGTGAGGATTGATATCCAAGATGTCGAGGTGGAAACTCAGAATGACGTGAACCCGTCTAGGGAACACGTAATAGATATATCGGAAATGATTGTGCCTAAATCCAAGGCTCATTTGCCAAGGCCACCTCCACCTTATCCTCAAAGGCTTGCGAAGCAGAAAAATGAGAATTAGTTTAAGAAGTTTATTGACATGATGAAGACCTTATCCATTAATGTGTCTTTGGTGAAGGCTCTAGAACAAATGTCGGGTTATTCTAAATTCATGAAGGACTTGGTGACAAAGAAAAGATTCATGGATTGTGAAACTATCAAGATGACCCACCAAGTTAGTGCAATAGTGCACTCAATGGCCCCGAAGCTAGAAGATCCCGGTGCTTTCACCATTCCTTGAACCATTGGGAGTGCGAACTTTGCAAAAGCTCTATATGATTTGGGGACAAGTATCAACTTGATGCCCTACTCAGTTTTCAAGTCTTTGGGTATTGGGCAACCGAGGCCAACTTCCATGAGATTGCAAATGGCGGATAGAAATATGAAGAGACCATTGGGTATTATTGATGATGTTCTTGTCCGGGTGGACAAATTTATCTTGCCAGCTGATTTTGTGATCTTGGATTATGAGGTTTCAATCATATTGTTATGACATTTCCTTGCTACTAGGAAAGCCTTAGTTGATGTGGAAGCAGGGGAACTCACCTTCCGGGTGGGTGATAAGAAAGTGGTCTTTCATGTGTGCAAGTCAATAAAGCAGCCCAACAGTTCTGAAGTGTGTTCTTCTGTGGACCTTGTCACGGTAGTGATAGTTGATGATACTAGTGCAATGATAAATGTGGAGGACCCTCTAGAGGCAGTATTGTTGAATATTGATGTAAATAAGAATAAAGGTCGAGTGGAGTGTGTGAATGATTTGCATGGAATGGGCTCTTACTCTTATGAATCTAGGAAACTCCCTTTGGATCTTGAGAATAGGAAAACTCCACGAACAAAACCTTCGATCGAGGAACCTCCGGTGTTGGAGTTGAAGTCGTTGCCTCCACATCTCGTGTATGAGTTCTTAGGCCCTAGCTCAACTTTTCCAGTTATTATTTCCTCTTGTCTTACTAACATGCAGGTTGATGCCACATTGGCGGTGCTCCAAAAGCGGAAGAAGGCAATTGGATGGACCTTAGCTGATATTCGGGGGATAAGCCCTGCATTCTATATGCACAAGATTATTCTGGAAGATGATGCAAAGCCCTCCTTGGAACATCAAAGGAGGTTGAACGAGGTAATGCAAGAAGTTGTGAAAAAGGAGGTGATCATGTGGTTGGATGTCGGGGTTGTGTACCCCATTTCTGATAGCTCTTAGACTTCGTGGGTGCAATGTTTGCCGAAGAAGGGTGGTATGACCGTGGTTGCCAATTCGCAGAATGAGTTGATTCCAACAAGGACTCTCATCGGGTGGAGGGTGTGCGTGGACTACCGCAAGTTGAATAAAGTGACCCGCAAGGATCACTTTCCATTGCCTTTTCTTGATCAGATGTTAGACAAACTTGCTGGGCGTGCCTTCTACTATTTCTTGGATAGGTATTCTGTGTACATCCAAATCTTGATTGCTCCGGAAGATCGGAAGAAGACCACCTTCACCTGTCCATATGGTATCTTTGCCTTTTCTAGGATACCGTTTGGGTTGTGTAATGCACCGGCTACATTTTAGTGGTGTATGATGGTCATTTTCATCGATATGGTGGAAGATATTTTGGAGGTATTTATGGACTACTTCAGTGTTGTGGGTGACTCGTTTGATGAATGTTTGAAAAATATTGATAGAGTGTTGGCCCATTGTGAAGAAACCAATCTTGTTCTTAATTGGGAGAAATGTCACTTCATGGTTGAGGAGGGCATAGTTCTTGGTATGAAATTTCAAAATATGGTATAGAGGTGGACAAAGCAAAAATTGATTTGATTTCAAGGCTCCCTCCCCCTACTTCTGTCAAGGGAATTAGAATTTTTCTTGGGCATGCGGGGTTCTACCAGAGATTTATCAAAGACTTTTTGAAGGTAGTGAATCCCTTGTGCAAGTTATTGGAAAAAGATTCCAAGTTCGTGTTCAATGAGGGATGTATGCAAGCTTTTGAACTTCTCAAGCACAAGTTGACCACCACTCCTATTATTATTGCACCCAATTGGAGCTTATCTTTTGAGCTCATGTGTGATGCGAGTAATGTTGCAGTCGGGGCGGTCTTGGGTCAAAGAGTGAACAAAATGTTTCATCCGATGTATTATGCGAGCAAGACAATGAATGATGCTCAAGTGAACTACACGGTGACTGAGAAAGAGCTTCTATTGTGTTCGCATTGGAAAAATTTTAGTTGTATCTCATGGGCGCCAAGGTCATAGTTCATACCGATCATGCCACGCTCCGGTACTTGATGACGAAGAAGGATTCCAAAGCTAGGATGATGTGATGGGTCTTGTTACTTCAAGAGTTTGATTTGGAGATTGTGGACCGAAAGGGTAGTGAAAACCAAGTGGCAGACCACTTATCCCGCTTGGAGGAGGAGAGGAGGAATCGTGATGGCCTAGAGATCAATGATTCATTTTCCGATGAGCAACTCCTTTCGGTGTCGATGAGTGGTATGACATGATTTGCGGACGTTGCTAATTTCCTTGTGATTGGTATAATCCCATGTGAGCTCTCTTCTAACTAAAGGAATAAGCTCAAATAGGATAATTTGGACTTCTATTGGGATGATCCGTACTTGTTCAAGATCTGCACGGATGGTGTGATCCGAAGTTGTGTCCCGGAGGAGGTGCAATTAAGTATCTTAGAGGTGTTTCATTCCTCTGCCTATGGTGGCCAACATGGCGGGGCGAGGACAGCTTCAAAAGTTCTTAGTTGTGGGTTTTATTGGCCAACTTTGTTCAAAGATGCAAGTGAACTTGTGAAGAGATGCTACGAATGTCAAAGAGCGGGTGGAATTTCGAAGAAAGATGAGATGCCTCTCAATACCATTCTTGAAGTTGATATTTTTTATGTGTGGGACAATGATTTCATGGGCCCATTTGTTAGTTCATGTGGGAACACATACATTCTAGTAGCAGTCGACTATGTTTCAAAGTGGGTTGAAGCCGTGGCTTTGCCCATCAATGAGGCACAGAGTGTTGCTGCATTTCTCAAAAATAGCACTTTTATTAGGTTTGGCACTCCTCGAGCAATCATAAGTGATGGGGGTCTCATTTTTGTAATCGAGCTTTTGACACTTTGCTTGCAAAGTATGGTGTCAATCACAAAGTTTCTACTCCTTATCATCCTCAGGCAAGTGGCCAAGTTGAAGTCTCAAACAGGGAAATCAAGAGTATATTGTCAAAGACGGTCAATACAAATAGGACCGATTGGTCAAAGAAATTAGATGATGCTCTATGGGCTTATAGAACTGCTTACAAGACTCTGATTGGTACATATCTGTACCGGTTGGTGTTTGGGAAAGTTTTCCATCTACCAGTTGAGTTAGAGCACAAGTCCATGTGGGCTTTGAGGAAGCTGAATCTTGAATGGGATGTGGCAGCAAATCTTCGTGTGGAACAACATAATGAACTTGATAAATTCTGATTCCATGCCTACTCCAGTTCGTCCTTGTATAAAGACAAGATGAAGTACCTTCATGATAAGTATGCTCATGGCAAGGAGTTCAAAGTGGGTGATTTGGTTCTCTTGTTCAATTCTCAGTTACGTCTATTTCCGGGAAAGCTTAAGTCGAAATGGAGTGGACCTTTTGAAGTGGTGTTTGTGACTCCGTTTGGTGCACTTGACTTGAAGAACAAAAAGGGGGAGGTTTTCAGAGTTAATGGGCACAGGGTCAAGCACTACCTGGGCAAAATTGATGACAGACACGTGGTGGCACTGCTCCATCTAAAGTGATTTGATGGTAACATGCATCGTGTCGCAACGTTAAATCAGGCACTTCTTGGGAGGCAACCCATGTGTCTTTCTTTTTGTTTTTTTTTTATTTTCTTTTTAGTATAGGATTTGCTTTTGGACTAACTGGTTGTGAGATGTGTGTAGGATTGTTTTGATGCAGTGCAGGACCAAGTTGGGAAAAATGTGCACTCTCTGAAGTTTGCACTGCGGCCGCAAAGGCCTTAGTGCAGGGGCAACATTTCAATGTGGTCCGCGGAGTTGTTTGGTAAAGAATGGGGTTCTCTAAAGTTTGCCACCACAGCCGCAATGCAATTTATGAGGTCCGCGGTGGACCACTGCGGCCGCAGAGTATTTCTTGTCGTCTGCAGTGGACATTTCCCCAGTGCTCCATGTTTTTGAGTATCGTGAACCGCGGTGCCATTTTGTGCGGTCCGCGGTGGGTAGGTATAGTGGGTCCCAGGGTCCTGTTCTATAAATAGGACCTCAGGGCTCCATTTACCCTTTTCGCTCTTTGCTCACTCAATAGTAAAAAAGATCACTGTTCATCAAACCCTAGCTGTGCAAATTCAATCTCTAATCTTCATTCATCTTTACTGCATCTCATCACTGGTACTTTTAATCTTTCCCTAGTTTTGAACTTTGTTATTTTCTATTAATTAGTTAGTTTTACTTCTTTTTCTTCCCTGTTCTTTAAATTGTAGCGTGGATTTGCTTAATAATGTTTAGATTAGGGTTACTTAGTGAAGAATGTGGATTAAACACCTAGGGGATCAATAATATGTGAAAATTAGGATAAAAATGTGAAGAAAAATTGAAACCCTAGGTTGGTATTACTACTTGTGGCTTACCGCGGTCTGCAATGGATTTCTTGTGATCCGCGGTGCTTCTCTGTGGTCCACAATGCCATTTTGTGCAGACTGCGATGGTGAAACTTCAGCAAGTTAAAAACTGAGAACCGCGGCCGCGATCGATTTTTCGCGGCCCGCGGTGCCTTACCGCGGCCACAGACCATTTCTTGCGGTCCGCGGCGCCTGGAATCAGAGAGTGGGTAGTCTGATACCTACCTCAATGCGGACCGTGGTGCCATTTTGTGCGATCCACGGTGGTCCCTTTGTGGCCGCACTGCATTTTGTGCGGTCTGTTGACTGAAGCTATTTTCATCTATTTTCTGCAATTATTTCATTCACTAATTCTTCTGATACTGTGATACTAACAAGCTTCAACTGAATTTTCCTTGCAGATAATGGTGAAATCACGAGGCAGAGGTGATAAATAGAAAGGCAAGGGAGAGTCCTCCTAGGGTAGAGGACGAGATATGATCAGATTGACCCCACAAGTCTGGCAAGCAATTAAGGAGACCAAAAAGTCTATAAGGGCTGTAGATATAGCTGTTTCCCATTCGGGAAGTGAGTATTTTCCCTTCCGGGAAGCATCCGACTCCAAGTCAGTGTCAGAGTATGTTATTGACTGTCCGAAAAGGCGAAGATTGAGAGATACACCTCCGAGCACTCCTACTGCTCAAGCTTCAGCAATTTATTCTGAGTCATCTGAAGGCTCAGCTGAGAGCAGTAATCATATTTCTTCTACCTCACCTGCAGCTTCAACACCCGGTAAGGATCCCATAGAAGAGGAAGAAGGAGGATAAAAAATTATATTTAGAAAAGGTAGCATTGAGGGAGGATGCCCGTCCGTGGTTAGCAGAGTACTTGGCAATCCCAGGTACCACCCCAGCATGGTTGACAGCGGGAGTCAAGATTTTGAGAAGAACCCTGACCTTCGAGCAAAAGGGTGGGAGGCATTTGTGTGCAGCAAGCTAGACCCCACCACTCACGAGAACTCTCTTCCTATTTCCCGGGTTATTTTGGTGGCGTATATTATGGCGGGGTACCCGATCAACATCGAGAATGTTATGTCTAGGGTGATTACACGGGTGGTGAATGAAAGTGATAGATCCTACCCCTTCCCACATTTTCTGACCATGTATTTTGAGGATCAAGATGTGGAGAAGAGAAAGTTTGATGTAAAGGTGAAACCAAAGGCACCCTTCTTCTGGTACAGCCTACAGGGTGATGACAACCCAAAAGGCAAAGATCCTAAAGGCAAAGTCGCTGCTTCTACTGGCCAGTCTAAAGAGCCAATAGTGGTGGTAGTCCCTCCTTCTCAGCCACCCACGGCCATAACAGATACTACCCCAGTACTATCTACTTACACAGTTCCAGTATTCCCTCATCCACAACCTACCCTTTGACTGCCCACCGGTTAAGCCAAACCTTTGACAGTATTAACAACTGGATGCAAGCAGCTACTTCTAAGCTGTCTGTGCTTTCGAGCTCGGTGGAGGCCCAGTCCATACCCCCACAACCACAGGTCCCAGCCTCAGTGGAGGAGACTCTCAAGGAACTTCTGGACAACTAGAAGAAGCTCCTGGAGAACCAGAAATTGATATTGGATGTTGTAGATTCTCCTGGAAAAGCACTGAGGAGCTTGCAAAGGAGACAAAGAAGTTGAGAAAGACTCGAGCATCAAAGGAGTCTGTGAAGGAGTTGAGGTACGAAGTGGAGAAATTAAAGGTTGCTGATCACCTGTCCTTGGAGATGATATTGCATGACCCGGTTCTAACAGCCCAGCCGGAGCCAGAGCAGGAGGTAGAGAGGCCAGCAAAGAGAAAAAGGGTGATTCCCCGAGCTGATGATGTAGTGATTGAGTCAGCAGACCCCCAAGATGGTTCCTCCAGCCAACCCCAAGTCCCAGTGCTGGCCCAGGACCCAGTGCAGGCTCAGGTCCCAGTGCACACACAGGTTACAGGGATCCAGTCACAGGTTCTCGAGCAGTCCGAGGACCCAGGGACCCAGGCGCATGATCCTATGTAGACGGAGGGCCAATAGAGAGTTTTCTTTACTCTCTTTCTTATTTTGATCTATTTTTGGTTAGTTCGCATTGAGGATAATGCTAGCTTTCATTTGAGGAGGTAGCCCTATTTGGATGATTTGGTGTTGTAAATATGATACAATTTTCTTTTTATTATGCTTTGATTTTTACTGTTGGTATGTACATAATTTTACCATTTTAGTTCACTTTTCGTACTTTGCAACTTTGGTATGTATATAAATTTACTTTCTGATGTATATATTCATTCCCTCTTATGTATATTCATCTAAATCCCCTCTTGTACATATTCATTCTACTTTCCACATTTTTATTTCATAGCTTCTTACTTCACTTTCGTAGCTTCTTGTTTTGAGTTTTGCGTGTAATAAATCTTTGGTTTTCTTAATGCCACGGTTCTTTCCAAAGGTAAAAATTATGTGAACCGGGTGGCTCTTCCCGATGATGGATGGCATGACAACCTTCTTAAGGGTTTGAGTCAGTTTTCGTTTTGTTTTTGTGTAAATAGTAGTTAGTGAGTAATGGTGCCTCAAGCAAATCTTCACTTGGGCCTAACACATTTTCCTTTGATCCTATGGTCAAAAACAAATAGTTGTGTATAGGATGGTGAAAGTTGTGACCTTGAGACTCTTGTGTTGGCCGATAATCATCAAGTGGTTTTTTGGGACCATTGTGTTGCTTAAATCCTAGCTAAGGTTGTTATGGGCCCCCGACTCTGTCTCTTTAGCAATCCTATAGCTTGTGTGGTGAGAATTTGAATTGCAAGTCCAAGTCCCGAGCCATTAGTCTAGAACTTGCCCTAAATGTTTGTCTAGGCGAAACTCTAAGTGTAGTTTGACTTAAGATGTGATTATAGGCTCTCCTTGATCCGAATGATATCTTGAAAACTTCCATAACCTACCAATGACAATATCCCCAGTCAACCCTTTTGAGCCATAGACCTTTTTCTTTTAAAACCACGATACAAGCCTTTACCCGTTCTCAAAATACCCTCTCTTGGCACCCAATCTTTTCTTAGCACAAGGTAAAATCATAAGTTTGGGAGGAGAGACGAGGAATGCAACAAAGTGGTAAAAGGTACAAAATGAAGAAAAGGGAAGGCAACGAAAAAGAAAGAAAATTAAAAATTCAAAAAGAATGATCAATGTAGAAAAAAATAAAAAACTGAAGGGATTCAATAAAAGTAAAGAGATGAAAGGTGTGGAAAGTTGAGAAAGGAGAAAAAGGTTTGAAATAAACAAGAAAGAGTGACAGTGTGTCTCTCTAACCCCTAAGAAAGAAGTTAATGACTCAAAAAGTCATGAGAATTTGTGCCAAAATGAAGCAAATGAAGTGCTTAAGGGAAGATGGAACCTACTTAGACCAAATATTTCCTACCCTGAACCAAAAGTCTTCACTATATCTCCACAAAATCCCTATATGATCTTGAGTTGAATGAAGCTTACATTAGTGGTGACTCACATAAGGGGCAAGCTTATGGTACTTAGAGCCGGACTTGTGACCTTTCTTTGAGAGAGATGAATATGTTTTCCACAATCCTTGTTCTGAGTGCTACAACCTAAAAGTGAGGTTTGCTTAGGGAGAGTAAAGGAGTATGAGTTTGGGTTCCACAATGACCAAAGTAGTATAAAGAGTTTCCTTGATGGGTTGAGTCAACTCTTGATGCTCTTGTGTCGCACTAAATCCATGGTGCTTAGAAGGTCGAATGTTGTTAATGATTCATTTGAATTGAGGGCAATTGTTAGTCCCAATTGATGCTAGATGAGGTCACTTTAGGTCAGCTAAATTTTCTTGGATTTACTCTTAAGGAGGTGGGTCTTATTTTGTTTGCTTGAGGTCAAGCAAAAGCTTAAGTTTGGGGGAGTTGATAACTAGGGATTCTAGCTCTTTTTACACTCCTTTTTACTCGAGTTTTGGATTAAAAATGTATACAAATAGTCCCAAAGGCTTACATGATGTACTTGTTTGCAGGGTTTGGTTAAAAAGGTGAAAATTAATCAAAATCGGCTCAAAAAGGAGTGAAATATGCACAAGTACCAAAAACAAGTCAAAGCATAGGTGCAACAGACCCACCGTGGCTGCAAGCCATTTAGTGCGGTCCGCAGTGAGGAGATTCAGAGAGGTGCACTTTTGGAGCCTAAGGCAATGTGGTACGCGGAGGATTTCATGCGGTCGCAGTAGCTTCTTCGCGGCCGCAATACATTTTGTGCGGTCCGTGGAGAGGGGGGTTCAGAGAGTTGGGAGTTTGAAGATAAAAGCCAATGCGGTCCGCGATCCTTTTTGTGCGAACCACAGTTGAAGCCACCGCAACCGCGGTGCATTTTATGCGGCCCGTGGTGTCCAGATTCAGAGAATAATTAATCAAGCCAAGAAGCCTCATTGTGGTCCGTGGTGCATTTTATGCGGACCGCAGTACCTCGTTAGGGGTATTTTTGTCCAGAAAATTTGGCCTAGCATAAATACTTTCTTTTCACATTTTTAGGGGATCTTTTGTAATCTGTTAGACTCCAGAGCACGTGAACGGTTGTTTTGTTCTATTTTGAGTAATTTGTAGCTACTTTAACACTGAATCTTCATTATCTTAGTTTGTAATTAAATCTTATGGGTTATTCTTCATCTATTTTCCTGATTTCTTCCATTATTATGAGTAGCTAGACCCATTAGCTAGGGTTGTGGCTCAACCCTAGTGTGGGTATTTGATGGTTCTTTTGATTTAGGGCGTAGATATTTATGGGTAGATGATATTTGGACTGATTTGTGTTTTCCATGTTGAATAGTGGTTGCAAACACTAATTTGTGCCTATTTGACTTGGGTTCTTCTTGAGAAAGAGAGTTTGAGTCTAGAAAAATCAGTCCAACAAGGAATTGGGGTGTAATCATGAGATTGATAGCTCCAATTAAAGGGTTAAACCTAGAAATAGTAATACCCGACTTAAGCCTATATTGCTTGCACAATTTTGACACCCAATTGGTCTTAAGAAAGTCAATTATGGCAAAGTCACTCAAGCTACCGAGACGTATAGAGTGAGTACTTTTGTGCATTGGCTATATTACAATCCCCAACATAACTTCTTTGACTTAGGCTTTAGATCCCGTCAAGTATTCACCTAGGAGAAAGTCACTTCCCTAGTGCCTTTTTAACTATTTAGAAAACCTTACAAGCAATCATTCTTAGTTTAATTTAGCTTATCATTAGCATAAATATTAGAAGTAACAACCAACCAAAAGATGATTGGAAGTATAATTAAGAGCACTATGCATTTTTAGTTTAGATAGGAATCCAATTCCCAATTCTAGCTCCTTGTGGATTCGATCCCGACCATCTCGGGTAAAAGCTGTTTCGACCGCTCTTGCCAATTTGTAGTGGTGTAGAGTTGGCATCGATCAGTATACACCAAAGTTCGACGGTGTCACGCCCCTTTTTTTTAAAAAAAACCTCACTAATCCTCTTAAAAATATTAAAAGGATTCGTAAAGCTCAAAAGGGTTTTTAATTAAAAAGTGACAAAAATGTGTTCAAAATGACTTTCAGAGTTGCCACCTGACATTGGTTTCGGTGTGCCAGGTCACCGTTTTAAAAAAAATGATTTTCCTAACACTTTGGACTCCAAAACTAAGTCTACACCAGAGATTCGGGTAAGGGGGTTCATTTGACTCGGGAAGAAGGTGTTAGGTACTCCCCAAGTCCCGTAACTAGTACGGTTGCATACTTGATCTAGTCGGATTTTAAAATATTCGAATTGAGGTAATAAACACAAAAATGGAAAAATTAACACATAAGAGGCTCGAGGTCATCCCCACCTAATAAAGAAAAATAAAACAAGAATAAAACACTACAAGTCCTACTTTTGGCCTCCAATTACAGAATACTACGGGGCATTTCCTGGAATAAAATATATACAAATCCTTCGGGGCATTCCCCGGATAAATTTGACTAAGGAAACAATCTCTCGCCTCGAAACTAACTAAAATCCTAAGGCTTGCCTACCCAAGTGTGGCCGGCCTAAACATGTTCCTAGCGACCAAAGTAAGAGAATTAAACAATAGAACTAAAATATAACATAACTACATTCCTTTATCTTTTTTCAAACCAACCATTCAAAGAAAGACTTAAACAAAATAACAGTAAGTTTAACCAAGATTAAGTCGTAACAGATCAATTCAATCACTCAAAGGACAAATTAAACAAAACAATAGTGAAGCAAACCAAGATTAAAACCATAGCATATTCAAACTCACAGAGACACGAAATATATCTATGGATTAATAAAAGGGGTGAAAAGAGATGGACCTTTCTACGACCTCGACAGACTAGAAAATTGAAATGGGCAACAGAAACACTGCCGCAAACCTCGAACAACGACCAATCAACTAAAACGAACTCCAACCACCCTCAAATTTGATCGAATTCCATGGTTTAAAATCAGAAATCAGAAGAAGCTAAAATTTGAAATGAAAATCAAAACGATTTGAATCCAAAATCAAACTAGGAAAATCTGTTCTTTCCTTCCCTCTATTTCTCCGTTACCTGCTCTGTTTCTAGATTTGTTTTTTTTTGTTTTTTTATTTTAGCTCATCCGCTACTGTGGGTTTCAGTGTATGTATGGTTGCCGGTTTCCGACCAGTTCTGGTAGTGAGGGAGTGGTTTCTACTGCTTCTTGGTCTGGGTGGAAGGCTTTGTGGCGTGGAGAAGGAGGAGATGGGTGGTCATTTATGGGTTGAATAGGGGTGTCGTTGGATGCTGTTGGTGAGGGAGATAGGGTCAGTAGCAGCTGGAGATCAATGTGTTCTTGTTGAGGATGGAGTGACTGGTCGTCTGGAGGAGGGCAGCGGCGCTCTGACGAGTGTGGTTAAATAGTGGCGGCAAAGAGTGAAGAGGGTGGGACTAGGCGGTTGTTTGGTGTGACGATGGTTGGGGGGCTGGTTTAGGAGGTGGCGGTTGGAAGGTTGTTCTCTTGTTGAATAGGGGTTAAGGTGGGCTGCTAGGTTTTGGTCTTTTTTGGGTTTGTGTTTAAGGAAGAAGAAGATGATGATGATGATGATGAAAGGGTCTAGTATTTTATGTATTAGGGTAAGATAAAAAATTGGCCTATGTTTGAATTGGGCTCTAAATCTACCAAATTGGGCTAAGAAAAGGTTGAAAATTTAATTTACTTCTAAAAATACTTATAAGAAGATATAAAATAACTCTTAATTGATTTTAATAAACTATTATATTTTAAATAAAACAAAAAATTAAAGTTGAAATTATTTTTGGTATTTTCAAAGATTATATTAAAATAAAATAGGTTCAAAGTAATATATCCTTCTAAAAATATCTAATACATGAATTAAATAGATAAATATGGAACTATTTTTGTAATTTTCAATTTTTGTTCTTAAAATAAAGTAAAAGAGTCAAAACTAGTTAAAATGGCGATATTTAGACCTAAACTAACTATTTAAACGCTAAAATGTGTAAAATCTTGGGGAGGGTCAAAAATTACATGTCTACAGCTACCCCTCTTTGACTGAAAACACGAAGAGTTTCAGATAAAGAACGACGCGACAGGTTTTTTGACCCGACCCTTATTTTGAGAGACCAAAAACTAAAAAAAAAAAAAAGAATGTGACCGAGTCCTGGTGTCTGAGCTTCCTGCATATATCCTTGTCTATAAAGGAATCAGGCCACGTGTAGTTCAAAAATAGGAAGAGCCAATTGAAGTGTCGTTCTGTCGAGGTTCCGGTCTGCGGTCCTGTTATTACATCAAAATCAAAAAATGGAAAAGACTAACTAAGCCTGTCAGCTATGAGTTATAAGATTCCTATCTATAAGTCTTTTGAAGCTTGATCTTGAGTCTTGAATGGTTCTTCATGCAGACTTTAGATTTGAATCTTGACGCTTGCTAGCTGCAGGTGCTAGTTCATTCTTCTTCAGCTTTTTCAGATCAAGACCGGGCATGTAGCTCTCATGACTTCGACCATGTCTTGAGCAGTTCACATCTTTCTCTGCTTCTGAATTTCAGATTCACTTCTTTTTTTCTTCTCTTTCATTCTGGATTGAGACTTCTTCTTTTGGTCATCTTGGACTGTCGAGTCGCATTCTTGAGGTGAGCTTCTGCTACTTCTAACTTGAATCATATTCTGAACTGACTTCCCTCATTCTTCAGGTGGGCTCCTGCTACTGACTTGAAATTTGAAGTAACTCTGAAAAGAACTCCTTCGTTCTCCAGGTGGGTGCCTGCAATCAAAACAACAAAACAAACAAAATTTTCTGCCCCAGTTTATACTAGGAAGATTTGTGAGTTGTTAGCAAAACTGTAAATTACCTATGCTATTGATGCGATGATGAGAGTAAAACTAAATACTCGACAAGGATGTGTGTCTCCTAGGGATGAACTCAAACGACTCAAACTGGGAAATACGTCTCCTAGAGATGAAACATGAATGAACCAAAGTAGGAAGTGTGTTAAGGGTAAAATCTCAATTTAGGAAGTGTGTCTCCTAAAACAAAAATATAACCTAAAAGACCTAGACTGGGAAGTGCGTCTCCTAGCGGTAAAACTTCAATGATTCAAACTAGGAAGTGCATCTCCTAGGGATGAACTTAAATGACTCAAAACTAGGAAGTGTGTCTCCTAGAGGTAAAATCTAAAATTAGGAAGTACGTCTCCTAGGGGTGAAACTTCAATGACTCAAACTAGGAAGTGCGTCTCCTAGGAATAAACTCAAATGACCCAAAACTAGGATGTGCGTCTCCTAGAGGTAAAATCTCTATTTAGGAAGTGCATCTCCTAAAACAAAAATATAACCTGAAAAACCTAGACTAGGAAGTGCATCTCCTAGAGGTGAAACTTCAATGATTCAAATTAGGAAGTGCGTCTCATAGGGGTGAAACTTCAATGACTCAAACTAGGAAGTGCGTCTCCTAGGAATAAATTTAGATAACCCAAAACTAGGAAGTGTGTCTCCTAGGAATGAACTTAAATGACCCACACTAGGAAGTGCGTCTCCTAGGGGTAAAATCTCAATTTAGGAAGTGCATCTCCTAAAACAAAAATATAACCTGAAAAACCTAGACTAGGAAGTGCGTCTCCTAAGAGGTAAAATCTCAATAGCCTTTGTGTAAGCAAAATTGGGATATTACACTTGAAAAATTCAAGCTTTGATATCAACATAGCCTTCATCCCTGTTTCAGACAAAGAAAACTTGTGAGTTTAAAACATGGTGGTTAGTTTGGTCCTTGATTATGAGGGCGATTTCTCTTGCACTTGTCACGATCAACTTGGACTTCAACTTGGAAGACAGTGCTTGTTATCGGTCGACCGCTTTTCCGGAAAACCCTTATCACAAGAAATATTCCCGATTCGTTCAAGTCCAATACCTTATGCCTGATGCATTGCACTCGTGTTCTAACATTCACCAAATCTTTGCATTTAACATCAATCCCAAAGAACATCTATTATCATCAACTCAGTGCACACACGATTCTACTATGTCTTATGCCAATTTGATGCGCTTGCCAAACTCGGCTTTGTGTGATTAAAAAGCTGGTAGCAGATTTTGAAGTCATTTTTCACTTGTTTCGACAAAAACAGACAAACAAAATAAGAGGAACAAAATAAGGGGAAAACGAGAAGAGATGGTATCTAACAAGAAAATACTTTTACCCAGGAAAAAGAACAAAGTAGAAACTAATCTGATTTGAAGGCCATCTCCATTGACCATGACATACATTTTGGATCGGCCTGATCTGTCAAGCGAGTCTACTCTTCAATTCTTGTTATGCCTTTAAGTTGTGAAACTGGGCTTCAGCGCTCCAATTGTCCTATTTGATCCACAATCCTTAGTCGACTTGTAGTGCCCTGAAGGGTTTTCACTATCAAGCCTCTCCCATTTTGCGCTTTTTTTCAACTCACCGTCGACTTACGGTGTCCATAAGGGTTTTCATCGATAAGACTCTCTCATTTTATTATTTTCTCGATTTGTGATGAGAACAAGGTATTACCCATGATACAAGAAGATCATACTTTTACCACACACTTGATTTGGCATCATCAAAGATTGGTCAGAAGGTCTTTCTTTGGATCATAATGTAGGCTTTTGGACAGGGTTAGAAAGAAAGAGTGGAATGAAGGCTCAAAATAATTTAAGATGAAAGGATTCAAATTACAACTTTTGGAATCAAATCTTTTAGCAAAATTAAAACTTCTACCCCAGTTTCTTGGAGTTTGGGGAATTCTTTTTAATTTTTGCTTTTGTTTGGATTTTTGCTTTGATGGGATTTCTAAGAAAAACTACCTCACTCTTGACTTCGGAGATTATGAAGTATTTTATTTGGTGTGACTGAACCGTAAGGCTGCCTACGTATCTTGAGGTGACAAGAATCAGGTCGAACGTAGTTCAAATACAAAGTTGGATTATTTTGTTGTTTTTCTTTTCTTTTTTACCTTTTTTTCTTTTCCTTTCTTTTTCTTATTTTTATCATTTCTTTTATTTTTCTTCTTTTTCTCTTTTTCTTTTTCTTTTCTAGTTCCTAACTCTACTTCTGATTCCAAAAGAGGGGTATGAAAGAAAATAAATAAGGCTCAAAAGGGGTAACAAAGGATGAAAGTGTTTGAGTAGCGGAACAAAATGCCTTCGTCATTCCAACTTTGAACATGCCAAGGACAAACATGCAATTGAAGATAAGCAAAGAAATCATACATAGTATCTATTGATGGCATCAGCACAAACAAAAGTGCCAATGGGCAATACCTTTGCCCCGATGAATTCTTGCCAATTCGAAGCAGACTTGACTCAACCTTATCTCGATGTGGAAGAATGTATTTCAGCACTGACTGATCTACCTCAAACTACTTGAGGGAATGATATTGTTGTATGCTCTCATCAACCTCTTGATTTTCCAGACTAACTGCCTCAGTTTCACTCAATTCAAGCTTCAGGTTATCTCAGAATGCGTGCATCTTTACTTGTTTCCTTAAATGCATCCTTTTATCATATTCAAAACTGTGCCATTGCTTTATGATTAGACTAACTTTCAAGACCAGGCTGAGAATTATGCGTGCATGTCATGTCACTAGAGTCAGCATGAAAAGAACTATACAAGGAAAAATGACCTAAACAAAAACTGACTAGAATTAACAGAAAACAGGAGATTGCATTAGATAGATGGTGAAAAGGGTTTGAACAAAACAAGCAAAATAGACATGGGTTACAATCCTGGAACAATCCTAGATAACACTAGACGAGTTACTACCACTAAACGAACTAGGCAAAATAAGAAGAAGAAAGGTGTAGGCCATAAGACAATATCCCGATTACAACCCTGAAATAACCTGGACAACAGAAATGGAAACAAAATAAACCACCAAAACTCCTCCCTGGCTAGCCAATAAAGGAGTGTCTTTCCAATTACCAAGCTCGACATCTTAGCCACTGGGTTGCACATCAAAATTACTGGGACTTTCACCAATTTCAATATCATTAACTTCAGTCAGCAAGTTCCCAAGAGGATTCTCATACTCCCTGTCACCACGCATCCTCCCCACAAAGTGTGCATCATCATATGCAAGTAAAGGATTCTGCGCTTTGTTCTGGGTGTCACTGTCCTGGACCAAAATTATCCATTCTTGAATCATTCTTTCTATTTCTCTTTTCAAAGCACGATAATCTTCAATGTTATGTCCTTGGACATTAGAGTTGTACATGCACCGTACAGTAGGATCAAAACCTTTTGCATATGGGTCTGGAGTATAGCCGAGGAGCGGCTCAATCAGGCCAGACTATTTTAACTTTTCAAACAAGCTTGTGTAGGGTTCTCCGATTGGTGTGAAACTATTTCTTTGCCTTTATTCCCCTCTATGCCCATGCTTTCTAGGGTTGTTGGGTACTCAAAAATGTTGTGAAGGAGAAAGAATATTATGCAGTGTTGGTGCTCGCCACAAAGAGTGACCCCAGTGGTTGAACAAATGACTGGACGTTGTTCGGAGGATAATACTGAGGTGGATTATGTGGAGCTCAGGGATAGGTTTGGAGTTGGGGTCAGGGTCTAGGCTGATCATATTGGTGAGGCGGACCCGTTGGGCCATGTCGTGATCCTGAGACAACCATGGCAACATCATCCTTTTTCTTCTGACCCAGCAAGCTTCCTGTGTCATTCTGAATTGCCTGTGTTGTGGCTTTTAAGGCAGAATAGCTCATGATCTTGCTTGACTTCAGCCCATTTTCCACCATTTCTCCCATCTTTACCACATCATTGAAAGTCTTACCAATGGTTGAGATCAAGCGGCCAAAGTAAGTAGGCTCCAGGGCTTGAAGAATGTATTCAACCATCTCGTCTTCTTCCATTGGAGGATTGACTCGTGCAGCTTGTTCCCTCCATCGGAACCCATATTCTCTAAAACTTTCACTGGGCCTATTTTCCACCTTGGTCAAAGATAGGCGATCTGGGACAATATCTATATCATATTGAAAGTATCGGGCGAAGGCCTGAGCCATATCACCCCATGAGTACCACCTGCTGGCGTCCTGGCGGGTGTACCATTCTAAAGTTGTCCCACTCGGACTCTGGCTGAAGTATGCCATCAGTAATTTGTCTTTTTCCTCGTCGCCTCTCATTTTACTATAATAATCTCTCAAATGAGCTACAGGATCCCCATGTTCGTCATACAAGTCAAACTTAGGCATCTTGAACCCGGCAGGTAATTGGACATCAGGGACCAAACACAAATCCTTATAAGCCACACTCACCTGGCTTCCTAACCCTTGCATATTTCTCAATGATTGCTCCAAACTCTTTACTTTCCTAAACATATCCTCTTGCTCCGACTTCTTAGGTGGTTTCTTAGTTTTAACATAAGGCTCAAAGTGAGGAGTGTAGGAGTAAGGATCTGGGACGTTGAATTTGGGTTCTGGGGCATAGTATTGGGTATTTGGAGCTTGGAATGCGGGCTCAGTGCAGGGTAGCTTGTAGAGGGGGTAAAAAATAGGAGCAGATGTCGAAGCAAGGTATGAGGTGTTTTGGCTGGTAGAGTATGGAAAATTTGGGCTGAAGTATCGGGGTAGGAGTGGTAAGGGGTGAAGTCTGGTGCGTGTTGTGGGGAAAGATCAACGGTACTTGGCATCTGGGCTTGGGACAGTGGTGGAATGGAAGAAGGGTTTTCTATATAGTTGGTAGGGAATGAAGGTGGAAGATGTCCTTTAATCCAAGCCTGATACATTTCCGCCATTTGTTGTTTCAACCTTTGGACCTCATCTTTCAATTCAGACTCTGACTCTACAAACTCCCTTGACGGGTCAACAACTCCTATGTCCAAGTCTTTGCTAGTCATGTTTACCTTGCTCTTTGACCTTGTCTTGCACATATGACTCGCCAAAGTGCCACAAACTAACCACCCTCTGTTATGATAACAATGAAAGTAACAAAGGGGAGCAAAACAAAGCCAACATGTTAGCGTTAGGGCATTTATCGAATAGAAATATCACATTGCGTGCAATGCCCCTAGCAACAATTAACGGTTCTAGAATGGTTTCGAGGGTCACAAGGTCATTTGGCGTCGTCCCAATATCACTCTTCTTGCCCCATTTCCTTCTTCATTTTCCTTTCTGACACCGCTTGGTTTTTCATTTCTTTCCCCCTCTTTTCTTTCTTATTATCGCTCTTTTCTTTCCTCTCATTTCTCGCGTCCCACAACTTTATTCTCTTTTTTCTTTTTTTCTTTTTTCTTTAATGATGATTCGATCGAACCCTGTGTAGGTTGCCTACATATCATGTCCCTCATGAATCAGATCAAGCGTAGTTCTGGAAAAGTAATGGACAAATAAACTAAAAATAAAAATCTTTTTGGATTTTTCATTTATAATATTTTTTTGGTTTTCAAATACATCATAGGAAGTATGATAACAAAAGACTAGAAAAACTCTTAAACCGCCTAAAAGACTCAAAAACAAGCTCAAAATATAAAAAGTCTCCTCAAGTAGCTCCTGAATGCAGTGGTCCTGGGATATCCATCATGCTCGAGCTGTGGTAAATGAATCCATACCTGAATGAGGAAAATAAGGCCAAATAGATTAGTGGCTCAAGACACTATGTGAGACCACAACACCTCCTATTGGACACATGCAAGACATGATTGAGCTATTTTTGCAAAATGCCTACATGGCCAAGGGTGGCTATTAGTGCAAACTCAACAAAGGTGACCTCAAAGACATGAAAATACCTCACTAAGGGTTATATGGATTCAACTCTCAATAATCATGGCCCAAAATTAATTTGCAGAAATGACCCATTTTGCAAAAACGACCAATAGGCCAGAAGTGGCTAAAGATGCAAACTCAATAAGAACGTGCATTAAAGTAATATCACCTAGTTATGGACTCAAGATCCTAAGACATGGATAATTGAACTACTTTTGCGAAAATAACTCCATTTTGCAAGAATGACCGATGTGGCCAAAAGTGGCTAGACATGCAAATTCAACAGGAACGGGCCTTGAAGTAAGGAGACAGCTAATTGTGGATTCTAGACTCTCCAAACTGGTTTAACAAGCCACTTCACAAAATAGCCCTATTTTGCAACAAGGCCGATGTGGCCAAAAGAGGCTAGACATGCAAGATTTGGCTAAGATCTCGCGAAGCCAAGAACTTAAGACTTACTAGGAAGACCGGACCCTATGTGGGCTGCCTACGTATCCCGCCCCGAAAGACGAGAATCAGGTATACGTAGTTCGGGCAAATTAGATGGGATAGAATTTAAAAAACATGCATCTAATTTGAATGAACTATATTTTTTTTTCTTTTTGAAACAATGATGGAAAATGTAAAAATTTTGTTGGATTTTTTTTTTATTTTTGGAAAATGATGAGAAAGTGCAAAATCTTTTTGGATTTTTTAATTTTATTTTTTTTGATCTTTTTTTGAAAAAGTTGTGAAAGAAATATATAATTGGGTCCTGCTTGCTTTATTTTTCACCCTTCTTTCCCAAACATTGGTCCTCCAAATGACCTTTTAATCCTCAAAGATGCAACATGTATCACATTGGGATGATTGAATGTTTTTTTGGCCACGGGCTCATTTTGACAAAGTTTGGATAGGCCTTCTACAAAGGGACACAGTACCTGGGACCGAGTCCTACTAGGTCTAAACGATATAATGCAAATAAGAATGGCCTAAAGGCTGACCTAAGCTTGGGGTTCACTAACAAGGCAATTCAGGGCAGCACGTGGTCGATGGCGGCTGCTATAGTTGTCCGCCCACTCCACGATCCCACGCCACCCCTCTAAAGACACGAGTGACTCACAAAAAGGCCGTGTATGCTCAAACATACTCCGGAAGACTTGTTGCAGAAAGAAGACCCATGGTTGTGCAAATAATGACAGTTTATAAAGCAGTAACACATAAAGAAAAGCGATAAACAAATAACCAACAAAACAAGGAAATAAGACTAGCAAACCAAAATAAACAAGGAAAATAAAAAAACAAACCACCTCAACCAAATATCCTAAAAGCCAACAAGATCAAGTACCAGCTCGAACCTGCAACTCCCTAGTAGAGTCGCCAGAGCTGTCACACCCCTTTTTTTAAAAACCTCACTAACCCTCTTAAAAATAATAAAAGGATTCGTAAAGCTCAAAAGGGTTTTTAATTAAAAAGTGACAAAATTGTGTTCAAAAAGACTTTCAGGGTCGCCACCTAACATTAGTTTCGGTGTGCCAGGTCACCGTTTTTAAAAAAAATGATATTCCTCTTAAAACACTTTGGTCTCCAAAACTAAGTCTACACCAGAGATTCGGGTAAGGGGGTTCATTCGACTCGGGGAGAAGGTGTTAGGCACTCCCCAAGTCCCGTAACTAGTACGGTTGCATACTTGATCTAGTCGGATTTTAAAATATTCGAATTGAGAAAATAAACACAAAAACTGGAAAATTAACACATAAGAGGCTCGAGGTCGTCCCCACCTAATAAAGAAAAATAAAACAAGAGTAAAACACTACAAGTTCTACTTTTGGCCTCCAATTATAAAAATACTACGGGACATTCCTCGGAATAAAATATATATACAAATCCTTCAGGGCATTCCCCGGATAAATTTGACTAAGGGAACGATCTCTCACCTCAAAACTAACAAAAATCCTAAGGCTTGCCTACCCAAGTGTGGCCGGCCTAAACATGTTCCTAGCGAGCAAAGAAAGAGAATTGAACAATAGAACTAAAATGTAACGTACGTACATTCCTTTATCTTTGTCCAAAGCAACCATTCAAAGAAAGACTTAAACAAAATAACAGTAAGGCTAACCAAGATTAAGTTGTAACAGATCAATTCAACCACTCAAAGGACAAATTAAACAAAACAACAGTGAAGCAACCCAAGATTAAAACCACAGCATATTCAAACTCACAGAGACACGAAATATATCTATGGATTAATAAAAGGGGTGAAAAAAGATGGACCTTTCTACGACTTCGACAGACCGAAAAATTAAAATGGGCAACAGAAACACTGTTACAAACCTCGAACAACGACCAATCAACAAAAACGAACTCCAACCACCCTCAAATTTGATCGAATTCCATGGTTTAAAATCAGAAATCAGAAGAACCTAAAATTTGAAATGAAAATCAAAATGATTTGAATCCAAAATCAGACTAGGAAAATCCGTTCATTCCCTTCCTATGTTTCTCCGTTACTTGCTCTGTTTCTAGATTATTATTATTTTTATTTTAGCTCATCCGCTACTGTTAGTTTTACAATATGTATGGTCGCTGGTTTCCGGTCAGTTCTGGTGGTGAGGGAGTGGTTGCTACTACTTCTTGGTCTGGGTGGAAGGCTATGTGGCATGGAGAAGGAGGAGATGGGGTGGTCCGCGGTGGGATTTGTGCGGTCCGCGGTGAGCAAGGCCAAGCCTCTACGGCCGCACTCGATTTTTATGCGGTCCGCGGTGGAGCTCTATGGCCGCAGTCCATTTTATGCAGTCCGCGGAGAGGGTCTGAGAGGAGTATATTTAAATGGACTTTTCAGTTATTTTTCACTTTTTAAAACCCCAAAAACATAAGAGGCGATTTTTCAATTAACCTTTCTTCTCCAAATCAATTGTAAGTCATTTTTAACAAGTTTTCTTCAATCATTAACATCTTTTAACATGATTTCAACTTCAAATCAATTATTTTCATGAGGGAAATTGGGTGTTTTGGGTAGAACCTAGGTTTTCACAAAAATGGGGATTTTGACCTCGATTTGAGGTCCAATTTCAAAACAAATTACATATTTGAGTTCGTGGAGGAATGGATAATCGGGTTTGGTCCGAATTTCGGGTTTGGACCAAGAGGGCCCGGGGTCGATTTTTGACTTTTTGGGTAAAACTTTAGAAAACTCATTTTCATGCATTCAAATTGATTCATTTAACATTTATTGATGTAATTAAGTAACTTGTGACTAGATATCGAGGTAAGTATTTGGTCTAACCTTAGCTTGAGGGATTAGGAGTTGTGTCCTATTTGTATTTGCTTCTTGTCGAGTACGAAGTATAGGCATGGTGACGAGTATCTATACATTAGTGCAAGCATGACTGTGGGTCTTATATTGTGATTTTCATGACTTCGTTGTATTATTCATGCCTTGGTGAAGATTTCTAATTGTTATATAAAGTTTGTGGAAAGAATTGTGACCTATGAACATTGAGGAGTGTTGGCTCAGGTTGTATAGTGAAATTGTGGAAGTATAAGTGACAATTGAACTTTTAGAGCTTTGGCTCGAGTTGTGAAATGAGTTGTGAAAGTATAAGCGATAATCGAACCTCTAGAGCATTGGCTCGGGTTGTGAAGTGAATTGTGAAGTAAAATTTAGAAAGAGAAGAGATCCTTATGTTGTCACCCTTGTCGAGCTATAGTTGATTTATTTGTTGTTCCCTTGTCGGGATTCTTATTGCAAAATTTCCTTTATTTCCTTACCCTATTGTTTGTGATTATTGTTTGGGTGAGGAAGAGAGTTAAAGCACGAAGGTTGATGCCGTGCATTGTTTGTTATTGTGAGGAAAGAGTGTAAAGCACGAAGGGTGATGTCGTACCGCACAATGTACCATTCCGTGCCGATTTTATTGATTATATGGTGAGGAAAGAGAGTAAAAGCACGAAGGGTGATGCCGTGTATATTTTTATTATATGATTGCTTTGGTGAGGACGAGAGTAAAAGCACGAAGGGTGATACCATGTATTTGTTAATGTCTGATTCTTTGTTGATATCCGAGTTACGTTGTTTCTTTCATTACTTGTTGTGATTTGATTTACTTCGAGGTTATAGATCCCCTTACCCTATTTGCCTTGTGATTGTTGTTTGGGTGAGGAAGAGCGTAAAGCACGAAGGGTGATGTCGTGTATTGTTTTAGTGAGAACGAGAGTAAAAGCACGAAGGGTGATGCCGTGCAAATTGTTGATTTCTGCTTCCTTGTTGATATTTTAGTTATGTTGTTTCTTTCCTTACTTGATGCCTTTCTATTCGGAACTATTATCTCCCCCACAGCATGTTTCCCCCTCCCACATTGACTGGTTATCTCTGTAATTCTTTTCCGCTATATATATATATATATATATATATATATATATATGAACTGCACAGATTTATTTGGTAATCTGGTCCTAGCCTCGTTACTACTTCGCCGAGGTTAGGCTAGACACTTACCAGCACATGGGGTCGGTTGTGCTGATACTACACTTTGCACTGTATGTACATCCAGGAGCAGCTTTCGGACAGTAGTTGGTGGGCTTCCTTCAGTCCACTCGGAGACCCAATGTAGACCTGTAGGCGTCTGCAGGCCCTGGCGTCCCCCTCTATCCCTTTTTCTCTGTTTCATTTTCTTTCTTTCAGAAACAGTGTATTGTATTTCTTCAGACCTTGTATGTAGTAACTCTTAGATAGTCTGTGACACTAGGTTTTGGGGCATTTGAGGTTTTAAAAGTTGTAATAGACGTAGTCTTAAGATATATAATTGTTGACTTCCGCTTATTTATTTAAAATTCTACTTTTATCATATTATCGACTTGTGTTTGTTAAAAGAAGCAAAAAAACAAAAAAAAATGAAAGTGCAGCAAGTAGTTAAGGTTTGGCTTGCCTAGCTCCCATTAGTAGGCGCCATCACGACTCCCGAGGGTGGGAAATCCGGGTCGTGACATTTACGATTTTCTGAGTTCTCCTCCTTTATTCTGCATATTTTTAACTTCAAAGAAAGCAACAGCAAGTGTGATTTGCTACCGAACTTTGTGTTCGCGGAAACACTGGGGTTTGAAGTACCACTACACCAGTGTATAATTCATTCTATCCTGGGAGGAAATAATCCATAACCTTGGGTACTAGGACGGGATTAAATTCCTTAAAAACACTATGAATTCAGTGGGCTCAGATTAACTTATGTTTCGTTTATATTTCCGTTTATGTTATTTTATTTTCTCCAGAATTATTTTACAAGTACAGTTTACTAACAAGCTTAAGGAATTTAACATTAACATTGTATTTGTATTATACTCACTGTTTCTGGAGAGTAAAACCTTTGTGGTTTTCTACTCTATTGGAGATTAAAATCTATGTGATTTTAACGTTTGTTTGTGTCATTCTTTTACAAAAATGACGAATGACAATGGGAACCAGACTATTCCTATGGTGACTGCCAATGCATCGACAAGCCGAACAACACCAGCATTGGCACAGGCGAAAAAACCCAAAAAAATTTCTGGGATTGATTTCAAGCGCTGGCATCAAAAGATATTCTTCTACTTGACTACTTTAAGTCTGCAGAAGTTCATCAATGAAGATGTTTCTGTGCTGCCCGATGAAACACCAGATAATGAACGCTTTCTTATGATTGAGGCATGAAAGCATTCTGATTTTCTGTGCAAGAATTATATTCTTAGCAGAGTGGAGGACGATCTGTATAATGTCTATAGTGGCGTGGAAACGTCAAAAGAATTGTGGACTGCGCTTGAAAAGAAATATAAAACTCAAGATGTTGGGTTGAAGAAATTCGTTGCTGCTAAGTTTTTGGACTACAAAATGGTAGATAGCAAGTTTGTTATTACCCAAGTCCAGAAATTGCAAGTAATTATTCACGATCTCCTTGCTGAAGGTATAAATTGAATTAATATTGATGTTGAAAGTAGTAATTTTAGTATTTTACTACCAGAATTTTTATTGAAGGTTTTGTCATCAATAAATCATTCCAAGTAGCAGTGATGATTGAGAAGTTGCCTCTTTTGTGGAAGGACTTCAAAAACTACTTGAAACACAAACACAATGAGATGTCCCTTGAAGATCTCATTGTTCGGTTAAGAATCAAAGAGGACAAAAAAACTGCTAAAAAGAGAGGCCGTGGAAACTCAACAATAATGGGAGCAAACATTGTTGAGGATACTTCTCAAAATAAGAGAAAGAGGAAGCAGGCTTTTGGACCGAAAAGCAACCCAAGCAAGAAGCGGTTCAACAGAAATTGCTACAACTGTGGGAAAGCTGGGCACAAATCTACGGAGTACCGTGCTCCAAAGAAAGACAAGAAGAAGGGTCAAGCAAAATGGTTGAAAAGCATGAAGATGTTGATGACTTGTGTGCTATGCTTTCTGAATTGTAACGACCCGGCCGGTCATTCCCATTTCTGCTTCTTATTGCTTTGTTCAGTTGTATTATATGTTATCGGGTTGATTGGATCGGGTTCGGAGAGGTTTTGGTAAGGTTTGAGACACTTAGTCTCTTTTGACTAAGCTTAAGTTGGAAAAGTCAACTGGATGTTGACTTATATGTTAAAGGGCTTGGATGTGAGTTCTGATGGTTCGGATAGCTTCGGTAGGTGATTTGGGACTTAGGAGCATGATCAGAATGTGTTTTGGAGGTCCAGAATAGATTTAGGCTTGAATTGGCGAAATTGGAATTTTGGCGTTTTCTGGTTGGTAGGTGAGATTTTGATACAGGGGTCGGAATGGAATTTTGGGAGTTGTAGTAGGTTCGTTGTGTCATTTGGGATGTGTGTTCAAAATTTCAAGTCATTCGGACGTGGTTTGATAGACTTTTTGATCGAAAGCGAAATTTAGAAGTTTTTGGAAATCTTAGGCTTGAATCCGATGTGATTTTGGTGTTTTGATGTTGTTTTCGGCGTTCCAAAGGTTGGAACAAGTTTGAATGAGGTTATGCGATATGTTGGTATGTTTGGTTGAGTACCCAAGGGCCTCGGGTGAGTTTCGGATGGTTGAACGGACCATTTTAAGTTAAAGGAAGTTGTAGATTTTGGTTTCAGCTGTTGCAGACATTTCGCTCTTCACATTCACGAGTGGACCCTTGCGTTTGCGAAGGGTCAGTAAGGGAGGCTGTAGATTTGGCCTTCGCATTTGCAAGGGGCTCTCGTGTTCACAAAGGGTCGGAATGGGAAGCATCGCGTTCGCGATGGTTGGTGAGGCTGAGGCATCGTGTTCGCGATGATGTGGTCGCATTCGCGTATGAGAATTTTGGTGAACGGAATTTTTGTGCTTCGCGAATGCGAGACTTTGACCGCGTTCGCGAAGAAGGACTTTTGATCGCTGGGCAGAATGTTTAAAAGGCCATTTTCGCGAGTTTTGGCCTAAGTTCACCATTTTTACTCGGTTTTGGAGCTTTTTGAGAGAGATTGAAGAGGGAATCAAAGAGAACTTGTTAGAGGTAAGAATTCTGAACTTAATGCTCGATCCTATTGTGATTTCTACCTAATTAAACATGAAATTTAGGGAATTTGAAGCCTAAATTGGGGACTTAGGGCTTGGAAACTTGAGACTTTAATCTAGGGATTTGAGGGGCCATTTATGGTCGGATTTTGGTATTCTTGGTAAGTATGAACTCGTGGGAGGATAAGGATTCCTTTTGTAACGACCCGATTGGTCGTTTTGCCTTCTAGGACACCGTTCCCTTAAATAAAACTTCCCGTGCTTGCTTTAGCTAATTTACGACTTGCGGGGACGGTCGGTTTGGGAATTGGAAGAGTTTGGAGTGAAATATGTCCATTTGATTCTTTAAGATTATCTTAAAAGACTAAGTTTGACTTTGGTCAACATTTTGAGAAAACGGTCCCGGAGGGTCCGTGGGAAAATATGGGACCTGGGCGTATGCCCGGGATCGAATTCCGAGGTCCCTAGCCCGAGTAATGAATTTTTATTAGAAATTGTTAATTTGAAGTTTAAGGATTTAAAGAAATTAAGTAATCATTGATTTCCTAGGTATCGGGCTCGTATTTTGGTTCTAAAATCTGGTACAAGTCCGAAATATATTTAAGACTTGCCTGTAAAATTTGGTGTCAATCCGAATAGTTTAAGGGCGTTTTGGCTCGTTAGAGGGAAATTAAGAACATGAAGTTCATAATTTGGATTCATTTGGTTTTAGGGGATGATTTCTAGATATGGCATTGTTTCGGGTGTTCTGAAGGTTCGAGTAGGTCCGCCTCGTGATTTCAGACTTGTCGGTGAATTCGGACGGGGACCGGGAGCCCCGAGCGTCAAACGACGAGGCTCGAGTGAAGTGGAAAATTTGGAAAAGGGATGAAGGATTGCGGTTCTTGGACCACAGATGTAGGACCGCAGGTGTGGTTCTTCAATCGTAGAAGCGGCCCAGGTGGCCAGGCCAAGAAACCGAAGATGCGGCTCCCAAGCCGCAGAAGCGGATCCGCAGATGCGGCCTTGAGACCGCAGATGTAGTCCCAGCTTTCCCACCCCTTTTCGCAGATGCGGTATAATTCTCTCAGGTGCAGGACCGCAAATGCAGTCGCCTGACCGCAGATGCGGAAATCGCTGGGCAGTGAGGTTCATTTAATACGAGTTCAATACCCTTTTTATCACTTATACACTCTTCTATTGGCGATTTTGGAAGCTTTGGAGAGGAAACTTCCACTTAGCATTGTGAGGTAAGTTTATTCCATCCATCTTTAGTTTAATACTTGCATATTAGACAAAAATTAGGTAAAAATCAAGGGGTTAGAGCAAGACCTAGGGTTTTAATAAAACTTAGATTTAACCACGAAATTTGTTATGAAATGAATTAGGAATCATATATTATTGATCCTTAGGTTGAAGAGAACAACTTCCTTAAAAAAATCTCGGAATCCACGCACGTGGGCCCGGGGTCTGTAGGAAACTTGTGTAAAAGGTTGGGAAATTGCTTAAATAGTTAGAATTCGATCTTGTGAGTCTATATTGACTAGTTCTTACTTCATTTAACTAGTTTGGGATTGTTCGGCTCCGAATTGAGGGCTTGGACTTGTTCTTGATATTTGGAAGTGCGCTTGGAGCGAGGTGAGTCTCCTTTCTAACCTTGTAAGAGGGAATTATCCCCATAGGTATAATAATTGAGAAAATTGCTACTAAATGCGGGGGCTATGTACGCACTAGGTGACGAGAGTCCGTGCGTAGCTACTATGACGTTAATTGCTTGGGTAGATTAGGACCCACATCATGCCTAAATTGTGAATATCTCCATATTAACTTGCTAACGTGATCATTTATGATATGTTAGAGACTTGGAAAGAAATAAAGGTGACCATTTGAACTTGTTGAACTCTTGTAAGAATCTATTTGTATATAAATGCGCTTTTGTGTGTATTCTTGATGTTTCTTGATATTTATGGATCGGGCCGATCGTCTCGGTGTAAATAGATGCATCTATGGTTCGCTCCATTCGACCCTCGGCAGTTCACAGTTTATTTTCTATTGGAGCGGGCCGTCGACCTCGGCATAATGTGCGCATGATACTTATGCGAATCCTTATACATGACTTGTTTTGTTAAGTATTTTGAAATGTAAATGGCTAACTGAAATATGGTCAAGAACATGATTATTGCCTTTCGTTATAAACTGTTGATTACTGGTGATCCCCATGCTTAGCATAACACTTTATCATATTATTTTGACCCTAGTAAGTATCAAGTCGACCTCTCGTCTCTACTTCTTCGAGATTAGACGGGATACTTACTGGGTACATATTGTTTATGTACTCATACTACACTTCTGTACTTAATTGTATAGGATCTGAGGCAGGTATATGTGGTTACCAGTCTGGTGCGCGCCCCTGATTTAGTGACCGAGACTTCCACAGTGAGCTGCTTCCTTCCTATGCCGTTCAGCAACCGGATGGAGTCTTTTCTTACTTTTGCTGTCTTTTCTGTCTCAGACACTAGGATAGAGACATTCTTTTGTACATTCTACTAGATGCCTATACTTGTGACACCAGGTCTTGGCACACACATTAATAGACATTTATTCTGGGTTGTATAATCGGGTTATATACATTATTAATCACTCCTGGTTTTAAATCTAAATTGGAGCCTCTGCTTTACTTGTTTTTGATAAAAGTAATATAAGAATTTAATTATGTTTCCGCATTGGCTTGCCTGAAAATGGTGTCGGGCGCCTTCATGACCTATTACGGAAATGGGTCGTGACAACATGGTATCAGAGCACTAGGTTTACGTAAGTCTCACAAGTCATGGGCAAACCTAATAGAGTCTTGTAGATCGGTACAGAGACATCTGTATTTATCTTCGAGAGGCTATTGGGTATTAGGAAAGGCTACTCTTTATTCATTTCCTATTGTGCAGCGGTTGGTGTACTAAATTTCCCTCTTCTATTCACTCACAGATGGTGAGGACACGCACGGCTGATGTTTCGCACTCAAGAGGAGTTGTTCCCCCTGTTGCTAGAGGCTGAGGCAGGGGCCAGGGGAGGGAACCGGCCCGTGGTAGGGGACGAGGGCGTCCTAGAGCTATTCTAGTAGCACTACCAGCAGATCCTGCGGGATATCCTATCATCGAGGAACAGGGCGAGGTGCCCGCAACTGAGCCTACCCCGGCATATTTTATGACAGCACCGGGATTTCAGGAGGTCATGGGCCGCATGCTACGGTTCATGGATTCTATGACTCAGGCTGGTTTATTTCCAACAGATCCAGCTACCTCACAGGTAGGAGGAGGAGCACAGACCCCTGCTTCTCAAGCTCCAGGTCATGCAGCTACAGTGTATCAGACTCTGGGTGCACTACCCGCAGATGGGGCCCAGCCAATCGCCGCAGTGGCGCCCTAACCCAGACCAGCTGTGGACAGTGACCTACAGAAGTTATTAGACATATGGACTAGACTTCACCCTCCTATCTTCGGGGGTGAGCGACATGAGGACGCCCATGACTTCATCGACAGGTGCAGGGACAGACTGCACAACATGAGGATATTGGAGTCACATGGAGTTGACTTCACTACTTTTCAGCTGGAGGACAGGGCCCGTAGATGGTGGTAGTCCTATGTTCTTGGCAGGCCAGCAGGTTCTCCTCCCCTCACTTGGGGTCAGTTCACACAGTTATTCCTGGATCGGTACATTCCACCCTCTGAGAGGGAAGAGTTGTGGTATCAGTTTGAGTATCTTGAGCTGGGCCAGATGTCGGTGACCGATTATGAGGTGAGGTTCTCTGAGTTGTCTCGACATTCACTCATGATACTTCTCACAGATGCAGAGAGAGTGCAGAGATTTGTTGTGGGGTTACACCCCACTATCCGATCTGGTATGTCCCGAGAGGTAGAGATGGGTACAGGGTATCAGCTAGTGGTTGAGATTGCTCGCATGATTTAAGGGATATCGTCTGAGGGGTAGAGAGCAGATGCAGCAGGATAAGAGGTCTAGATTCTCCAGAGAGTTTAGAGGCGCCCCGACTGGGGGTAGAGGTCAATGTGGGAGGGGTCAGCCCAGCAGGCCCCCATTTTCGGCACCACCACCTGCTCGGGGTGCTCCAGCGTACCCTTATTTTAGCATCATGCCAAAGAGTTCTTATCGCCCGCCAGCTATTCAGGGTTCCTCCAGTGGGTATTCAGGTCCTCCGAATTCTTCTGGTTCCTATTTCAGTGCTATGTCAGAGAGTTCATACCGCCCACCAGTTATCCAGGCCTCTTCCAGTGGATCTACGGGTTTTTAGAGTCAACCATCAGGGCAGCAGGTCACCGCACCACGTAGTTGTTTTGAGTGCGGAGACCCTGGTCACATGAGGAGATACTGCCCCAGACTTCGAGGCAAGGCAGTGTAGTAGGGTCAGCAGCCCATGATTTCAGCACCAGCTGCCCAGCCACGTAGAGGTGGAGGGCAGGCTGGTAGAGGCTGTCCTAGAGGTGGAGGCCAGGCAGAGAGAGGTCAGCCAGCTACTGCTCAGTCAGGTGGAGGCCAGCCAGCCGGTGCTCCAGCCAAATTTTATGCCCTTCCGGCCAGGCCAGATGCATTGGCCTCAGATGCCATCATCACAGGTATTATTTTCGTCGGTGGTAGGGATGCTTCGGTACTATTTGATCCAGGATCTACTTATTCATATGTATTGTCTCTGTTTGCTCGTTTCCTGGTTATTTCTTCTGAGCCTTTGGGCACTCCTATTCATGTGTCCACTCCTGCGGGTGATTCTGTAGTTGTGGATCAGATCAACCGGTCCTGTGTTGTCACCTTCTATGGTTTCGAGAGTAGAGCAGATCTTATGTTGCTTGATATGATCGATTTTGAGGTCATCCTGGGCATGGATTGGTTATCTCCATATCACGCCATCCTAAATTACCATGCCAAGACTGTTTCACTAGTGATACTGATTGTCGAGGTTGGAGTGGAAGGGTTCCACAGTTGATACACCTAGTCAGGTTATTTCTTTCCTAAAGGCTCGGCATATGGTCGAGAAGGGGTGTTTGGCTTATTTAGCTTATGTTCGAGACACCACCGCAAAGTCTTCGACGATTAATTCGGTACCAGTAGTCCAAGAGTTCGCCGATGTTTTTCCTTCTGATCTTCCTGGCATGCCTCCGGATCGTGATATTGATTTCTGTATTGATTTGGCTCCAGACACTCAGCCTATATCTATTCCACCGTACCATATGGCTCCTAAAGAATTGAAGGAGTTGAAGGAGCAGCTTGAGGAGTTGTTGGCGGAGGGTTTTTTTAGGCCCAGTGTATCGCCTTGGGGTGCACCAGTGTTATTTGTGAAGAAGAAGGATGGGACTATGCGGATGTGCATTGATTACCACCAGTTGAACAAAGTCACCATCAAGAACAAGTATCCATTGCCTCGTATCGATGATTTGTTCGACTAGTTGCAGAGTGCTAGGGTGTTTTCTAAGATCGACTTGAGGTCAGGGTATCATCAGCTGAAGATTCGGGACTCTGCTGTTCTGAAGACTGCATTCTGGACTAGATATGGCCATTATGAGTTTCTGGTGATATCCTTTGGCTTGACTAATTCCCCAGCAGCATTTATGGATTTGATGAACAGTGTATTCAGGCCTTATATTGATTCGTTTGTCATCGTCTTCATTGATGACATCTTGATATACTCATGTAGCTTAGGGGAGCACGAGCAGAATTTGAGAGTAGTGCTTCAGACCTTGCGAGAGCAGAAGCTGTATGCTAAGTTCTCCAAGTGTGAGTTTTGGCTAGAGTCAGTGGCATTCTTGGGGTATGTTGTGTCAGGAGAGGGTATTAAGGTGGATCCCAAGAAGTTTGAGGCAGTTTAGAGTTGGCCACATCCTACTTCAGTGACCGAGATCAGGAGCTTCCTGGGGCTAGCAGGTTATTACCGGCGATTCGTACAGGGCTTTTCATCTATTGCATCACCTTTGACAAGATTAACCTAGAAGGGTGCTCCATTCCGTTGGTCTCATGATTGTGAGGAGAGCTTCCAGAAGCTCAAGACAGCTTTGACCACGGCACCAGTTCCTGTATTGCCTTCCGGCTCGGGGATGTATACAGTATATTGCGACGCTTTATGCATTAGCTTGAGATGTGTATTGATGCAGGAGGTGCGAGTTATTGCATATGCTTCGCATTAGCTGAAGGTTCACGAGAAGAATTATCCTGTGCATGATCTAGAGTTGCCGCGATTGTTCACGCCCTTAAGATATGGAGGCATTATTTGTATGGGGTGTCATGTGAGGTTTATACCGATCATCGCAGCTTGCAGCATTTGTTCAAGCAGAGGGATCTTAATTTGAGGCAACACAGGTGGCTTGAGTTGCTGAAGGATTATGACATTACCATTCTTTATCATCCGGGCAAGGCAAATGTGGTTGCAGATGCCTTAAGTAGGAAGGCAGAGAGTATGGGTAGTTTGGCATTCATTCCAGCAGGGGAGAGGCCACTAGCTTTGGACATTCAGTCCTTGGCTAACAGATTTGTGAGGTTGGACATTTCAGAGCCCAGCCAAGTTCTTGCGTGCGTGGTGGCTCAGTCTTCTTTATTGGGGCAGATCAAGGCCCAGCAGTTCGATGATCCACATTTAGCGGTTCTCAGAGAGACGGTACTTCAGGGAGGTGCCAAGGAGATTTATATTGGCGAGGATGGTGTTTTGCGGCTTCAAGGCCGTCTATGTGTTCCTAATGTCGATGGTCTGAGGGAGAGGATTCTAGAGGAGGCCACAGTTCGCGGTATTCCATTTATCCGGGTGCCACGAAGATGTATCGTGACTTGAGGCAACATTTTTGGTGGCGGAGAATGAAGAAGGACATAGTGGAGTATGTGGCTAAATGGTTGAATTGCCAGCAGGTTAAGTATGAGCACCAGAGACCGGGTGGCCTACTTCAGTAAATGCCTATTCTGGAGTGGAAGTGGGATCGCATTACCATGGATTTCATAGTTGGGTTGCCGCGGACTTTGCGGAAGTTTGATTCAGTATGGGTCATTGTAGATAGGTTGACCAAGTCGGCTCACTTCATTCTAGTGGCGACTACCTATACAGCGGAGAGGTATGCTCAAGTTTATATTCGAAAGATAGTCCGGTTGCACGGTGTGCCTGTTTCCATCATATCAGACAGAGGCTCTCAGTTCACTTCCCATTTCTAGAGAGCCGTTCAGAGTGAGTTGGGGACCCATTAGAGCTTAGCATAGCATTCCATCCTCAGACCGACGGGCAGTCAGAGCGGACGGTTCAGATTTTAGAGGATATGCTTAGAGCATGTGTGATTGACTTTGGGGGCAGTGTGTTATCAGTTCTTGCCTTTAGCGGAGTTTGCGTACAATAACAGATATCAGTCCAGCATAGAGATGGTTCCATACGAGGCTTTATACGGTCGACGTTGTCGTTCTCCTATTGGGTGGTTTGAGTCGGGTGAAGCTAAGTTACTCAGTACATATTTGGTACAGGATGCCTTGGATAAGGTAAAGTTGATTCAGGAGAAGCTTCGCATAGCTCAGTCCAGGCAGAAGAGTTATGCAGATCAGAAGGCACGTGATGTATCATTTATGGTTGGCGAGAAGGTTCTCTTGAAAGTCTCGCCAATGAAGGGCATTATGAGGTTCGGGAAGAAGGGCAAGTTAAGCCCAAAGTTTATTGGTCCCTTTGAGGTGTTGCGGTGAGCTGGGGAGGTTGCTTATGAGCTTGCTTTACCCCCCAGCTTATCGGGAGTTCATCCAGTTTTTCATGTATCGATGCTTCGGAAGTATCACGCCGACCTATCCCATGTGTTGGACTACAGTACTATCCAGCTAGATGACAGTTTGGGTTACGAGGAGGAGCCAGTTGCCATTATTGATAGACAGGATCGCCAGTTGAGGTCCAAGAGGATTTCTGCGGTGAGGGTCCAGTGGAGGGGCCAACCAGTTGAGGAGGCAACCTGGGAGTCCGAGGAGGACATGCAGAGCAAATATCCCCATTTATCAGCAGTTCAGGTACTTTTCTATGTCCGTTTGAGGACGAACGTTTGTTTAAGAGGTGGAGAATGTAACGACCCGATTGGTCATTTTGCCTTCTAGGACCCCGTTCCCTTAAATAAAACTTCTCGTGCTTGCTTTAGCTAATTTACGACTTGTGGGGACGGTCGGTTTGGGAATTGGAAGAGTTTTGAGTGAAATATGTCCATTTGATTCTTTAAGATTCTCTTAAAAGACTAAGTTTGACTTTGGTCAACATTTTGAGCAAACGGACCCGGATCCGTGATTTGACGGTCCCGAAGGGTCCGTGGGAAAATATGGGACCTGGGCGTATGCCCGAGATCGAATTCCAAGGTCCCTAGCCCGAGTAATGAATTTTTATTAGAAATTGTTAATTTGAAGTTTTAAGGATTTAAAGAAACTAAGTAATCATTGATTTCCTAGGTTTCGGGCTCGTATTTTGGTTTCGAAACCTAGTACAAGTCCGAAATATCATTTAAGACTTGCCTGTAAAATTTGGTGTCAATCCGAATAGTCTAAGGGCGTTTTGGCCCGTTAGAGGGAAATTAAGAACATGAAGTTCATAAGTTTGATTCATTTGGTTTTAGGGGATGATTTATATATTTGGCGTTGTTTCGGGTGTTCTGAAGGTTCGAGTAGGTCCGCCTTGTGATTTTAGACTTGTCGGTATGTTCAGACGGGGCCCGGGAGCCCCGAGCGTCAAACAGACGAGGCTCGAGTGAAGTGGAAAATTTGGAAAAGAGCTGAAGGATTGCTGCTTCTGTCATAACCGCATTTGCGGCTCTTGGACCGCAGATGCGGGACCGCAGGTGTGGTTCTTCCATCACAGAAGCGGCCAAGGTGGCCAAGCCAGGAAACCGCAGATGCGGCTCCCAAGCTGCAGATGCGGTCCCAGCTTCCCCCCCCCCCTTTTTGCAAATGCGATCTAATTCTCGCAGGTGTGGGACCACAGATGTGGTCCCCTGACCGTAGATGCGGAAATCGCTGGGCAATGAGGTTCATTTAATACGAGTTCAATACCATTTTTATCACTTATACACTCTTCCATTGTCGATTTTGGAAGCTTTGGAGAGGAGACTTCCACTTAGCATTGTGAGGTAAGTTTATTCCATCCATCTTTAGTTTAATACTTGCATATTAGATAGATTAAACACTAGAAATTAGGTAAACATCAAGGGGTTAGAGCAAGACCTAGGGTTTTAATAAAACTTAGATTTAACCACGAAATTTGTTATGAAATGAATTAGGAATCATATATTATTGATCCTTAGGTTGTAGAGAACAACTTCCTTTGAAAAATCTCGGAATTCGGGCACGTGGGCCCGGGGTCGGAATTTAGGAAACTTGTGTAAAAGGTTGGGAAATTGCTTAAATAGTTAGAATTCGATCTTGTGAGTCTATATTGACTAGTTCTTACTTCATTTAACTAGTTTGGGATTGTTCGGCTCCGAATTGAGGGCTTGGACTTGTTCTTGATATTTGGAAGTGCGCTTGGAGCGAGGTGAGTCTCCTTTCTAACCTTGTAAGAGGGAATTGTCCCCATAGGTATAATAATTGAGAAAATTGCTACTAAATATGGGGGCTACGTACGCACTAGGTGACGAGAGTCCGTGTGTAGCTACTATGACGTTAATTGCTTGGGTAGATTAGGACCCACATCATGCCTAAATTGTGAATATCTCCATATTAACTTGCTAATGTGATCATTTATGATATGTTAGAGACTTGGAAAGAAATAAAGGTGAACATGTGAACTTGTTGAATTCTTGTAAAAATCTATTTGTATGTAAATGCGCCTTTGTGTGTATTCTTGATGTTTCTTGATATTTATGGATCGATTCGATCGCCTCGGTGTAAATAGATGCATCTATAGTTCGCGTCGTTCGACCCTCGGTAGTGCACAATTTATTTTCTGTTGGAGCGGGTCGTCGACCTCGGCATAATGTGTGCATGATACTTATGCGAATCCTTATACATGTCTTGTTTTGTTAAGTATTTTGAAATGTAAATGGCTAACTGAAATATGGTCAAGAACATGATTATTCCCTTTCGTTATAAACTGTTGATTACTGGTGATCCCCATGCTTAGCATAACAATTTATCATATTATTTTGACCCTAGTAAGTATCAAGTCGACCTCTCGTCTCTGCTTCTTCGAGATTAGACGGGATACTTACTGGGTATATATTGTTTATATACTCATACTACACTTCTGTACTTAATTGTACAGGATCTGAGGCAAGTATATCTGGTTACCAGTCTGGTGCACGCCCCTGAATTAGTGACCGGGACTTCCATGGTGAGCTGCTTCCTTCCTATGCCGTTCAGTAGCCGGATGGAGTCTTTTCTTACTTTTGTTGTCTTTTCTATCTCAGACAGTAGGATAAAGACATTCTTTTGTACATTCTACTAGATGCCTATACTTGTGACACCAGGTCTTGGCACACACACACATTAGTAGACATTTATTCTAGGTTGTATAATCGGGTTATATACATTATTGATCACTCCTGGTTTTAAATCTAAATTGGAGCATCTGCTTTACTTGTTTCTGATAAAAGTAATATAAGAATTTAATTATGTTTCTGTGTTGGCTTGCCTGGCAATGGTGTCGGGCGCCTTTATGACCTATTACGGAAATGGGTTGTGACACCTTTGATGTGATTTTTATCGAGTTTTGAGATGTGGACCCGGGGGTCGGGTTTGGCCAATTTCGGGATTTTTGGTATAATTTGATTATTTTCGCTTGGGCTTCGATCCTTTAGCATATTCTAATGTTATGATTCTGATTTTGGGTAGATTCAGTGCGAGTTGAGGCCGAGGCAAGAGGCAAAGGCGTCGCGGAGTAGTAATTCACCTGGTTTGAGGTAAGTAGCTATTGTAAATCTGGAACTGAGGGTCACATGCTAGGTGACGAACGTGTGGGCGTGCACCGGTAGGGATTATGACTTGGTCTATCCCGTAGCGACTATTAAGCCACGTACTTGAGTTGAAACCTTATGATATCTCATGTTTTAGACATTTATACTGTATTATGGGTTGTATGACATGTTTGGGGCCTTGTGCGGACCTGTTGAGACCCTTAGGGGCATTTTTACTGCTTTTCCTCACTCTATTTGATCAAAAGCATATCCTTAGTCATGTTTTACCTGTTTATTGTTTTAAACTGGTTTTATCACTCTACTTCTTAATGTGAGAACTGTTCGGACTGAGTTCCCTGATTTATACTGTTACGCCTGAGTGGTTGTGAGGTTAATGACTGAGAGAGGTTGAGGACCTAATGGTGAGGACTAAAAATATTATGGATCAGGTTGCACGCCGTAACAATATTATATGTATATATTATGGATCGGGCTGCACGCCGAAGTAATACTTATATGGATCGGGCAGCACGCCGCAGCGATATATATATTGGATCGGGCTGTGCATCGCAGCGATATGATGTTTGGGCTGTAGGAGCCCCTCCGGAGTCCGTACACCCCCAGTGAGCGTAGTCGACTATAAACTATGGATCGAGCTGCATGCCGCAGCGGTTATTATAATTATTACTATTATGAGGTGTATTTGAGCCTGAGGGCTGAGTGTGAGTACTGAGTGACGAAAGCAGAGTCACGAGTGACTGAGAGGCTTGCCCGAGAGGCTATATTTATGAGTGATACCTTGCCCGAGGGGCCCATTTATGATATTTTTACTGATTTCACTCTTCTTTTGAAATAAGCCTCTGTTGAAAACTGCTAAGTAAATGAATTCAAGGTATTTCAAATGAAACTGAAGCTTTATGAAGAAACTAGCTTTAAAACTATTGAGTTTAACTTGATAATCTATCGTTTACTCTTCTATATACTTTTAAATTGCTCGTCATTGCTTTCAAACTTTATTTACTTTAGTTACTTACTGAGTTGGCATACTCACGTTACTCTCTGCAACTTGTGTGCATATCCAGGTACCCGAGCGGCAGAGTGAGGGTCCTCAGCATTGTCAGAGTTTGTCGGAGATTGCAAGGTAGTTGCATGGCATTCGCAGCACTGCTTTCTCCCTCTTGTCCTTGTTTTCCCGCATTTTAGACTTGTTATGTATTAGACAGTCAGATTTGTATATTTAGAGGCTCTAGACTCGTGACACTAGATGTTTGAGCTATGTTGGTTTACTGTTCTATTGATTTCCGCACATTTTTAGCTGTTTTAAACACTTCTTATGAAAACTGGTATTTAAACCCGTGTTAGAAAAATGGCTTTATAAAAGAAAAAGGGTTGTGATAAATGTTAGGTTGGCTTGCCTAGTGATGTGATAGGTGTCATCACGATCGGGTATTTGGGGTCGTGACATGAATGCAACCTGGTGGGAAATCCTAAGGAGTGGTGGATTGATTCTGGAGCCACTCACCATGTTTGTGCTATTAGGGATGCCTTTGCAACATATGCTCCTGTTGGACTCGAAGAGACGTTTTCTATGGGAAATGCTGCAACCGCCAAGATTGAAGGATGTGGGAAGATCTTTCTGAAGATGACTTCTGGCAAGGTGGTGACTTTGAACAACGTCCTTCATGTTCCCGAGATTAGGAAGAATTTAGTCTCTGCTGGACTTCTTGTTAAAAATGGTTTTAAGTGTATTTTTTATCTGATAAGGTTGTAATAAGTAAGAACGAAATGTTTGTAGGAAAAGGTTATCTCACTAAGGGCCTTTTCAAGCTGAATGTAATGGTTATTGAGAATAATAATAAAATTTCAGCTTCGTCTTACTTACTTGAGTCAAATGAATTATGGCATATACGTTTGGGTCATGTCAATTATAAAACCTTGCGTAAAATGATTAACTTGGAAGCATTACCTAAGTTTGAATGCGGCAAATCAAAATGTCAAATATGCGTGGAATCTATGTATGTTAAACATCCTTATAAGTCAGTTGAAAGGAATTCAGATCCTTTAGACTTAATTCACACAGATATTTGCGACATGAAGTCAATACCATCTCGCGGTGGAAAAATATATTTCATAACTTTTATTAACGATAGTACTCGATATTGCTATGTTTACTTACTTAATAGTAAAAATGAAGCAATAGACACATTCAAGCAATACAAAAATGAAGTTGAAACACAACTTAACAACAAAATCAAAATGATAAGAAGTGATAGGGGTGGTGACTATGAATCTCCTTTTGAACAAATATGTTTAGAATATGGAATTAATCATCAAACAACGACCCCTTACACGCTCTAATCCAATAGGATTGTGGAAAGAAAGAATCGTTCATTAAAGGAGATGATGAACGCATTGTTGATAAGTTCTGGTTTGCCACAGAACTTGTGGGGGAAGTCATTCTTACGGCTAACCGAATACAAAATCGAGTACCCCATAGCAAAACACAATCCATTCCATATGAAAAATGGAAAGGAATGAAGTCCAACTTGAATTATTTTAAAGTGTGGGGTTTTTTGGAAAATGTGCAAGTTCCTAAACCCAAAAGGGTAAAAATAGGACCGAAAATTGTTGATTGTGTTTTCATAGGATATGTGACCAATAGTAAAGCATATCGATTTCTGGTTCATAAATCAGAAAATCCCGACATTCATAATAATACGCTTATAGAATCAAATAATGTTGAGTTCTTTGAAAATATATATCCACATAAAAAAGAATGTGAGTCGATTGGTGAAGGATCTAAACAACCTCGGGAAGAAATAAAAGAAAGTACATTTAATCAGGAAGATCCAAGACGTAGTACTTTATTTGGACCAGATTTTGTGACTTTCCTATTGGAAAATGAGCTTCGAACATTTAAAGAAGCTATGTCTTCTTCAAAATTATTGCTTTGGAAAGAGGCAGTCAATAGTGAAACAGAATCCATATTGAACAATCATACATGGGAATTAGTTGATATTCCTCTTGGAAATAAACCGTTAGGTTCTAAATGGACCTTTAAGAGGAAAATGAAAGATGATGGCACTATTGACAAATATAAGGCAATACTTGTGATCAAAGGGTATAGACAATGAGAAGGTCTTGACTATTTTGATACATATTCTCCAGTTACAAGAATTACGTCCATACGAACGTTAGTCACATTAGCTGCAGTTTATAGTCTTGAAATTTATCAAATGGATGTTAAGACGACCTTCTTAAATGGAGATTTGGAGGAATAAATCTAAATGGAACAACCTGAAGGTTTCGTGGTTCCAGGTAAATAATAGAATGTATGTGGACTTGTTAAGTTCTTTTACGGACTAAAACAAGCAGCCAAACAATGGCATGCGAAATTTGACCAAATAATGTTGTCAAATGGTTTTAAGGTAAATGAATGTGATAAATGTGTGTACATTAAAAATGTTCCAAACACATAGTCATTGATTTCATATATGTGGATGATATGCTGATAATGAGTAATGGCATTGCCAACATAAATGCAACTAAACATATGCTAACTAGCAGGTTTGACATGAAGGACTTGGGAGTTGCTGATTTAATTCTGGGAATTAAGATCCATAAGACTCATCAAGGTCTGACATTGTCACAATCTCATTATATTAAGACAATACTTGAAAAATTCAAGCACTTAGGGTTTAAAGTTGCAAAGACTCCAATTGACGTGAATCTTGCATTAACAAAGAACAAAGGTCAAAGCATATCACAATTGGATTATGCTCATGTGCTAGGATGCTTAATGTACATCATGAATTGTACATGACCATATATAGCTTGTGCTATAATTAAATTGAGTCGATACACGAGCAATCCAGGTCAATCTCATTGGATGGTAATGAAATGAGTTTTGAGATATTTAGAACATACCTAGGACTTTGCTTTGCACTACAGTAAATATCCTGCAGTGATTGAGGGATACTGTGATGCAAATTGGATCACCGGTTTAACTGATTCTAAGTCCACAAGTGGATATGTATTCACTATTGGTGGAGGAGCGGTATCTTGAAAGTCATCTAAACAAACTTGTATCGCCCGCTCTACAATGGAGGCTGAGTTCACAGCCTTAGATAAAGCCAATGAAGAAGTTGAATGGCTCTGGAATTTATTGGAAGACATTCCATTTTGGCCCAAATCGTTGGCACCAATGCGCATATATTGTGATAGTCAAGCGGCAATTGGAAGGACTGGGAGCGTTATGTATAACGGTAAATCTCGTCATATACGACGAAGACATAAAACCGTTAGGCAATTACTCTCTAGATAAATTATCATGATTGACTATGTAAAGTCAAGCGATAATGTGTCGGATCCACTTACAAAAGTCCTAACTAGAGAGGTAGCTGAGAAATCATCAAGGGGAATGGGACTATGGCCGAGAACAAGTAATTGTGGCGGTAACTCTACCTAGAAGACTGGAGATTCCAAGATTTAGGTTCAAGGAGATCAGACAAAGTCATTAATGACGGTTCAACATTGTCAACTAAAATTTTAGTCCATTCTCGTGACGAGACAATATTCAGTACCAAGGATAAAGCACTAAGGCTTTTTAATAATTTCTAAATTTGATACGGGGCATATCAAATAGTGTATCTACGGGATGACACGTTTAGGAATCACCTATATAAGTGTGAAGTGTTAGCCGCTTCAAAAAGAATTTGTAAGGCCAGTTCTCTACGCACTTATGAAACCAGGCAGTGTTCATGGCTGAAACGAACACAACAATGAGAACCAAAGATGGTTAAGAGTTGGTTGTGTGACTTATGGTTGTCTAGGTATACACCAAAGTTCGACGGTTCAAAGATATCAAATCTACCGATTGACCGAGTATATCCGACATAAGTTTACTACGGAAAGTTCAAAGGGAAACTTACTTATCCAGATGCAATTAATCCTTGCTTGCGAATCACACAGTTTTTCATGTATATTTCAGTGATATAGTCATTCCCCATTCATGTGGGGGATTGTTGGGTTTTTTAAGTATATTAATGCTTAAAAGAGGGTGAATGAAAAATGGAGGGAAATGAAATATTTGAGTTTCATGAAGATTCCTTCCTTGATGAAGGGACATAATCTCATATTGGAAGAGGAAGAGGTTTTAATGGGTATATAAGCAATTGCTCTTTTTCTAGCTCTTAAAGAGTTGAGAAAAAGGCAAGCCTCGCACTGTCGTCATTGCTCGCTCGGCTCAACTTCAGCTTCGGATTTGGATTTGGTCAAATGATCGATTGATTGATTAATTTTTTGGACCAAATTGATTTGTTAATAGTAAATATTAATACAAATGTTATTAAATATCCGTTTTAATAACAGAATATTAATATTAGATCCAAAAATATTAATAATAAATCCAACCGTTTACCATTTTTTCGTTTTCTATTTTTGTAATAGAAAATTAACCACCCTCTTCAATTCTCCCGGTTTATTGTTGAGTAAATTGCCGTTTATGTTATGGCACTTATGCTATGACCATTTTGCATAAATAGTTATTTTGAAGAGTTGCACATTTTCAGTTTTCAACCCAACATTGGCTATAAATACCAGTCCATTCTCACAGAATTTCCATACGATTTTCTGAGTTCTCCTCCTTTCTTCTGCATACTTTTAACTTCAAAGAAAGCAACAGTAGGTGTAATTTGCTACCAAACTTTGTGTTCGCTGAAACACTGGGGTTTGAAGTACCACTACACCAGTGTGTAATTCGTTCTATCATGGGAGGAAATAATGCATAACCTTGGGTACTAGGAGCGAATTAAATTCCTTAAGGAAACACTGGGAATTCAGTGGGCTCGGATTAACTTATGTTTCATTTATATTTCCGATTATGTTATTTTATTTTCTCCAAAATTATTTTATAAATACAGTTTACTAACAAGCTTAAGGAATTTAACATTAATACTGTATTTGTATTATACTCACTATTTCTGGAGGGTAAAACCTTTGTGGATTTCTACTCTATTGGAGATTAAAATCTATGTGATTTTAACGTTTGTTTGTGTCATTCTTTTACAGAAATGACGAATGACAACGGGAACCAGACTGTTCCTATGGTGACTATCAATGCATCGACAAGCCAAACAACGCATTGGCACCGGCGGAAATACCCGAAAAAATTTTCGGGATTGATTTTAACCGCTGACAGCAAAAGATGTTCTTCCATAATAAGTTGTAATAAGTAAGGATGAAATGTTTGTAGAAAAAGGTTATCTCACTGAGGGCCTTTTCAAGCTGAATGTAATGGTTGTTGAGAATAATAATAAAATTTCAGCTTCGTCTTACTTACTTGAGTCAAATAAATTATGGCATATACGTTTGGGTCATGTCAATTATAAACCCTTGCGAAAAATGATTAACTTGGAAGTATTGCCTAAGTTTGAATGCGACAAATCAAAATGTCAAATATGTGTGGAATCTAAGTATGTTAAACATACTTATAAGTCAGTTGAAAGGAATTCAGATCCTATAGATTTAATTCACATAGATATTTGTGACATGAAGTCAATACCATCTCGAGGTGAAAAAAAGTATTTCATAACTTTTATTGATGATAGTACTCGATATTGCTATGTTTACTTACTTAATAGTAAAGATGAAGTAATAGATGCATTCAAGCAATATAAATGAACTTGAAACGCAACTTAACAAGAAAATCAAAATGATAAGAAGTGATAGGGTGGTGAATATGAATCTCCTTTTGAAAAATATGTTTAGAATATGGAACTATTCATCAAACAACGACCCCTTACACGCCACAATCCAATGAGATTGCGGAAAGAAAGAATCGTTCACTAAAGGAGATGATGAACACATTGTTGATAAGTTCTGGTTTGTCAGAGAACTTGTGGGGGGAAGTCGTTCTTACGGCTAACCGAATACTAAATCGAGTACCCTATAGAAAAACACAATCCATTCCATATGGAAAATGAAAAGGAAGGAAGCCCAACTTGAATTATTTTAAAGTGTGGGGGTGTTTGGCAAAAGTGCAAGTTCCTAAACCCAAAAGGGTAAAAATAGGACCGAAAACCGTTCATTGTGTTTTCATAGGATATGCGACCAATAGTAAAGCATATCGATTTTTGGTTCATAAATTAGAAAATCCTGACATCCATAATAATACGGTTATAGAATCAGATAATGCTGAGTTCTTTGAAAATATATATCCGTATAAAAAGGAATGCGAGTCGATTGGTGAAGGATCTAAATAACCTCGGGAAGAAACAAAAGAAAGTACATTTAATCAGGAGGATCAAAGACGTAGTAAATGTCAAAGAACATCTATTTTATTTGAACCAGATTTTATGACTTTCTTATTGGAAAATGAGCCTCGAACATTTAAAGAAGCTATGTCTTCTTCGGAATTATTGTTTTGGAAAGAGGCAGTTAATAGTGAAATAGAATCCATATTGAACAACCATACATGAGAATTGGTTGATCTTCCTCCTAGAAATAAACCGTTGGGGTTCTAAATGGATCTTTAAGAGGAAAATGAAAGATGATGGCACTATTGAAAAATATATGGCAAGACTCTTGGTCAAAGGGTATAGACAACGAGAAGGTCTTGACTATTTTGATACATATTCTCCAGTTACAAGAATTACGTCCATACGAACGTTAGTAGCGTTAGCTGCAGTTTATGATCTTGAAATTCATTAAATGGATGTTAAGACGACCTTCTTAAATGGAGAGTTGGAGGAAGAAATCTACTTGAAATAACCTGAAGGGTTTGTGGTTCCAGGTATATAAAATAAGGTATGTGGACTTGTTAAGTCCCTTTATGGACTAAAACAAGCACCCAAACAATGGCATGCGAAATTTGACCAAACAATGTTATCAAATGGTTTTACGATAAATGAATGTGATAAATGTGTACATTAAAAATGCTCCAAATCACATAATCATTGTTTTCTTATATGTGGATGTATGCTGATAATGAGTAATGACATTGCCAGCATAAATGCGACTAAGCATATGCTAACTAGCAAGTTTGACATGAAGGACTTGGGAGTTATTGATTTAATTCTGGGAATTAAGATCCATAAGACTCATCAAGATCTAGCATTGTCACAATCTCATTACATTAAGACAGTACTTGAAAAATTCAAGTGAGGTTTGGGAGGATAGTGTGTATGCAAACTTTATCCCTACCTGAAAGGTAGATAAATTATTTCCGATAGATTCTCGGCTCAAGGCAAAATGAAAATAAAGCAGTAGCACAAGTATTAACAACAACAAGATAATAAGAAAATGAAGCAAAGGGGACAAATACGTAAAAGTAGAAATCTAACAATAATATAGAACCAGACTAACACAAATACTACTGGTATGTAAAAGAAACACTCTCGACTACCTACTAGTCTTCTGCCTTAAGCTGAAGCGACACCATATCTTTCCTATTCATGTATCCCCAATACTTCCTTGGCCTACTGCTACCTCTCCTTAAACCCACCAGGGCCAGTCTCTTGCACCTCCTCACTGGGGCATCTGTGCTCCTCCTTTTCACATGTCCAAACCATCTAAGTCTTGCTTCCCGCATCTTGTCCTCCACCGGAGCCACTCCTACCCAGATGCTCTTATTTCTTCATTCCTAATTTCATCCATTGTGGTATGCATGTACATCTATCTCAACAGGGGCGGAGCCATAATGTTGATAGCAGGTTCGGCCGAACCCAGTAGCTTTTGTTCAAATCCTGTATTTTTATTAAGAAATTTAATAAATATGTATAAATTATTAATTTAGAACCCAGTAACTTAAAATGATTTTAATCCCAAACCCATAAGGTTCAAATTTTAGCTCCGCCTCTGAATTCTCAACATCCTCATTTTTACTAGTCTCATTCTGGACAAGGGAGTTTTTGACTGGCCAACACTTTGCCACATACAACATAGTCGGTCTAACAACCACTCTATAAAACTTACCTTTAAGTTTAGATGACACGTTCTTTTCATATAACATACCATATGCGAGTCTCTATTTCACCCACCATGCTCCGATACGATGTGCAACATCCCTATCTATTATTTTCTTGGATAATAAACCCAAGGTACTTGAAACTATCTCTCTTAGGATGACTTGTACATCAAGCATCACGTCCTCACTGAACTTGCACTCCAAGTATTCTATCTTGGTCCTACTCAACTTAAAATCATTAGACCCCATGGTCTGTCTCCAAACCTCTAGTTTCATGTTTACACCCCTCGTGTCTCGTCAATCAAATCAATATCATCCGCAAAATAACATACACCAAGGCACCTCCCTTGAATGTGCCACGTCAGACGTTGTAGCTTGAGGTTAAAATATTCACCATTTGAAAGGAAGTAGGGGTGGGCATTCGGTACTTCGGTTCGATATTTAAGAATTTCGGTTCGATATTTCGGTATTCGGCTTATCAATTGTGTATACCAAATAACGTACCAAAATATTTCGGTACGGTTCGGTATTTCTTATTTTGGTTCGGTACGGTTTCGGTTTAAACCAAATCTTCACTGGAAAGCAGATTCGGTTATAATGATAAATGCATAAGATATGGTTGCTCATGCAGTTACTCTATATTTGAGCAAGAAAAATAACCACTGAAAACTTATTTAAACGTTAATATTTTGTATATAGAAAGATTGACCATTGGGCCTTTGCAATGAGCAGATAATTCTCCATGAATTTGAGATTGGTAGTTGGAACTAGTGAGAGTTTGCTTGGTTTGTTGCTGCAACATTTTGGAGGGAGTTTAGTAGATAATATTTGTGATGGGAACAACTGGACCAAGGTGTTGTTATTTAAGCCCTGATTAAGAAGCACATCTTACTATATTATAGTGCTCTTCAACTGCTATAACTGCCCTCAAGTTGTAAACTTAAAATACTACAGTATTTTTCGGGCAGAATTGAAGTGAGCTCTGGAAATTCGTATTAGAATTTGGACTTTTGGGGCGTGGGCTTAAGGTTATTGGGCTAAAAAACAAAACAAAGTTGGGCTTGAACTAAACTATTTCGGTATTTCGGTATACCGAAATATCAAAAACCCAATATCATATACCGAATCGAATTACCGAAATATCGAATTTTTTGTACCGAAATAAACTGAAATACCGAAAAAAACGAAACCGAAATACCAAATTAATTCGATTTGATTCGGAATTCAGTTTTTCGGATTTTATGCCCACCCGGAAGGATAACAATTTTCCCATAATTTGCCTACTTGATACCCATAATATAGTTTCAAACATTTAAAAGGCAGGGAAACAACTTGCCTACTTGATACCCATAATTTGCAAAATAATATGCTTTCAAATTTCAAAGGTAAGAACACGGAAACATCTCGCCGCAAAGAGTATGCCATTTGCCAAAGTAAACGCGGTTGGTCTGAGTTATAACCCCAAATTCCAACAACATATATATTTGTACATTACACTTTTCCACTTAATCAAAAATTAATTGTTGTATATTTTTGTCTTATTAACTTACTTAATTATCATAAGTTAATTAATATGATTTAAAGTCAAATTATTTTTCAATATAGAAGAATTTTCCTTGTTATATTCTCTCCGGTCTACTTTAATTAATTTTTGGCCTTTATTTTTTCTGGTTCATAATATTTAATTTTTTCAGATATCAAGAAGATATTAACTTTTTTTTCCAAAGTTGCCCTTGGAATAAAATGCCTAGGAGTATTTGTTATAAATTCAATGAATAAATTAAGATTAATTTAGTTAATTTTATCATTAATTAATGCTAATTTTTTTTTAAAATATATGTAAACACAATCAAAAAAATTTAATTAAAATTAATTAAAATGAACCGGATTGGGGGAGTTGTAGAAAGGAAACATTACATATATAATATAAGTACTAAAAAGGAAAGAATACTTTTTTACTTGCTTTCATCTACAAAAGGAAAAAAAAAAATAAAAAAAAATACTAGAGTTAGAGGAGAAAATTGGAGGAGGGAGAATCGGGAGAAAGCATTGGACTACATAAGAAGAGAGAGCGTGGAATGCTGAGATCTTCTGGTGAGGAATCAAGAATCAATACGAAAGTTTAGTGTGTATATGGGGGGTGGTGGTACATTTGTGGATGGTGTTCTTCGCTGGTTTCAACGTCGTCACAACAATGAAGATGCGATCTTGACTGATCTTCAGAAACCCCATAATACCCATTTACAAGAAAGAGCAGAAGATAATAATAATAATCAAGACTTTACCATTACTGACGATTTTGACATTACTGGTCTAAAGCTCATCAAAGTACCCAAACGGCTTAGTTTCCCTATTTCTGCCCATTCTACAATGGATCCTCTCAAAAAGGTTTCTTTTCTTTTTGACCATTTTGTCCTTTTACCTACAGAATCTTGGACCCCCTTTTTGTTGTCTTTTCTTTTGGAGTTTACTGTTTTACTAGAATACTATTAACTGCTTAATTTGATGTGGATGATCTGTTTAAAAGGGCAGCCGGGGCACTAAGCTCCCGCTAGGCACTAAGCTCGCGCATAGCAGCCTTACCTAGGGCTCGAACCCGTGACCTGCTGGTCACGTGGCAGCAATTGTACCAGTTACGTCAAAGCTCCCTTTGCGGATGATCTGTCTTGATGTCTGTAATTCACAAACACAGTCATGGTATATTGCACCTACTGATTTAAAATCCTTGACCCTTCTGTTTGAGAATGGATTTTTGCAGCTTAATTCATTCTGATCTTCCAGTCTGTATGTTCAGCAGATGAAAATTTGATAGTCTTTGGTATCATTGTGATCAATGATCGAATATTCTCAGGCCAAATGGTGCTGTAATTTCTGCAAATTCATAATTTTGCCCAGAAATTTGTATTTATGTTAAGTTCTAATAGAAAGTATCAGATGGATTTTGGTCCATGGGGATGTCATGTCAAAGCACCAGCTTTCTTGATTACTTAGCTTTTCCTATTCATGTCAAAGCACCAGCTCACCTTGTTGCGTACAATAGACCCTTATGATCCGTCCCTTACCTGGACCCCGCGAATTGCAGTAGCTTAGTGCACCGGGCTGTCCACTATATTTGTATTTTCTAGCACGTGAAGTTACCTTTAATCTCCCCTTATTATATTTTAACATCAATGTCAATTTACATGGTTAAGAGGAGGGCGTGGGGTATTGCTGCTATTTCACCTTTCAGATGTATATGAGATTTTTTTTAATGGGATGTTCTTTTCCAGAATGCGTTGGAGACGGAATTCTTTACAGAATATGGAGAGGCAAGTAGATACCAAGTTCACGAAGTAATTGGAAAAGGCAGCTATGGAGTCGTGGGATCTGCTGTCGATACCCATACTGGTGAAAGAGTTGCAATCAAGAAAATTAATGATGTATTTGATCATGTTTCTGATGCTACAAGAATCTTGAGAGAAATCAAGCTTCTTCGGCTACTTAGGCATCCAGATATCGTAGAAATAAAGCACATTATGTTGCCTCCTTCTCGGAGAGAGTTTAAAGATATTTATGTTGTTTTTGAATTGATGGAATCAGATCTCCATCAGGTAATTAAGGCCAATAATGATCTTACTGCTGAGCATTATCAGTTTTTCCTATACCAGCTTATGCGTGGACTAAAATATATTCATACAGGTTTGTTCTTTGTATAATTTGAAACGTGCTTTTTGCTACCTGTAACTATAGAAGTAGAAGTTAAAGTTACCTAGGTGATAACCAAACCTGCCGTTTTTGCCCCCTTACCAGCAAATATTTTCCACCGGGATTTAAAGCCGAAGAATATTCTTGCTAATGCTGACTGCAAGTTGAAGATTTGTGATTTTGGGCTTGCTCGTGTATCATTCAATGATGTGCCATCAGCTATTTTCTGGACTGTAAGTTCAAATTTAGAAGGCTTCCTTTCTGCCATTGTTTTTTTATACATGCTTTTTGACTGGTATTTCTGATACATTTATCTTTTCTGATGTTTTAAAGGATTATGTTGCAACTCGATGGTATCGCGCCCCTGAGCTATGTGGCTCCTTTTTCTCTAAGGTAAGATTTTTAACCTTTTTATCTTCTTGATTTTTTATGCAACAACTGCAATGGCACTAATTTTCAGAGTTTAATAGTTCGTTTTGTTTCGTATATGCAACAACTGCAAGGCACATATGTTGAGTACAGTTAATGACACCTGGTGTTAATGTATTATGTTCAAGATTGTTTCCCATTATTTTCTTACTTCAGTCTTTTGCACTTAAGTGTCAACGTATTATGATCAAGATTGTTCCCCATTATTTTGGTACTCCGCTCCTCCAGTCTTTTGCTTTCCTTTGAGATTCCTAGATTATATGTCATTCTATTTCCTTAGGGAGAGGGAAAAACACTTGTGAAAGTTATTATTTTTCACTACATTGGCGTTGATATAGGCAATGGATGAGATGCTAAGAAGCTAATTCTCTTGCATTTTACATTGAAACATGGCTTGGGGACCTATAGTTTATACCGCTTTAAAGACAAAGATTTGTTCCTTGTCAAATTTTGATAAAAGAATTATATTTGGAAAGACGTGGTTTCACTATGAAACAACTTTATCATACATGTGAAGACTTCATTTGTGTTTTTGACAAATCTTTGTTGACTCATTTACATGTGATATATACTATCTCTGAGAGTTCTCTATTTGCAGTATACTCCTGCTATTGATATTTGGAGCATCGGATGCATATTTGCAGAATTGCTTTCTGGAAAACCGTTATTTCCTGGAAAGAATGTGGTGCATCAATTAGACCTAATCACAGATTTGCTTGGGACACCTCCTCCCGAAACAGTTGCAAAGGTCAGTTGTGATATTATATGCATTTCTTTCTGAGGTTTTCTTTGATATTGTGCTATTCTTTTAGCACCATCCTGATTATTTCTATATGCTTTCTGTTCGAAAGTATGTGTTTATTACTTGCAAGTAGACATGTTTGAGAATAAAAGATAAAGTAAAAAGAGTTTTTTGCTGAGAGGTTCCATGGCGTCACCTTTTACATGCCACTTTATTTTTCTTATTTTATGATTTTTTTTTTTTAAATTCAAAACTGGCAGATCAGAAATGAAAAGGCAAGAAGATACCTCAGTAGCATGCGGAAGAAACAACCGGTTCCATTTGAAAAAAAGTTTCCAAATGCAGATCCTTTGGCGTTACGCCTACTTGAACGACTGATTGCATTTGACCCTAAAGATCGGCCATCGGCAGAAGAGGTAGTGATTGAAAACAAATCAATGTTACTTCATCTGCTAAAGGAAATTCTCAAGTCCAATTGGCTTAGAAACACTAATTGTGCCTTTTTTTAGGCATTGTCGGATCCATATTTCCGTGGTTTATCAAATGCTGATCGTGAACCATCTAGACCGCCAATATCAAAGCTTGAGTTTGAATTTGAGAAAAGGAAACTGGCAAAAGAAGATGTTAGAGAACTCATCTATCGTGAGGTGCTGCTTTCTTTAGTATAATAATAATGGCTACCTTGTTAGTGAAATGGTTCAAAGGACTGACTTTAATCTTGTCTTGAGCAAAACAGATTTTAGAATATCATCCTCAGATGCTTCAGGAGTATCTTAGTGGTGGAGATCAGACTAGTGGCTTTATGTACCCAAGGTTAGCTGCTAACTGAAGCTAGTTCTAATACTTTTGTGTTCTTTCTTTTCTAAAAGTTGCTCTGCCTCTTTTGCAATAAAAGCTGGTATTCTTAGTCTTTTACTGGTGGTCAACAAATATAAGGTACATCTAGAGTTTTAACTACTACTCTTCAAAAAATGGAAGAATATCACAAAACATACACTAATTTTTCTTCCTTTTAAGTTTGGAAAAGTTGGTTGTGCTGGAAGTTGTGCTCCTCCCATCCTCTCACAGATAGAGACACAGCAGTGAATCTTCTGGAAATCAAAGGCATTAAGTTTTCAGCAATGAGATGAAAATAATTTCTTAAAACCAAATACCTTAGGCCTCTCTATTCTGATCGTTGTGCTAGCAATACTGTTGTATAGAAAGGATTTCTGCGACAGTAGGGTTGCTGCAGACTTTTAACACAAGGATTGCAAAAGAATATTCATATTACTTTTTTCAACAATGTTGGTGTCCGAGCCAACTTACGCGCACTTCGACTAATCCACCTAGGATCTGCCATCTCTTACTAGCACAAGTACCGGGTAACTTTGCCCACCAAGACTTAGGCTGATTGGTTGAAGTCTCACCTAGTGTCGCCTCAGCTGGAATTTGAACCTTGATTCACTAGGTTTTCACCCTGATTAGTGATTGTCTGATTCATCGTCTTGTGTTGGATCTAATTGATCATCCTTCTTTTAATCTTTTGCAAAGACATGAGTGCTCTTTATCATTTTTTCTCTATCACAGATAGTCGATTAACGTCTTTCAGACTCCCACTTCATATAATTAGGCTAATATATTGTGCCTAATAAGTTTCATCTGCTTCTATTTCTGAAGATTTTTATATTTTGCTATTCAAGGAAATATTGATCATGGTCTTTCTTTTATGTCAATTTAGTGGTGTTGATCGGTTCAAGCAACAATTTGCACATCTGGAGGAGCATTATGGTAAAGGTGAACGTAGCACCCCGCTTCAGAGGCAGCATGCTTCCTTGCCTAGGTGTGTAGTCGAGTCTATGGTTCTTTCTCTGTATTTAAACTACACACATTATTATGCTACACATAAAAAACAATCAGATTTGAAAAGTAGTTTCTCTGAAAAGTTTATCAAATAAAACCAAGGGTTTTTAAAAATACTTTGTGCTTTTACATATGGATGTAGATTTAGAGTTGCTTGCGTTATTTTGTGCAATGACTTACCATTTAGCTCTTATTGTTTGCATATTTCCTCTCTTTTTTTGTCACTGGCGACCTTTGGATTTGTTTACCTGCGATTTCAATCGAGTAGCATCCTTTGTGATTTCAGGATGATGTTGTGCCTATTAAAGTCTCTAGTTTGTCCACATACTTGTACAAAATTCAAGTATTACAGTAGATTGCTAGTTTGGTATTGTACTTTAAAAGCCGAGGGATGTATGTTTGACTACACATATATACAGTTAACATAAGAACTTATTTTCTTTTTGGAATACCTCCGCTGCAGGGAGCGAGTTCCTGCACCGAAAAATGACACCTCTTCCCAAAATAATGATTGTGAAAAGCGAACTGTTTCAACAACTCTTCAGAGCCCACCAGGGCAGTCTGAGGGATCAGAGAACTCAGTTGTCGGTACACAAAATGGAACTAATCAGGCAAATTACAGTGCTCGTAGCTTGCTGAAGAGTGCTAGCATCAGTGCTTCTAAGTGTGTGGAAGTTAAAAGAAGAAACACAGAGGTACTCTTTTTATTCTTCTCTTGTTGCTCGCTTTTTGGATATTGCACTGAGTCTGTTGTTTTCTTTCCCTTGTTATATATTTCAAGCGTTATCTTCTCCAGTAAAGTTTGCCAACTCGCCAACCGGTAAAGTTGCTGCCATGTGACCAGGAGTTCACGGGTTTGAGCCGTGGAAACAGCCTATTATAGAAATGCAGGTTAAGGCTGCGTAATGGACCTTTGTGGTCCTGCCCTTCCCGGGAGCTCGCGCATAGCGAGAGCTTAGTGCACCGGGCTGCCCTTTGTCTTCTCTGTAGCTTTTTAAGCTCTAGAAAATCTCATTGGTATTTATAACACCAATAATCTGGATGACTTCTTACTTATTACTATTTTATTTTATTCTGTTTCTCCTTGCTCCTCGTCTGATTGTTGGTATGATAGGTGTTGATACTGTATCAGCTTCAGTTAGTTTTAGAGCTTATTTTAATAGTTCTGATAATTTGGAGGTTGCAATCTTAACTCCATTGATTTCTCTGCTATGTTCACTTGTATTGTCTAAACATCAGGGAAAATTGTGTTTCCATAGAAAAATGAATAAAAGAACAAATGCAGACAGTAACAATAACTATACACTCAATAAAGCAAGTGATGAGAATAAATGCCAGTTGTTGCATCTTTTATATTCCTTTACTCATTTGACCTGACTTATTCATAAATGTTTTCATAGGAAGAGCCAATTGAAGAGGCAAACGAGGAAGTTGATGATTTGTCTCAAAAAGTTGCTGCTCTCCATGCTTAATTCTCTGCAGTCGTCTTATACATTACATTTTGATGATGTGCTCTACCATGTCACTGTTTATCCTGCGAATCATCAACATTTTGAAGTTCCGCTCCTTGATTTCAGGTAGAAGCTAATTTTAGGACGTCAGTTTGTTATTTGTGCTATAAAAAATTTAATTGTGTACCATGAGAGAAAATGCTCCAGCTATTTATGGATCGGAGACCATTTTTCTCTCCTTAGATGAGAAGGATAGTTATTCGTAACTAGTTCAAATTTGTAACGATTTGATAAATCATATAATACCCCTATTATACCTTTCTCGAATACCTTCCCTTGTATGGCCTATTATGCAATTGGTTGCTAGATGAATCCAGTGGCATCCGCAGACTGATCCTGATCTTTATTGGTCGTGTATTGATATCGAAATGCCTGATTACTCAATTATGTCATTGATAATTTCCCCTCAGTTGCTACAGATAGTTTATGAGATACTGCTGTTATACTGGATGGTAAATTGGAGCTGGTATCATATGATTCTGATTATAAGGCTGAATAGGGGTATTATCACTTTTAGCTTGTGTCAGAAACTATTTACATCCGGTTGCAGAAGTGTATGAAATTTGTATAATTTTTATATATAACATACACAATGTAAATATATACAAAAAATATAGACATTTTTTCGGCTATTATTTTTACAGCCCCATACAGTGCCATTTTTTCCAGCTGATATCTCTCAACTGCTTCTGGTTCTATTTGTGGTGCAAACTATAACGAATATGAAGGTGTGAAACTAAACTGAATATGGATCAGTGTATAATTTTTTTTGTGTATTTTAACATTTTATAGTACTTTTACCAAACCTCCATAATCTTTAACTTGTATTGCAATAGCTCAAATTTATGTTTAAGTTCTCACACTGAACTAATTAAAGGACTGTATGTGAAGATTTGTATGGTAGCTGTGGATTTTATTGTTCCTTTCTGTGTTTGGTTCTTAAATGGCCATTTGTCTAGAATTCAGGACTCTTTTCACCGAGTCTGAATGTAAAACTATTATGGCGATCTGTAAATTTTACGACTCTAGCTGAATTAAAGTGCTACTTAATTATATGAATTTTTTTAATACTTTATTACATAGGACTAACCATTTACTATTCCAAATTATTCACGGCAAACTAAAAGCCTCCTAATGGGTAAATCCTCTTTGATACATATATAAAGAATAAAAAAGATCATGTCTTAACATGATTAGAGTACTTTATTGTCTCGAATGCACTACACACGATATGAATATTTCATCTAAATCAGAATTAACTAAAAATATAATAGCATTATATAAATGAGAATGGCAGAGAGAGGAAGTGTTTCAGATCGTGCGTATAAATGGGCACAGTAATGTTCGTTTCTCTTACGAAATTGAGATTGGTTTAACTTCTAGGTTTTTATCCTTAAACCCGTTATATTTTTAAATTATGAGCTTATTTTAATATTTGTGACATATTTATGTTCCATGTCAAAATGCTAGGTTCTTTGAACCCATTAAACTCATGCTCCATCGGCCTCTTACCATATTCCTAAATACAAATTAAACAGTAGTAACTTATGTACGTTGGATTTTACTTCAATATCGAGATTTGTCATTTGATTAACTGCTTATCCAACTATCAAATCCAAAATAGTAATAAAGAGAAAGAAAATCCTGTAGGAATATATAGTAATTAATGCAAATGATAAAAACTGAGGTCCACACACCACAACAATCTACCTTTTGTCAAACACAAGACAGTTGGTCTTAAAGCTACTTTCCTCCCGATTTATTTATTTATTTATTGAGATAAAATTATTAACCATGCACCTTGAAAACAAGGGCCTTCTGCTTTAATCACGAAATTCTTATAGACAATATTCAAGCGATCTAGTAAAGTGCAACATTAGCAAATGACCTAAAAAATTTGGGACCAAGGACTATCCCAACTTCTCTTTGTTTATATTTTTTTTACCCTTTGTCTTACCATCATCGGAACAATTGGCATCATTCTTGGGCAACAAAGGAGGCTTTTGTGCTGCTTATCCTCCTCGTTTGCTGGAACAAATATCGATTCAAGATTTAAATTTTAAGTTATAGGTTCATGTCTACTATTCGTTACAATTTCAGTGCAATTTTACACATAAGTTTATAATCCACGCCGAAAATTATGGATTTATTTGAACTCGTACTTAAAATGGTACATCCGCCCTTGCGGGAAGAGTAACTAAGCCTAAAATATGTGGTCAATCTTTCACTAGGCGCAAAGTGCTTGTATAGTTGTATGTTCAGAACTACTTCAGGGTTCACTGTTCAGGCTATTTATGCATCATTAGTAACGGATTTGTATTTGTAAGCAAATAAGGACCAACAATGTCACATGTCAACCAAATGCATAACAAGTACACATTCCTTAACAGCATGAAAAAATCGAATCAAATCAATCTCCTTCTTTGTTACAATGAGAATTTCCAAAAATGTTTGTTAGTAATCCGTATTCGTAAAATAATTCTAAGAAACAGAAACAACGGAAAAACAAAAATGTAGAAGAAGCAAAATTATATCTGAGCCTAATGAATTCACGTATTTCCTTAAGAAACTTAATCCCCTTCTAGTACCCGAAATTTAGGATTATTTTCTCCTATGATAGAATGGATAACCACATTGGTATAGCGATACTTCAAACACCAGTGTACAGTGAACACAAATGGTGGCAGTAAATCACACTTACTTTGTTTTAGAAAGAAAATAATGCAGAAAGGAAGAAATTTCAGAATTTTTGAAAGGAAAATTTGAGGGAATGATCTGGTATTTATAGCATCAGGTTGGGTTCAAATGAAGAGCCGCAACTCTTCAAGAATGGCTCGCATAAGACGGCTATAACGAAAATGGCTATTTACGCAAAATAAAATCGGAGGGAAATTTAAATTACCGTTACAAAAATGGTCAATTTGGATTAATATATAATTATTTAACAAATAAATTTTGTCCAAATAATTAATCAAATGTGAAGTCGAGCGACGACATCGCAAGATTTGCTTTCTTCTCAACTCTTTAAGAGCTAGAAGAAGTGTAATTATATATATACACACTCAACAAATGAGCTTTCCTCCTCCAATAATATTTCTTTGTAAGGAGTGAAATTCAAAATTTTATTTTTCCCACAATTTCCTATTCACTAAAACCCAACACTGTTTATTGGAGCTTCATACTTTTGTAACAGTATATATAAATTAATGAAGAATATCCAATATTCTCTTGTTTTGGAAAATTCAATGAGATAGACACATATACTCCCTCCGTTCCAGTTTATGTGAACCTATTTCCTTTTTGGTCCGTTCCAAAAATAATGACCCCTTTCTAAATTTGGAAATAATTTAGCTTAAACTTACTATTCAACCCTTAATGAGAAGTTTTTATAACCACACAAATACTCTGGGTCCACAAATTCCAAAAGTCTTCATTTTTTCTTAAACTTCGTGCCCAATCAAACAGGTTCACATAAATTGGAAGAGGGAGTATATGTTATCATTCATTTCCTCTTAACTTTTAACACGCTCCCTCAATTTCATTATAGTAAAATAACCTTGTCTTTGTAAATCTTTACGAAAACAACGGACTATGTCCGCGCTGGCCACACCACTCACATTTGACATTATATTACGTGCGTACCCTAATATGTTTTCTATAAATAAACTTGATTCTCACTACGTACTTGCCATCCCGCCCCATTCTTCACACTATACTCATCACTATATATATTCACTAATAGTAAAGAATATGATCAATAAAGCCACTCCATTGCTGTTTTTGCCGCTTCTTGTGATAATATTAAGCACTTTAACTCTCATTCAGAGCGATAATGTGTTGCCAGAGACGACGGTTTTCGACACCGGAGGGTTGAGCAGAGACAGCTTTCCAAAGGATTTTGTGTTTGGAACATCAACTTCTGCTTATCAAGTTGAAGGTGCAGCCAGTAAAGATGGCCGTGGACCTAGTGTCTGGGACACTTTCATAAAAAAGCCAGGTATTTTTTTTTCTAGTATGTATCATGTTTTTTTAATACTTTTTGGAAGATTTTGATCAGCGGAAGTTTGAGTTTTTTCCTGGTATTAAAACAGGACGTGAGCCCAATAATGCAAGTGGAGAGGTCTCTGCGGACCAGTACCATCGTTATAAAGTAAGTTTACATGTATTCTGCCAAGAGTCAATTTCTACGTTAATTAGTGTATTTACTATTCTTTGTGATAATAATGAGTCCGGGAGTTAATATAAATATATATATATTCTACTAAAAGGAAATATGTTGTTTCTATACATGTAAATCAAGGAAAATATAGTCAGATTCCCTTTGTACCGCTGTATTCTTTTGTCTAAATTCTTAACCTTTCCGGTGTCACTAACAACTTGTTTGGATGGTTATTTCGTGTCGTTTTATAATGTATTATATTGTGTACTACATTGTATTGTATTGTTTGATGAATATAACGTTTTGATAGATTGTATTGTTTGTCGTTGTTTCATAATGTCACACACGCACGAACAATGTAAAGAATAAACTTATACTATTATTCTAAGAAAAAATAGGATATAGAGTAGAATTATTATATAAAAAAGTAAAGTAAAGGATAAAATATAATTTTTTAATAATAAGAAGAGGCAAGATGAGAGAAAAAAGTTAAGGTAAAAATATCACAATACCAAATCCGTTATTACATTGTATTTAAAATAACTATATAATAGTTAACAAACCATCCAAACTGTTAATCTAAATGTTCTTGAGAATGTAACGAAGTTGATCGTTTTTTTTATTTCCACAAGATTATTTTAGGAAATGCCATATATTTAAATCAGCTAATGAAACTAGAGCAACGCGGTGTTCCGTATTTTTTTTATTGCTATCGTCCCTAGGCTCATGATATTTAGACCACTTAATATTTTTGTATCTCATTTTAGTTCTTTTTTTTTAAGATGAAACTGAAGATTTGACTTTCTTTCTTCTTTTGTTTTGACTTGAGAATTAGAAGGTTTGTTTTTTGGTTAAGATAATTCTTTGAAGAGTTATTTGTTGTAAAATTAGTAGGTCGCAAATGTCATCTTCAATCGCCGCTTGGCTGCGAGAATAGTCAAAGAAAACGATTTCTGGTCTTAACATATTTTAATTTTGAAGGATAATCTTTTATATGGGAATATGAAGCGACAGCTTTAACAAAGATTTGTTTATGGGTTTTTACAGATTTTCCCCCCCTAATTGTGGGGGGTAAAAATCTGTTTTAGCCATCACCAAGGTCAATTTGATAGACAAAATGATTAACTATATACTCCATTACTCTTTCTCGTAACACGAGCTGTGACATGACAGTATAATTATCCTTGAGAAGATTTAAGAAATCCAATGTTCAAATTGAACTTTTTTTTTAAAAAAATACTGTTTACCTTGTCAAGGATCACTACTCCATCCCGTACCAATTTATGAGTAGTTTTGACCAATTACATTTATGTTAAAATATTTGACGTTTGGACAAAAAAAAGACCATTTATTACTTCTTTTGAATTCAATCCATACTGTTTAAGTTAGTGAGGTTTAACTAAATAAGATGTATAAAGAGAGAGAAAGAATAGTTTAGACAAATATTGACATTGCTATTCAATAATCTTCTTAAATGATGTACACAAATTTTACTGTAAAAGATAAGAATATGGACCGGAGGGAATAGTGGTTTTGCACAACTCTCATGGATAATAGCATCATGTATAGAAATTTAACCTTAAAATAATTACGATTTTATGACGTGAAAAATTAACTGAATCCTTTTCTTGGATACAGGAAGATATTGATCTAATGGTGAAGCTGAACTTTGATGCTTACCGTTTCTCAATTTCTTGGTCCAGGATTTTCCCAAGTAATTTCATGTCTCCTTTCTTCTTTTCACTTCTCAACTTTAATATCTAGCCTTTTGCATAAACATTAATAATATTCTTTTATGTCTCACTTTTCCAATGTAGATGGAACTGGAAAAATTAACTGGAAGGGAGTTGCTTATTACAACAGGTTGATTGACTATATGCTCAAAAAAGGTAAAACTTATCAATGTTTGTCCATAAGATGTGCTAAAAATAACATGTGTGGTATGAATGTAGCTTTTTGGCAGCACGTACAGACACACCTATTACATTTTGTCTAGAACTATACATATATTATGCGTACATTTGTCACAAAAAATAGTCGATGTAAGGGTACGGGTTTAAAATGCTGCATTAGTTTATATTGAACATTTTTTTTTTGCAGGCATTACTTCATATGTTAATCTTAATCACTACGATTTACCTCAAGCACTTCAAGATAAGTACAAGGGATGGTTGAGTCATGAAGTCGTGTAAGTACAGTTGTACCTCTGTATAACATCATCGCTATATAACAATCATTCACTATAAAAATTAAGTTTCTTTGGAACCATCTTTCATGTTATGTTATAATATATATTTTTTATAACAATATGTTGCTATAACAACTAAAAATATTTAGAACAAATGAGGCTGTTATAGAGAGGGTTGACTGTATATCAAGAAAATATACCCCACATGATTTCTTGTCTTGATGAATAAGATAAGCTAAGGTTAAAACCTTGTTACTTCTTTGTTCTGAAAATACTTTTGCCATTTAAATCTTGCAGGAAAGATTTTGCTGATTATGCAGAATTTTGCTTCAAAGCATATGGAGACAGAGTCAAGAATTGGTTCTCATTTAATGAACCAAGAGTTGTTGCTGATCTTGGGTATAACACTGGGTACTTTGCACCTGGTAGGTGCTCCAAAGCATTTGGCAATTGTATATCAGGGGATTCTGCAACTGAGCCATATATTGTTGCACATAATCTAATATTGAGCCATGCTGCTGCAGCTCAGAGATATCGCGATAAGTATCAAGTAGGATAATCCTTTTTTATGTTTAACTTATATACACTAACAATGTAAGAACTTTACGTTATCGTATATTTTAATATGTTGTAGCAGGTAAGCTGCCTTTTTTTCAGACCACTAATCTTATTTCTATTATAGACGATTACTTGTGCTAGTTATGGAAGTTGAAACTATTTCTTTTCTTCTTTTTTTTTTGCTTTATCTGGATATAACGGAAACTGTGCCCTCCAAGGGTAGTACTAAGACTTCGTACATGCTACTCTCCTCATACCGTACTTGTGGAATTTCACTAGGTTGTTGTTGTTGTTGCTTTATCTGGATATCGTACACCATATTTCAACTCAAGACATACTAGGAGAAGAGGAGCAAGTTTTAACTTAATCTTCTAATGGCAATCACAGGAGAAACAGAAGGGAAAATTTGGAATTATCTTGGATTTTGTTTGGTTTGAACCTCTGACTAGATCCAAAGTGGACAATTATGCTGCTCAAAGAGCAAGAGACTTTGAATTGGGATGGTAAGAATTTGCAAATATGGCACTTCATCACTTAATACTATTCAATCCTCTGCTTAAGCCTTATATTAAGAACAGCAGTTTATTTGGACTTTATTATACAGGTTTTTGCATCCTCTAGTATATGGAGAGTACCCCAAAACCATGCAAAATATTGTTGGAAATCGATTACCCAAATTCACAAAAGAAGAGGTTAAGATGGTCAAAGGGTCAATTGATTATGTGGGCATAAACCATTATACTACCTTCTACGCATTTGATCGCCATCTATCCAAACCAAAAGCCCTTGGCTACCGTCAGGACTGGAATTGTGCATTTGCTTGTAAGATACTAATGTATTAGTTTCACTTCTTTCTTTTAGCTAGCTGAAAAAATGTTCTGATTTCCTATATAAAGACTATTTGATTCTAAATAGCCTGATGCAGATGATCGCAAGGGAGTACCAATTGGTCCTAGGGTAAGCACATTGAATTTAATGTTTTTGTACCTCAAAACATTGGTGTATTTGATGCCATGTGACCGCGGGTTACTGGTTCGAGCCGTAGAAACAACATCTTGCAGAAATGCAGGATAAGACTACGTAAAATAGACCTTTGTGGTTCGGCCCTTTCCCGGACGGCCGGATCCCGTGCATAGCGGGAGCTTAGTGCACCGGTCTGCTCTTTTTTACCTCAAAAAAAGACTATATTCCTAAATGTTGGCTAATTCCATCTTTATTTCGAATGCCTGTAGGCGCACTCCGACTGGCTCTATATTGTGCCTTGGGGTCTATACAAAGCTGTCAACTATGTAAAAGAAAACTATGGAAATCCTACCATCATTTTATCAGAAAATGGTATACTTAATCAACTAGTAAAATGTTTTGAAACTGCTATTACCGAGTCTTGTTTGAATTTCCAGACCAATTTAAAAGGAATTCTAAGGACTAACTATAGATGATTTTTCAGGTATGGATTATGCAGGCAATATTTCCCTTCCTGAAGCTTTGCAGGACACCAAAAGGACTGATTACTACAGAAGCTATTTGGCCGAACTGAAGAAGGCTATCGTTGAAGGAGCTAATGTCACAGGCTACTTCGCGTGGTCATTGCTCGACAACTTTGAGTGGAGACGGGGTTATACTTCTAGATTTGGTATAATCTATGTTGATTACAGAACACTCAAGCGATATCCGAAGATGTCAGCCTATTGGTTCAAGCAATTACTTCAACACCATATGCATTAAGCTGACTTTGCCTCCTGTATTTGCTTTCTCTTTTAAATAGTTTGCTTTGTATAGGAAATGCGTGTTTAGAGTAATTGGCCCCCGTAGGTTGGCTTTGTGAGCTCTTCTTAGAGGCTAGAATTTCTAGTCCTGGTAGTTTTATAGAACATCATATAGCCTTCAAGCAATATACACGGGCACTGTAGTTTCATGATTCGTAATATTTCCATGATTCCAGCATTTCCACCGTTGAAATCGAGATCTCGCTTATCAGATTCCATTGTGGAAGACACAATTTTTCTGATGAATTCGTCATGATATACTTAATCCATGCATAATATCATAAAAAATGAGTACAAATTTTTGACTACTACTTAGCATTAGCAATAGGTCTCTTCAACTACTTATGAGGTTTGAACCGCCAACCAACTCTTTCGACTTGAGAGTCATCAAAAGAATGAATGACCGCTAGAGGGGGAAAGTGATAGACATTAGTTCCCTACTACATCTTTGTTAGGTGTTGTTCCGATAGAAATTGAATGACCACTAGAGGGGAAAGCATTTATAAGTCTTGAATCACTGCAAAAACTGTTCTCTTTTTTGTTATTCAATAGCTCTTATCTGCCGTACCATCAAGATTCTAACTGTCACAAATTTACATAAAATTGAAGACAAGTTTGCAAAATCTCTTGTTCACAGAATGAGCAATAACCTACGGCTAAGAGTGCCGATTTTCATGTCCTTTTGTATGCACAACCAAAATAGTGGTACTAATAAGTAAGAAACCAAACAAGGGAAGAAGAATAATTTTGCCTTTGAACTATTTGAAATGTGTTAATTTTGTTCTCCGTTTCATTTTTGGCCTAAAATTGCTCTCACTATTAGCTAGGTAGTGTTTGACCCAAAAGATACTGAACCCTTTTTGGTTAAATCAATTAAAAGAAGATAAAAGGGTAAATCTCAGCTAAGTATAATAAACTCCAGAATGAGAGACATGAAGGATGAACAAAGTAAATAGTATGTATTGATCTCGTGGAACAGATGAATTAAGTGTGTGAAAAATGATCACCAAGAATGTAGAGTGAATATTACAATGGAAGTTCTTCGTCCCAAAAAAGTCCCCTTTACAAGATTTTTTCCTCATCATATATAAGGGACAACCCCCTTCTGTACCCTAAAAGACATATCATAGGGAATATTCGAAGGTATATTCCTAATGCCCCCTGCTAGGCCTACACTACTGCAAAAGTCATATGCCTTTTGTCCACTGTCGGTCGTCGTCGTCCTCCATAGGACGTCATGCTGTGAATGTGAGCACGTGATTTTTTCCCTATATGAATTACTCTCATAAATTCAAGAAAATAATTTCTTTTCATTATTTGCAATTTTGTGGATTTTTGTGGCATTTTCTGTTAATTATTTGCATTTATTTGTGCATGTTTATTCTATTTTAATTAATGGAAAATACAAAAAATGTGTTGCATGTGCATTTAGGAGTTAATTTTGCATTTTTAGAATTAATTAGTAATTAAGTTACTTTATAATGAGGGAAAATCACAAAAAATAGTTCAATTTGTACTTTTAATGTTAACTTTTAGTTTTGAGTAGATTCCTTTAATTTATTGTCATAATTATCCTTAAGGATTAATTATTGTTTTTGGTCAATTAGATTCTAGGATTTAATTCAGATTTTTATTTAATTTTGAAAAAAAAAAAGAGAAAGGAAAAGGAAAAAAGGAATTAATTTTGAAAAGGAATGAAGAGATGGGTTGTTTAGGCCAAATTAAATGATTTTTATTCCAGGCCCAATGTTTTGCTCTCCAAACCTGTCTGGGCCAACACCCACCCGGAACCAGCCCCTAGCCCGGTGCGGTCTCCCACTTGATCGAACGACGTTGTTTTAACGGCCTTTAATCTGAGCCATTGATCCCTTCTGATCCAACGGATTAGAACTCGACCTCCCTATGGTATATTACTGTCCGAACAACCCCTACCCCCCACACCATTCCACTTCCCGTCTCATTCTGCCTCTCTCCCAAACCTTAGAGACCGCCGCCTCCACCTTGCTCCGCCTTACTCCGCCCACCGAAAATCGCTTCACGGCGGTTCTGGTAGTCCAATCACTACTAAATTAACACCATGAACTCCCCTCCACCTCCCCATCCCAAATCGCTAAACAATTCCCCTCAAATCCCCCTCCACCGCCTCGAATTTCAGATCTAAGGTCAGCGCCTAAAACCCTAAAATTCCCAAAATCCGCCCAGAATTACACCACGCAACCCCTCATCTCCTTCCTTCCTCAAAATGTGCTTGTTTCATCTCAAACCGGTCCATCAGTGGTGGAGCAGAGGTCTGGAACGCCCTAGGTTTCTCCCTAGTTTCTTTTCTGGTTCAGCAAGTTGAGTGAACCCAAAACTGTCATTAATCGTTTGTCTTTTGTCAAGGACAATCGATTAATGATCGTCAAAGGTTCACTTTCTTCTTCAGAAGGTTGTTCGAGTTCATGCAGTTCTTGCTAAAGCAGGTCTGGGATAATTTTCTTGGTGTCGATTGGTTTCCTTTTGATCTTTTCTTTTGTTTGTTTGTTGTATTTCCAGCTTCTTCCTTCAGAAGTTTCATTTTTTGCTTAATTGCATTATGTTTCTGGTTTTAAGTTCATTAGTTAGCTTGTTTGCTTAATTGTTAATGACAATCGGTTTCATAGGGTTTGAGTTTAACTTGGTTTCAATTCGTGAGATTCTCTTCTTTCTGCTAGGTTTCATTTTATGTTTGTGAATTAATTCTGGAACTGAAGCATTAAGATTAGTCAAGTATAGTTCATCGTTTGCATTAATTCTTGTTTCAAGATCATTTTCTGAATTCATGTCTATGTGTGAAGGATTTTAGGCTAGTTCTTCATAATTTCAATAATTGTTTTGAATTTCAATCTGGTTGAAAGTGTCAGCTCGTTTCTTTACTGTTTATTGTGATTGTGAGCATTCAGAACTTACGAAGGGGTAAGTGCATAACTAGGAAAACTTTAGGGGTAGCTCTGGGAATTGGTTTAAATTGGAGAATCTTTTCATAACTGATTGGGAAGCTTCCTAAATGGACAACTGTTCAAAAATTATTAGGAAAACAGGCTAGAAATTGAAAATATCTGAAAAAATGGACAGCTGTCCAGAATTCAGTTTCAAAAGATGCCTTGTGGGGGTATTTTGGGCATTTGGACTGCCTTGCCTTGGAAGGCACACCACAGACCCTCCCCTCCTATAAATGAAACCTGCCTTTCACTAAATAGGGAGGGACAAGAGGGGGGGAATTCTGAAAGTTGGAAAAATGGCTGGCTCTTTGAGAAAACTCTGAAAACAACAATAGACATCCCTGCAATTTCCCTGTTAGGAATGGACAAAATTTTGTTTAGCTTTCGATTTCTCCTTCTCTTGTGGTAGTCAGAATACTTCAAACTCACTAGTTATAATTCTGATTTGAGAACTGGCTTGAAGACCGAGTTCTCGATTACTATTCCTCTACTGTCCATTGCTGGTTTTAAAGTTGTTTTCTGCTGTTATTCCATCTCGCTGGCTTGCTGCTGTTGCTGTCTCATCCTGACCCTCCAGCTTGATTTTCTTGTTTTGTTTTGCTATATTCAGGTACTTTATCTTGAGCTCAATCAAATGTGAATTCAGATTCGAAGCATGAAATGAAAAGAATGAAATTTAGAGCGATGCTTCAACCAGTATTATAATTTAGTTGTATTGTATTATGTTCTGATTTTACATCACCTTCTGGCTGGTTTCTGGTCTATAATAATTGAATTTCATCCTTGTATGGGACTTGAGTACTGTTAACATTACTATAGTAGAAGATTCAATTGAGTTATAGGTGTTAGATTTGTGTTAATTTCTGCTGGACACATTGAATGGATGTTTGCCTTCATGCCATTTAGGTTTGTGATAAGCTAGTACTCTATTTCTGTAACTATGCTACTCTTATGTTGGTTTTGCTCAAAGGAACGGTGGTACTGTCCTCATGAATGAAAATAGGAAGTCAGTATAATTATTAAGTCCATCGAAGAATTTGAATTAGTTTGATCCACGTGAATTTGTTGAGAGTCAATGTTTTGATGTTTATTTTTGGGAAATGTTGGTTCCAGTATGCTAGAATTGACACACATAGGAATGGGATAAGAAATATTCAATGGTAGTTTGCCTTAGTGTCGAATACAGCTGCCTGGGAAACTGTGTGTTGCTTGTTTTCCTTGAGATAATTAATTGAATGGCTTTGTGAATTAATGTTTAGTGTATGAAATGGGAAACCCAGTTAGTAATCAAAATCAGAATTAAACATTAGTTTTATTTCATATTTTCATATAGTTTTGGTTGATTGGTATCTAATGGATCCTACACAAGCATTGGTTCTGAAAATTGGGCTAACAGCTGGCCCAGTTATGGTGTTCAAACTTCAAAGCATGCAGAGTCAATTTGTATGTTATTTGCTCTTGGGCGTCCCGTATTTGTTAAGGTCGGACTCGTTCAAGTCCAAGCCCAAGACGGAAGATATTTCAAATGGGTCTAGGTGGGGGTTAATTCGCCTTTGAATTATTTGGTATTTAGCATAATTTTATTAGCAATAAATGGATCAAACTCTTATTTTCGAAATAATTAGAGTGCCCTCTAAGTTGCTCCTTAATTACTGAATTCCCATAAATTAGAATCAAAGTGTGACGTGCCAAATAGAATCTAAAATGCATGGCCCTCATTTAATTAGTTCTTTCAAATCCTTAGAAATCGAGGCGTGCCATTTAGTTGAACTTCCATGGCCCTCGCAAACTTGAAAGTGCGTAGTTGCATATGTGGTGGGATAATTTGGGTAAATCGGGACAAGACACGGTCAATCAATACTTGGGAGGCCTCATTGGGTTGTTGAAGATTAATCCTAGGGGGGACATCATAAAGGCGTTGGTTACATTTTGAGACCCGGCCCACAACGTATTTCATTTCTCAGATTTTGAACTTACCCCAACATTGGAAGAAATATCCGGGTATATTGGGAATCCCAAAGTTCCCCTAAGACAACAGTACCTGATTGCTCCAAGGGCAGTAGCTATCCACAGGTTCTTAGATTTTTTTAAAATAAGCAGGGGGGTCCACAACCCAGACTTGGAAGCTGGTTTTTGTACTTTGCAGTTTATATACAACAGATATGGTCATGTAGGAGGGTTCAACAAGCCGGAAAATAAAATCTGCAGCAAAGGAAACCGCCTAAAATGAGAAGAACACAGGTGTTTCGCATTTATGGTGGTCTTCTTTGGACTTTTGGTGTTTCCTAGAAAAGATGGGAATATTGACATACGAATAGCCGGAGTTGTCAGCACTTTGCTTACTCAGGCCAACAGCACCCTCGCACCCATGATAGTAGCTGAAATCTTCCGCGCTCTCACAGCCTGCAAAGCTGGAGGAGACTTTTTTGAGGGGTGCAACGTGTTGTTGCAGATGTGGATGATCGAACACTTATGCCATCGTCCTCAATTTATGAGCTATGGTTTGATATAGAAGACATGCGTAGAAGAATTTTACACAAGGGTTAACGGGATCAGCCTGCCGGAGGGGGTCACGGAGTGGGAAGCGCGCCTCTATTCCATCACTGCAAACCAAATAGAGTGGACATTTGGATGGCTGTCTATGGATGAGTCATATATATGCCAGCCATTGGGCCTCATTTCCTCTTGATGGGACTCAGGAGTATCCAGCCTTATGCTCCATATCGGGTTTTGAGGCAGCTGGGGAGATGCCAGATAGTTCTGAGAGATAAAGATCTTAGTGCCCAAGTAGTTGAGATCAGACCTAACGGTCAATTTCATGAAGCAGCAGTCCGCCAAATCTGGAGCGAATGTCAATACTTAACAACCAATACCTGTGTGCGTGATTGATCCAAAGTTGAGGTTTCACCAGGGTACCTTGCTTGGTATAGGAGAGAAATTGAGTTTGGGATGCCAGCTAAAAGACCCCATCTTTAGGAATTGGTCGAGGCATCACAAGAACAATGGGACTGGTTGGCCAAAGAAAGCGAGTATAGGGATACCATAAGAAAATTGGAAAAACAAATCAGGGACCTTCAGTTTGAAAATAGCTTGCAAGCCACGGCGGACGAAGGAGAAAAGAAAAATCTAGCCATAGAAAATGAAGCCCTTCGAGCCCAGATTCAGAAAATGAAAATAGCGGCAGAAAACCCAGCCCGAAGTGCCAAAGATGAGAAACTCATAGCTAACTTGAGGCAGAAAGTGAGTGATTATAGTTTTTATTTGAACAAAGCAGAAAGTGAACTAGCCAAGGCTCGAAAACAGTTGGCTAAAAATGCAGATGAACGAGCACTCCTGGTTAAGCAGTTGAAAGAAAAGTACGATGATGAGGTAGCGGGATTAAACAAAAGGGCCATCGCCACGGAAAATAAAATGATCAAACAGGTGAAAGACTTCATGGTTGAAAGAGGACATTGTTATACGACAGTGGCACAATTAGAAATAGATTTGCAACAACTTCAGGAGCAAAATCAAGTGGCCGAGCAAACTTTGGGGGCCAGAGCCCAGCAGATTGGGCGTTTGCTACAAGAAAAGGGTGTCATAAGAGAGAGAATTAGAAACATCGCCGATTACATCGTTATGAAGTGCCAAATCTGTGAGGATATGACTCGCACTAGCTTCTTCGCGGCAGTGATGACATTCGTTAAGTAGATAATGAATAACTTGGACCGACTTCAAAGGGATCTTTCATATAGGCCCGTGGCGAGACCGAATGATGTCCCGCGGGCACCAGGAGCATTGATGTATTCATGATTTTTCATTTGAGTCTGTATTTCCTTTTTTGTTGGAGTTTGTTAGTTGTGTTGAGTCTGTATTTTCTTTCTGCTGGAGTTTGTCATTTGTTGTCAAGTCTGCATTCTCTTCTGTCGGAGTATGATAGTTTATTTTTGGAGTCTGTATTTTATCTCTTCATCAGCGTCTGTTAGTTTCTCTCGGAGTCTGTCAATGTTGATTCTTTGTAATCAAAGCGTTTGCTTTTTATGAAATTAAAAATCCCAAAAATTATTTTATTATTTGCTTTCACACTTATCTCCCAGAACTACGCTCGGTCTGATTCATACGGAGTCATGATACGTAGGCAATCTCCATAGGATTCGACCATAACCAAATGAGGAAAAAAAGAGAAGAGAGAAAAAAACAAGAGAAAAAAAAAAGAAAGAAAGCAAGAGAAAAACAATGGCAAAACAAGAGGGAAATGAGAGGATAAAAACAAAGAAAAGCAAAGGCCAAAATGGAAAAAGAAAATAAAGAGAAGGAAGTTGCAAATGGAAAAGCCGGGATGACGCAAGCAGCCGATCAAATGCATAATAGAAGCGATTAACTGCTTAGGTGCATTCATTCCCCAAAATGTGGTTACCAATCTGTGTAAATCCTAATCGCTAACAAGGTTGTTGTTGATGTATTGAGTTCAGGCAGGTGGTTAGTTGACTGGAATTCTGGCAACTCACCGATCAAAAGGCAGGCTGAATATGGCCAACCAAGAAGCGGAGACAAGTATTGTTGACCCGTCAAAAGAGGTGGAAGAACTGGATGTTAATGCAATGAAGGAGGAGATGTATAAGTTAAAGCAGCAAATGGCTGAAATGTACCAAGCCTAGGCAAAAGGGCATCCACCACCGGTTTATCCTGCCAACCCTGCTTATATCCCACCATCGGCCCAACCTCAGGAGCCTCCCACTGTGAACTCATCTCTAGCCTTTCCCCTCTACCAACAATGCTATGGCGCCACTTACCATACTTCTCAAGCTCCACCACCCAAACAGGTCCCATACCCTTCCCCGCCAATTACACCCGTTTTTGTGGCACCTCCACCTGCTACATTACACCGATCTTCCAGTGAACCTCTATTCCAAACTCACGATAACCAGTACTATCCCCCTGAACCCACCTTCAAAGTTCTAGAACCATACTCTTACACCCCTCATGTTGATCTCCCGGCAGAGACCGAGAAGACACCCAAAAATCCCGAGCATGAAGAGATGATCAGAAAGGTCAAAAGCTTAGAACAATCGTTCAGAGATATGAGGGGGTTGGTAGGTCAAGTAAGTGTGGCCTATAAAGATTTATGTCTGTTCCCATATGTTCAGTTACCGGCAGGGTTCAAAATGCCCGAGTTTGACCTGTACGACGGGCATGGTGACCCAGTAGCACACTTAAGAGGATTTTGTAGCAAGATGAGAAGAGCAGGTGGAAGAGATGAATTGCTGATGGAATATTTCAGCCAAAGTTTGAGTGGATCGACATTAGAATAGTATACCAGACAAGATCACAGTTGGTGGTACACATGGGACGATTTGGCCCAAGCCTTTGCCTGCCATTTTCAGTACAATCTCGAAATTATCTCAAATCGTCTGTCATTAACAAAGATTGAGAAGAAGCCCGATGAGAGTTTCAGGGAATACGGATTCCGTTGGAGAGAGCAAGCAGCGAGGGTTGACCCTCCGATGAAAGAAAGTGAGATGGTTGATTATTTCTTGTAGGCTTTGGAACCCACTTATTTTGGTCACTTGGTGTCAGTAGTGGGCAAGTCCTTTAATGAAGTTGTAAAAATGGGAGGCATGGTTGAGGAGGGACTCAAGTCCAACAAGATCATGAGTTATTCAGCAATCAAAGCAATCACCCAAGCCATTCAAAACGGTACTGGAGGTGTACTCGGGAAGAAGAAGAAAGAGGATGTTGCTATAATTGAGTCGAGAGCTTGGGTTGGATCCAGGAACCTTCCACGTTACTACAACCCGCCTCAACCCTACCACCAAACTTACCCCCACACTTCATATAGTCCACCACAACACTACTACCTACTGCCCGATCCCCATTTTTCCATCCATCACGCACAAACCTATACCCAACCTCCCGCTCACGCACAATGGCGTGAGCCGGCTTCACAAAATCCATACTTAGCTCCACAAAATGCCCATCCACCCCTGAAAGCCTACAGAAATCCCCCTGGAACAGGTTTTCGGCCAAATCAAGCCTTTAAGAATGAGAGGTTGCAGAAACACTTCCCTTCACTCCTTTGGGAGAATCATATGCTAGCATATTCCATAGATTGAGACAGTTAGGTATGTTGAATCCGATCGAGGCTAAACTGCCAAATCCCCCTCCCAGAAATCTTGACCGCTCGGTGAGTTGTGAGTATTGTTCAGGGACCCCGGGTCATGACACAGAGAAATGCTGGAAGTTGAAAACAGCTATTCAAGAGCTCATTGATACTAATCGGATTGAGGTCCAAGCCCCGGAGGCACCTAACATCAACCAGAACCCGTTGTCGGCCCATCATGAGACTAATATGATTGATATAGTGCATAAGAGAGGGGAGCCTAAGAAGCCTTCACAAACCGTCATGATGATTCGGGCTAGTAAAGCCAAGTAGTTTGAAAAGTCAACAAGTGAGAAGTCTGTGATCAATTTGAACGGGGCAAATAATGAACCATCTGTGGAGGTCAAGAAGGGGGCCTCAAGTGACGTTGCAGGAAAATATGAAGAGCAAAAGTGGTTGTGCCAGGACTGATGAACAAGCCTGTGGTAATTGTGAAGGGCGCCTGCACAGATCCTGCCATTATCAAACTAGTAGCTCAATTACCCATAGTCAACAGCAAGGCAGTCCCATGGAATTATGAACGAGAGACAGTGACTTACAAGGGGAAAGAGGTTAAAGAAGAAGTGTGTGAGACCCATGGTTTGACTCGATCGGGGAGATTCTTTGCCCCCGAAGAGTTGAGAAAAGTTAAGACCTCAAAAGATAACCCAGTGTTCGTGAAGAAAGCGGTGACCGAGGAAGAAGCAGAAGAATTTCTGAGAAAGATGAAAGTGCAGGACTATTCCATTGTGGAGCAGTTAAGGAAGACACCAGCTCAGATCTCGCTCTTATCATTATTGATCTATTCATACGAGCATCGTCGGGCTTTGATGAAGATCTTGAACGAAGCCCACGTTCCTGACAAAATCTCAGTAAACCACTTGGAAAAGATAGCTAACAAGATATTTGAGGTAAACAGAGTCACTTTTTCTGATGATGAGTTGCCCGTGGAGGGTACTGAGCACAATAGAGCCCTCTATCTGACGGTGAAATGTGAAGATTCCGTGGTTACTCGGGTACTGGTTGACAACGGTTCTAGTGCAAATATTTGCCCTCTTTCCACTTTGAACAAGTTGAAGGTGGATGATGAAAGAATTCACAAGAATAGTATTTGCGTTCGGGGATTCGACGGTGGAGGGAAAGATTCAGTCGGGGACATAGTGCTCGAGCTTACAATAGGGCCAGTTGAATTTACTATGGAATTCCAGGTGCTCGATGTGGCTGTTTCTTACAACCTGTTGTTAGGACGACCCTGGATTCATGCTGCCAAAGCGGTCCCGTCTACTCTACATCAAATGGTTAAGTTTGAATGGGATAGACAGGAAATTGTTGTGCATGGCGAAGATAATTTGTGTGTTCCCAGTGATACCATTATTCCATTCATAGAGTTTGAAGACGACAAGAGGCCATGGGTTTATCAGGTTTTTGACACGGTATCGGTAGAGAAAATTCCTGAAGGGAAGTGCGTGCCAACTCCAAGGGTAGCTACTGCATCAGTCATGGTAGCCGTTGAAATGTTGAAAAATGGTTTTGTGCCGGGCAAGGGTTTGGGTGCATCTCTGCAAGGTATCGTATAGCCGGTTTCTCTTCTTAAGAACTTGGATACGTTTGGTTTGGGGTTCAAGCCCACAGTCGTAGACGTGAGAAGAGCCAAAAAAAATGAAATAGAGAGCATGGGCATTTCCAAAGCCAGTCCCGCGTCTTTCCCGATCATTTGTCAGGCCTGGCACCAGAAAATGCCCAGTGACGTCGGTTCCCATTTCGGTGGTTGATGTGGATGGAGATTTGATGGAAAGGTTCAAGAGAATATTCGCCGATGTGAACGTGTTGGAAGCTGGAGAGGGTTCTAACAAGGCGGATGTGCAATTTGTTGGGCCCAGTGCAAAGATTAAAAATTGGGAAACTACTCATCTCCCCACCAGGAGGGAGTTTTGGTAGTTTGCTTTGATTTTCTTTCAATTTATCTGGATTATTCCAGGGTTGTAATTCAGATTCTATGTTCCGTCCGTTTGGATGTATAAACCCTGTTATCTTTAATTTCAATGAAATGCAATTTCTCTTTTCCTCTCTTCCTGATAGTTTTATTTTTGTTTTCCTTTCTTCCTTGTACAGTTATTTTTATGCTGGCTTCAATAATATGACATACATGTGGAATCTCCAGCCCAGTCTTAAAAGCCAATCTAATTCTGAAATAGTAATTCAAGAAATAGAGTGTGATGTTGAATCAAAATATGACGAGGATGAAGCCTTTGAAGAGATTAGTAAAGAATTAAGCCATTTTGAAGAAAAACCCAAGCCTAACCTGAGTGATACAGAAGCAATCAATTTAGGGGACCAAGATAATGTCTGAGAAACTAAAATAAGTGTCCATCTTGAACCACAACTCAGAGAGGAGATAATTAAAACACTATTCGAGTATAAAGATGTTTTTGTATGGTCCTATGACGACATGCCAGGTCTAAGCACCAGTTTGGTGGTTCACAAATTGCCCACTGATCCGACATTCCCCCCTGTCAAGCAGAAGTTGAGGAAATTTAAAACTAATATGTGTATGAAAATTAAGGAAGAGGTCACCAAATAGTTTGAGTCCAAGGTCATTCGGGTCACTCGGTATCCCACTTGGTTAGCCAATGTAGTGCCTGTACCGAAGAAGGATGGCAAGACCAGGGTGTGTGTTGATTATCGAGACCTCAACAAGGCGAGTCCCAAGGATAACTTCCCACTGCCAAACATCCATATAGTGATCAATAATTGTGCCAAACATGAGATTGGTTCTTTTGTGGATTGTTATGCGGGCTATCACAAGATCTTAATGGATGAAGAAGATGCAGAAAAGACATCATTCATCATGCCCTGGGGAACGTACTGTTATCGGGTCATGCCATTTGGTTTGAAAAATGCTGGGGCAACCTACATGAGGGAAATGACGACCATATTCCACGACATGATACACAGGGAGATCGAGGTTTATGTGGATGATGTGATTGTAAAGTCTAGAAAGCAGTCTGACCATGTCAGAGATCTGAGAAAGTTCTTCCAAAGGCTTCGCAGGTACAATCTCAAGCTCAATCCTGCAAAATGCGCGTTCGGTGTTCTGTCTGGAAAGTTGTTGGGATTCATAGTCAGCCGACGAGGTATTGAATTAGACCCGTCAAAAATCAAAGCCATCCAGGTATTGCCACCTCCGAAGAACAAGACTGAGGTGATAAGTCTGTTGGAAAGATTGAATTACATCAGCCGGTTTATTACTCAGCTCACGACAACTTGTGAGCCTATCTTCAAATTGTTAAAGAAAGATGTTGCAGTCAAGTGGATAGATGAATGTCAGGAAGCATTTGATAAGATAAAGGGGTACTTGTCAAACCCACCTGTGTTGGTCTCGCCAGAACCAGAGAGACCTTAGATTCTGTATTTGACAGTCTTGGACAATTCATTTGGATGTATGTTGGGACAACATGACATCACTGGCAGGAAGGAGCAGGCCATATATTATCTCAGCAAGAAGTTCACATCTTACGAGGTTAAGTACACTCAGCTTGAGAGGACGTGTTGCGCCCTAACTTAGGTAGCCCAGAAGTTGAAACATTATTTGTCCCCTTATACTACTTACCTCATCTCTCGCTTGGATCCGTTGAAGTATATCTTCCAGAAGCCTATGCCTATGGGAAGGCTCACAAAGTGGCAGATCTTACTCACAGAATTTGACATTATCTATGTGACTAGGACCGCAATGAAAGCACAAGCATTGGCCGACCATTTGGCTGAGAATCCTGTGGATGAAGAATACGAACCTTTGAAGAATTACTTCCCAGATGAAGAGGTAATGCACATTGATGAGTTGGAACAGATTGAAAGGCCAGGATGGAAGCTTTTCTTTGATGGTGTTGCTAACATGAGAGGCGTTGGAATAGGAGCGGTACTTGTTTCTGAAATAGGGCATCATTACCCTGTTACAGCACAGCTTCGGTTCTACTGTACTAACAACATGGCGGAATATGAGGCATGAATTTTGGGTTTGAGGATGGCAGTGGACATGGGTGTCTAGGAAGTCTTGGTCTTGGGTGACTCGGACCTTCTGGTACACCAGATTCAGGGAGAATGGGAAACACAAGATTTAAAACTCAAACCGTACCGGCAATGCTTGCATGATCTTTGTCAATGGTTTCAATCAATAGAGTTCAGGCATATTTCGAGGATCCACAATGAGGTCGCTGATGCTTTGGCTACTCTGGCGTCAATGTTACATCATCCAGATAAGGCTTATGTAGACCCGTTGCATATTTAGGTCCATGATCAGCATGCTTATTGTAACATGGTGGAGGACGAGCTCGAAAGGGAGACTTGGTTTCACGACATCAAGGAATACATCCGAAGGGGAGTATATCCGGTACAAGCCACAGGTGATCAAAAGAGAACAATTCGTCGCTTGGCAAGTGGATTTTTCTTCAGTGGAGGAGTTTTGTACAAAAGAACTCCAGATCTCGGGTTATTAAGATGTGTAGATGCCAGACAGGCCGCGGCTATCATGACCGAAGTACATTCTGGTGTCTGTGGACTGCACATGAGTGGGTATGTGCTGGCAAAGAAGATTCTCCGGGCGGGTTATTATTGGCTCACTATGGAGCGAGATTGTATCAGTTTCGTGCGTAAATGTCACCAGTGCCAAATGCATGGAGATTTGATTCATTCTCCACCATCTGAATTACATACAATGTCTGCACCATGGCCTTTTGTTGCTTGGGGAATGGATGTCATTGGACCAATCGAGCCAGCAGCGTCCAACGGGCACAGGTTTATTCTGGTGGCCATCGATTATTTCACCAAGTGGGTAGAGGCTAAAACATTCAAGTTTGTAACCAAGAAGGCGGTGGTTGATTTTGTGCATTCAAATATCATTTGCCGGTTTGGGATACCAAAGGTGATCATTACAGATAATGAGGCTAATCTCAATAGTCATCTGATGAAATAGGTATGTCAGCAGTTCAAGATTACACATCGCAATTCTACCCCATACCGCCCTAAGGTAAACGGAGCAGTTGAGGCGGCCAACAAGAACATAAAGAAAATACTTCGGAAAATGGTGGAAGGTTCTAGGCAGTGGCATGAAAAGCTGTTGTTTGAATTGCTGGGTTACCGCACTACTGTCCGTACTTCAGTGGGGGCGACTCCTTATTTGTTGGTGTATGGAACTGAAGTAGTAATACCCGCAGAAGTGGAAATTCCATCCCTTCGAATTGTTATGGAGGCTAAGATCGATGATGAGGAGTGGGTCAAAACCCGCTTGGAACAATTGAGTTTGATCGATGAGAAGAGACTGGCAGCAGTGTGTCATGGCCAGTTGTATCAACAGAGAATGACAAGAGCATACAATAAGAAGGTGCGTCCACGGAAGTTTGAAGTGGGGCAGTTAGTATTGAAACACATTCTTCCTCATCAGGTTGAAGCAAAAGGAAAATTCACCCCAAATTGGCAGGGGCCGTTCGTTGTGACTAGAGTATTGTCCCATGGTGCATTGTATTTGATAGATGTAGAAGGCAAATGTGTAGAAATGACTATCAATTCTGATGCAGTCAAAAGATATTATGTATGATTTCTTTCTTTGATTGTACTTGTTTGTATTTGGCATGTCTCGAATATTGAAATGACGAAGATATTTTATTCTGCTATCCAAACACTTTATCCCTCGCTACCCCTTTGAGCCTCATTTATTTTCTTTCATACCCCTCCTTCGTAATCAATAGCAAATATCGGAAACACAAGCGTAAAGTAAAGGAAGGAGAGAAAAAGAGAAAGGAAAAATAAAAGAGAAAGAAAGAATGAAAAGAGAAAGAAAAGAATGGAAGGAGAAAGAAAAGAATGAAAAGAAAAAGAAGAGAAAAAGAAAAAGAGAAAAAAAGAAGAAACACAACAAAAGGAAAAATGAAAGAAAAGAAAAGAAGAGAAAAAGGAAGAAAAAGGAAAGAAAAATCACAACAACAAAGTAATTCCTATGTCATGAACTACGTTCGACCTGATTCCTTTTAAGGATACGTAGGCAGCCTCACGGTTCGGTCCCATCAAAGTAAAAATCCAAAAGTCCACAAACAAGAAACTAGGGCAGAAGTTGTGGTTGTTATCAGAAATTTGATTCCGAATGTTGTAAGTTGGAACCCAATCAAACTATTTTGAGCTTTTTATACCCTTCCTTTCTAAACCCATCCAAAAGCCACATTATGGTCCAAAGAAAGACCTTCCGATCAGTCTTCGGGAAATGCCAAGTCAAGCAGGTAGAGATGATTCATGTCAGGGGCAACGCTCTGGTCCAAACAGGGAAAAGAAATAAAAAATGAGAGAGTCTTACTGGTGAAAACCCTCGCGGGCACCGTAAGGCGACGGGTGCTGATAGAAATCAAAATGAGAGAGTCTTATGGGTGAAAACCCTCATGGGAACCGTAAGGAAAAAGTGAGTTGAGAGACGAATGGATGAGAGAGGTCTGCTGGTGGAAACCTTCCAAGGCACCGTAGGATGCACAATGTCAGGATTTGGGTGAAGAAATCAGGTTATGGAAATTCTGGGGAAACAACGTATGGCAATTGAAAGTTGATTGGTTGGACAGATTGGGCCGATTAATCCAAAATGCATGTCATGATCATTGGTTCTCGCTGCTCCATCCAGATAAGTCCTTTTCCTTTTTCCTCTTCAGATAGTCTTCCAGTTTTGGATTTTCTTATCCTTAACTCTGAAAGTCATTGCATTTCATTCCTTTGGATTTGTTTCTCTAAGATGTTCCCAATGTCAGTTCTATTTAAGCAAATAAGAAGGAGTCTCAAAGCTCACTACCAGCTTCAAGATTGCAAAGCACAGTGCGGCCAGAGCATACCAAAGATAGTAATTTCATGCCAGCAAGAGTTCCATCGGCAAAATAATTTAGTAATTTCATGGGAGATGCAGAGTTTCAATTAAAGGGGTCAGAGGTGTGAAACAACGGTGTGGGTATAGAACACTCGGGTCATCCAAAGTCATGGGGTTTTGAAAGTCAGTCAAAAATTCAAGCGGTTCAGGGCCAGTTCGGGGAAGCCAGTCAAAACAAAACAATACAGCGGAGAGACCTTCAGCAAAGAATGCCATCAACCAACCACCATATTTAAAACTGACAAGATTTTTCTTTGATTAAACAGGGGCAGAAAATTTTAGTTGTTTCGGAGAAACCCTCCGTGAAGAAAGGCAGTCAGTAAACAGGTTTGATTTTTGATTTTGAGGACCCTCCTAGAAAATGGGACCTAGTTTAAAGTTCAGAAATAGCATAATCTAGCATAAATGTATCCCAAAGGAATATAAGTTGGCTTAAGAGTCTGCATGTTCGAGATAGGATTCAATTAGGAGTTTTCAGGACCCTCCTGGATAATGGGACTTAGCTTTAGGATTTCAGTTAGATAACAACATTTAGCGTAAGTTCTGCTGTAGAGTAGTATAATTCAACTATAAAAGTTGTCACGCTTAAGATAAAATTTGACTTGATTTTCAGGACCCTCCTAGATAATGGGGAGTAGTTTAAAGACCCTTTTAGATAACAAGATTTAGCGGAAGTCACACCTTTAGAAGATATAACTTAGATTTAAAATTATTGTTTAGGTAAGAATTGTCAGGATCCCCTGGATAATGGGACCTAGCTTTCAAATTCTTAGTAATATTCGGTAATATGATTTAGTTTTACACTCACATCTGTGCCAAGCCATCAAACTGGGGCAGAAAATTTTCTTTGTTTTGTCTATTTTGTTGAAGTCAGGGGCCCGCCTAGAAAGCAGGGAATACGTTTCAAGTTGTAGTCAGGAGCCCGCCTGGAAATCAGGGAATACATTTTAAGTTAGAAGGCAGGAGCCCGCCTGGAGAGCAGGGAATACATTTCAAGTCAGCAGTCAGGAGCCCGCTTGGAGAGTAGGGAATACACTTCAATTTAGCAGTCAGGAGCCCGCCTGGAAAGCATGGGAATACATTCAAGTTCATCAGTCAGGAGCCCACCTGAAGAACAAGGGAGTATAACTCAAGTTTCAGCTTTCAAATTCTTATTTGGTAGTGTGGTTCATTTTACACTTACATATGTGCCCAGATACTCAAACTGGGGCAAAGAAATTTTCTTTGTTTTTGTCTATTTTGTTGAAGTCAGGAGCCCGCCTGGAGAGTAGGGAATACATTTCAAGTTAGCAGTCAGGAGCCCGCCTGGAAAGCATGGGAATACATTTCTAGTTCAGCAATCAGGCGCCCACCTGGAGAGCACGGGAGTATAGTTCAAGTTTTGGCAATCAGGCATGCACCTGAAAAGGGAAAGCATCTCAGATTACAATTCAAGTCGGCAACAAATCAACAAGGCAATAAGAACCACAAGAAGAAAGTTTGAAGATATAGATAGGATCTCTTGTAAACTCATAGATCATAGCTTAGTCTAGCTTTTTTTTCTTTTGACATGGTGTAATAAGGGGGTTCAGTAAGCAGCAGCAACAACAACAACAGTGAAATCACAGCTTCATGGTAGTCCCAGCTACCAAACATTCCTGAACTACACTGACCTGATTCCTTTTTAGCCAAAGATATGTAGGCAACCTCGGAAGCAGGGTGCGGTCAAATCTTTTAAATATGCTTCCCACGGAGTATTCAAACGTGCAAAAATCGCTCGTATCCGCTCACTTTATCTTTGCCCGAAAACTCTTCGTGTTTCTGAGCAAAGAGGGGCAACTGTGAGCACGTAATTTTTTTCCTATACGAATTACTCTCATAAATTTAAGAAAATAATTTCTTTTCATTATTTGCAATTTTGTGGATTTTTGTGGCATTTTCTATTAATTATTTGCATTTGTTTGTGCATGTTTATTTTATTTTAATTAATGAAAAATACAAAAAATAGTTTAATTTGTACTTTTAATGTTAACTTTTAGTTTTGAGTAGTTTCCTTTAATTTGTTGTCATAATTATCATTAAGGATTAATTATTGTTTTTGGTCAATTAGATTCTAGGATTTAATTCAAATTTTTATTTAATTTTGAAAAAAAAAAGAGAAAGGAAAAGGAAAAAGAGAATTAATTTTGAAAAGGAATGAAGAGATGGGTTGTTTGGGCCAAATTAAATGATTTTTATTCCAGGCCCAATGTTTTGCTCTCCAATCCTGTCTGGGCCAACACCCACCCGGAACCAGCCCCTAACCCGGTCCGGTCTCCCACTTGATCGAACGACGTCATTTTAACGGCCTTCAATCTGAGCCATTGATCCCTTCTAATCCAACGGATTAGAACTCGACCTCTCTAGGGTATATTACTGTCCGAACGACCCCTACCCCCCCCCCCACACCATTCCACTTCCCGTCTCATTCCGCCTCTCTCCCAAACCTTAGAGACTATCGCCCTCAAATCCCCCACCGCCTCCACCTTGCTCCGCCTTACTCCGCCCACCGAAAATCGCCTCACGGCAGTTCTGGTAGTCCAATCACTACCAAATTAACACCATGAACTCTCCTCCACCTCCCCATCCCAAATCGCTAAACAATTCCCCTCAAATCCCCCCCCCCCCCATCGCCTCGAATTTCAGATCTAAGGTCAGTGCCTAAAACCCTAAAATTCCCAAAATCCGCCCAGAATTACACCACGCAACCCCTTATCTCCTTCCTTCCTCAAAATGTGCTTGTTTCATCTCAAACCGGTCCGTCAGTGGTGGAGCAGAGGTCTGGAACGCCCTAGGTTTCTCCCTAGTTTCTTTTCTGGTTTAGCAAGTTGAGTGAACCCAAAACTGTCATTAATCTTTTATCTTTTGTCAAGGAAAATCGATTAATGACCGTCAAAGGTTCACTTTCTTCTTCAGAAAGTTGTTCGAGTTCATGCAGTTCTTGTTAAAGCACGTTTGGGATAATTTTCTTGGTGTCGATTGGTTTCCTTTTGATCTTTTCTTTTGTTTGTTTGTTGTATTTCCAGCTTCTTCCTTCAGAAGTTTCATTTCTTGCTTAATTGCATTATGTTTTTGGTTTTAAGTTCATTAGTTAGCTTGTTTGCTTAATTGTTAATGACAATCGGTTTCATAGGGTTTGAGTTTAACTTGGTTTCAATTCGTGAGATTCTCTTCTTTCTGCTAGGTTTCATTTTATGTTTGTGAATTAATTCTGGAATTGAAGCATTAAGATTAGTCAAGTATAGTTCATCGTTTGCATTAATTCTTGTTTCAAGAGCATTTTCTGAATTCATGTCTATGTGTGAAGTATTTTAGGCTAGTTCTTCATAATTTCAACAATTGTTTTGAATTTCAATCTGATTGAAAGAGTCAGCTCGTTTCTTTACTGTTTATTGTGATTGTGAGCATTCAGAACTTAGGAGGGGGTAAGTGCATGACTAGGAAAACTTTAGGGGTAGCTTTGGAAATTGGTTTAAATTGGAGAATCTTTTCATAACTGATTGGGAAGCTTCCTAAATGGACAGCTGTTAAAAAATTATTAGGGAAACAGGCTACAAATTGAAAATATCTGAAAAAATGGACAGTTGTCCAGAATTCAGTTTCAAAAGATGCCTTGTGGGGGTATTTTGGGCATTTGGATTGCCTTGCCTTGGAAGGCATACCACAGACCCTCCCCTCCTATAAATAAAACCTGCCCTTCACTCAATAGGGAGGGACAAGGAGGGGAAATTCTAAAAGTTGGAAAAATGGCTGGCTCTTTGAGAAAACTCTGAAAACAACAATAGAAATCCCTGCAATTTCCCTGTTGAGAATGGACAAAAATTTGTTTAGCTTTCCATTTCTCCTTCTCTTGTGCTAGTCAGAATACTTCAATCTCACTAGTTATAATTTTGATTTGAGAAATGGCTTGAAGACTGAGTTCTCGATTACTATTCCTCTACTGTCCATTGGTTTTAAAGTTGTTTTCTGTTGTTATTCCATCTCGCTGGCTTACTGTTCCTGCTGTCTCATCCTGACCCTCCAGCTTGATTTTCTTGTTTTGTTTTGCTATATTTAGGTACTTTATCTTGAGCTCAATCAAATGTGAATTCAGATTCGAAGCATGAAATGAAAAGAATGAGATTTAGAGCGATGCTTCAACCAGTATTATAATTTAGTTGTATTGTATTATGTTCTGATTTTACATCACCTTCTGGCTGGCTTCTGGTCTATAATAATTGAATTTCATCCTTGTATGGGACTTGAGGACTATTAACATTACTATAGTAGAAGATTCAATTGAGTTATAGGTGTTAGATTTGTGTTAATTTCTGCTGGACACATTGAATGGATGTTTGCCTTCATGCCATTTAGGTTTGTGATAAGCTAGTACTCTATTTCTGTAACTATGCTACCCTTATGTTGGTTTTGCTCAAAGGAACGGTGGTACTGTCCTCATGAATGAAAATAGGAAGTCAGTATAATTATTAAGTCCATCGAAGAATTTGAATTAGTTTGATCCACGTGAATCTGTTGAGAGTCAATGTTTTGATGTTTATTTTTGGGAAATGTTGGTTCGAGTATGCTAGAATTGACACACATAGGAATGGGATAAGAAATCTTCAATGGTAGTTTGCCTTAGTGTCGAATATAGCTGCCTTGGAAACTGTGTGTTGCTTGTTTTCCTTGAGATAATTAATTGAATGGCTTTGCAAGTTAATGTTTAGTTCATGAAATGGGAAACCCAGTTAGTAATCAAAATCAGAATTAAACGTTAGTTTTATTTCATATTTTCATATAGTTTTGGTTGATTGGTATCTAATGGATCCTACACAAGCATTGGTTCTGAAAATCGGGCTAACAGCTGGCCCAGTTATGGTGTTCAAAGCATACAGAGTCAGTCTGTATGTTATTTTCTCTTGGGTGTCCCGTATTTGTTAAGGTCGGACTCGTTCAAATCCAAGCCCAAGCCGGAAGATATTTCAAATGGGTCTAGGTGGGCGTTAATTCGCCTTTGAATTATTTGGTCTTTAGCACAATTTTATTAGCAACAAATGGATCAAACTCTTATTTTCGAAAAAATTAGAGTGCCCTCTGAGTTGCTCCTTAATTACTGAATTCTCATAAATTAGAATCAAAGTGTGACGTGCCAAATAGAATCTAAAATGCATGGCCCTCATTTAATAAGTTCTTTCAAATCCTTAGAAATCGAGGCGTGCCATTTAGTTGAACTTCCATGGCCCTCGCAAACTTGAAAGTGCGTAGTTGCTTTAGGCATGCTATTTTAATAATATTACATTCCTAAATTCGGGTGCGCATTTATGTGACCCAAATCCAAATCTCAACAATGTTAGATAAAATGTATCGAGAGCTACGGGTGCATTTATGTGACGCAGTTCAAAACGCATTTTATATGACGTTGAGTTTTTCTTAATTAAATAAAAGCAGTTATAAAACTAAAATTTGTACATAGGTTCATAATTGTTTAAATCAGATAATTAAGCCGAATATAACAGTTGAGCGACCGTGCTAGAACCATGGAACTCGGGAATGCCTAACACCTTCTCCCGGGTTAACAGAATTCCTTACCCGGATTTCTGGTTCGCGGACTGTAATACAGAGTCAACCTTTTCCTCAATTCGGGATTTAAACCGGTGACTTGTGACACCATAAATCTCCTAAGTGGCGACTCTGAATCTTTAAATAATTAATCCCGTTTCGATTGTCACTTAAATTGGAAAAACTCCCTTATATACACCCCTTCCGGGGGTGTAGGTAAAAAGGAGGTGTGACAGTGAAGACCTCATTGTTTGTCGTATTTGACAGTAGTCGTGGTCGACCAAAACCCATACAGTTAGGCCCTCTACTTGTCGAGGTTGCAACTTGGAGTATCCTTGATAAGCGGACACCGCCCACACCTATGGAGAAATTTGGTTTCATGAAGCGTCATGGTCGTTCCAACAATGGAATGTTAGCATGCTCAACGAGACCCTGGGTGGCGTATCTTTTCGGGAAATGATGTCACTTCCATGTGCGTCATCTTTATGCGTATTTTCGAGACAGGGGATGAGGGCCTATCGCTTTGATTTCGGTGCCATTTTGCAGCCTTCCACTTTGATTCTGGCGCCACCTAATCCTATAAATAGATGGAGGGTTTGTTTTTTCAAAAACTCTTGGCCATTTCTTCTCTGGTTATTCCTCACCTTCTCTCCCGCTTTTGCTCTAGCAATTCTCTTTGCTTTCTCTCCATTTGCCGTTCTTGGATTTTTCTATTTTGTCAACACATTCACCGCCACAGATATGCCTAGATCACATCGATCTCATGAGGGGGTTTCTAACGCTACCCCGTTGTCTGTGGCGCCCTCTACCGATGGTGAGGACATGACGGTGGAGGAAGGGGACATCTTTCCCATCGTAGAGGAGTTACTATCGAGACACCCTATGTCTCGAAGCGATTTCCTTAAGGACCCTCCTCCTACTCCTGCCCCCATACCCTCCGAAACTGAGCAAGTCTATATCGATGTTTCTGTGCAAAATATAACATTCCCGCTCGTATTGTGATGGTTCTAGTGGGGGGGACTTCGTGGAAGTCCATAGGCCTGGGTATTGTGCCTTTTATGAGTACTCCTTTGTGATTGGGCATTCCTTCCCCTTTCTCCCATTAGCGGAAGAATTCTGTCGATTCTATCAAGTTTGTCTGGCGCAACTTTCCCCGTACGCGCTCAAAATACTCTTATTGTTGACAAAATATGCGGAGTTGGCAGGGTGCGAGGTTACAGTTCACCACCTTCTACACTTGTTTTCACCTAGCTTTCATAGGGGTACTTTGGTACATCTGAGGCACCGTGGGACAAAAGGGCTGGTGGTCGGAACCGATGACCGAGCGAGTCGCAAATTTTGGCATAAAAACTTCTTCGTCAGAACTGAACACATCGTATCTGACCCCGCTAGATTCCCAGAGCGGTGGAATGAGAATCGTAAGTGTCGTAACTTGTTTACTCTTTCTTTTCTTCTTTATTCACCTCAGTGTTTTTTTTGCTTCTCGTTTGCAGCTATGGGGCGCCCACCCCGCCTTATTGCAAGTATAAGGGATTGGGTAGCCCGTCTATTGCCCCATGCAGCAGAGACCCGAGACTAGCCCACTTTCGTGAAACGCTTTGAGCCAAAAGTTTCTTCTGGTAAATGTCTTCCTCTGTGTCGCTATCTGGTCATTTGTCATCATATCTACTGATATGGCTTTCTGTGACGACAGGTCATGGTGCTTCTAGGCGTAGGGCCCCAGTCCTTACGTTTCGACAGGCCATCGCTGCTACAGGAATGCAATTTACTCTAAGTGAGTCTGTCTGAGAGGGTCGTGCTCAACCGATACAGGTGGGAGATTCTTCTCGCGATATGGTCGTGAGGGAAGAAACCTCTTCCTTACCGATCCATCACCTCTAATGGGGACGAATAGTTACTGAGGAAAAGGAGGAGGGTGGAGCTGGGGAAGGGCGTGGCCGCTGATACTAGTAAGAATAGGACGGGCGTGTCGCAGACGGCACCTGTGCCCGCATTTATGGCCGACGCCATCTTGGCGTAGAGGTCTCCCTAAACAGAAGGGATTTACCAAGGAGGTGGTTCCATGCGCTCCGCTGAGGGTGGCGCATCGTCTAACGTCGGAGGGGGCCCACGCGTCGAAGGCGAAAGCTCGGGCTCGGAAGTCGATCCGGGGGATGTTCGTGAGTTTTTGGAGCGTCACACTCACGTATAGGTTAGAGTGGAGGGTTCTGATCGACACATAGTTATCCCTGGGGACTACAACTTGTTGTCGGACTGTGATCAGGTGGCGTCTGATTTAGCTCCTTTATGTGTTGCCCCTGAGAACGAGGAGCTTAGAGCGATGAGCGATATGGAGTTGTCTCGGAGCTTCTCTAGCATGGCCTTGCGGGTAGATATCTTTCTTTTTATTTTGTCGTTGGGTTTGTGTTATTGTTTTTGGCCTATCCTATTGTTTTAACTTTACTTTTTGTGCCAGACCTTTATCATGGAGAACGAGCGCGAGCGCCGGAAAGGAAGAGGACAGCCATTTATGAAAAGATGTCTTCTAAATATCAAGAATATCGCACCAAGCATCGTGTGATGGCCGACATCTACACTCAGGATCCTGACTTCCAACTGTTCCGTGAAGGGCTCAAACAGAGGGAGGATCAATTGGTGCGTAAGGTCGAGGAGTTGAGGGAACGAGACGAGGACATACGCCCGTAACAACGAGCTCGAGGCATCCCTTAAAGTAAAGGAAGATGAGCTTGAGCTAAGTAGGGGGTAATGGCCGATAACGCCGACCTCCAAGCAAAGGTGGCCAATTTGACTGCCGAACTAGATACGAAGACGGCGGAGATCGATGAGCTTAAAGGTGAGCTGGGCATGAGTGCCGATAGATTGGCGACTGTTATCTCTGAGGCGGCGATCTTGGAAAATGCCCTCTGTGTTTGTAGGTCGGAGCGGACCAAGGAGAAGGAGGTTGCACTTAAGATAGCGGGGCTTGATCGCGGTCTACTCCGCACTACTAATTATGTAGCGTGTCGGAGCAGCTTTTACCTGATTTTGGGTCGGGATCGATATCCACAGAGAGCTAGAAATGGAGTCGAGTATCTATCTAGTTTAGGATTATGTATATGTTCCAAATTATACGTCTAATCATTTTTGGGGGTTTTCTTTATAATTCTACTTTTAACAAACTACAAATTGTAAATTAAGCTAAGAGTTAAATGCTATGGATTGTTCAAATAGTTTAAAGGGCACTAGGGTAGTGACATCCGCCTAGGTGGTCAATTGACGGGTACTTGAGTCTAAGGCACAATTGACATGATTGGGGAGTATGATATAACCGTTGCACTACTTTACCCACTCTACACCTCTCGGTGGTTCAAGTGATTTTGCCCAATTGACTTTCTCAAGACCAACTGTGTATGCAAATTTGCACAAGCAACTTAGGGTTCAAGTCGGGTATTACTCTCTCGAGGTTTACCCCTTTAATTGGATTTATCAATCTCTTGAGTACGCCCCAATTCCTGGTTGAATCAATTTCGGAGACTTAGACTCTCTTTCTCAAAAAGAGCCCTAGTCAACTAAACACAAACTAGTGTTTGCAACCACTAATTCAGCAATTAACCATGAAATTGATCAAAATATCAAACACCCATAATCAATTTAGCCCTAAAATACAAGACTCATCAATTACTCACACTAGGGTTGAGCCACAACCCTAGCTATGGGGTCTAGCTACTCATATTCAAAAAAGAAAAACAAGAAATAGATGAAGATAAACACATATTAACTAATTTCTAAGCTAAATTCAATGATTCAATGATGAAATGTAGCTAAAGTTTCCCAAAATGACCAAGAAAAGTCGACCCACGAGCGCAGCTATGCTATTACAATATCTAATAACCTAAAAATGGAAAAAGGATCTATTTATACTAAGCTGAAAAATCTGGAAAAAATGCCCCTGCGGGATTAGTGCGGACCGCACAGAATGGACTACGGCTGCACTAGGACTCTTGGCTTCAAAATCCAGCTTCCTGAACTTAGGCTTCGCGGACCGCACAAAATGGACTGTGGTCGCGATGACTTCTAGTGCGGTTCGCACAAAGTGGACTGCAGACAAGATTGGCTTGAAAGCTCTAACTTCAACTTCTCTGAATCTTGGCTCTGTGGACCGCACAGAATAGTATGCAGCCGCATGGACTCCAGTGCGGACCGCACTAAATCTAGTGTGGCCGCATTGCCTTTTAACCTAAAAAACCTACTCTCTGAACCTCCTAGTGCGGACCGCACAGAATGGTGTGCGGCCGCACTGGACCTATTTTGCCTGAGCTTGTCTTGTCTTTGGCACTTGTGTAGGTTTCACTCCTTTTGAGCTGATATTTGAAATCTTGTCACTTTGTTGATCAAACCTGCAATCAAGCACAACTTATGAGCCTTTTGGGACTATTTTGTATGAATATTTAATCAAAGCATAAGCAAGAAGGAGTATAAAATGCGTCAAAACCCCTAGTTATCAACTCTCCCAAACTTACGCTTTTGCTTGTCCTCAAGCAAATAAAATAAGACCCACCCTTTAAGGGAACATCCAAGAAATTTTCAGTTGTCCTAAAGCAACCTCAACTAGCATCAATTGGGACTAGCAATTGCCCTCAATACAAATGAATCAGTAACAACATTTACTCTATGAAAAACCATGGATCAAGTGCGACACAAGAGCATCAAGAGTTGACTCAACACATCAAAGAACTCTTTCAATTACTTTGGTCATTGTGGAACCCAAACTCATACATCCTCAACTCTCCCTAAGCAAACCTCACATTTAGAATAGTGTCACGTAAAATGAGGTTAATAAAAATTCACTCATCTCTCTCAAGAAAAAGTCACGAGTCCGGCTCTAAGTACCATAAGCTAGCCCCTTATGTGAGTATCCACTAATGCAAGCTTCATTCAACTCAAGATCATATAGGGCTTTTGTGGAGATATTGTGAAGGCTTTTGGTTCAGGGTAGGAAATGTTTTGGTCTAAGTGGGTTCCATCTTCCCTTAAGCACTTCTTTTGATTCATTTGGCATCCATTCACTTGACTCTTTGAGCCATTTTCACTTCTTTCTAAGGGGTTAGAGAGACACACTGTCACTCTTTCTTATGCACTTCAAAACCTTTTTCTCCTCTTTCAACTTTCCACACCTTTCATTCTTTGCTTTTCTTGAATCCCTTTTTATTCTTTTGTCACATTGATCATTCTTTTTTTTCATTGCCTTTCCTTTTCTTCATTTCCGTGCCTTTTCACCACTTTGTTGCAATCCTCGTCTCTTCCCCCAAACTTATATTTTTGTCATGTGCTAAAGGAAAGATTGGGTGCCAAAAGAGGATATCTCTTAGAATGGGTATAGGCTTGTATCATGGTTCTTGAAAGAAAAAAGGTCTAAGGCTCAAAATAGTTAACTAGGGATCTTATCATTGGTAGGCTATGGAATTGTTCAGACTATCATTTGGATCAAGGAAATTCTATAATCATGTCTCAAGTCAAAATTCACTTATGATTTCGCCTCAACAAACATTTAGTGCAAGTTCTAGACCAATGGCTCGGGACTTGGACTTGCAATTGCAATTACTCACCACACAAGCTAAGGGATTGCTAAAGACTTAGAGTTGGGGGCCCACAACGACCTTAGATACGATTTGAGCACACAATGGTCCCAAAAAACCACTTGATGATTATTGGTCAATACAAGAGTCTCAAGGTCACGACTTTCACCATCCTAAATACAACAATTTGTTTTTGACCATGAGATCAAAGGCAAATGTGCTAGGCCCAAGTGAAGCTTTGCTTGAGGTACCCTTAACTACTAAACTACTAAAAACGAAAAGAAAAATGGACTCAAACCCTTAAGAAGGTTGTCACACCATCCATCATCGGGAAGAGCCACCCGATTCACACAACACTCCACCTTTGGAAAGAACCGTGGCATTAAGAAATCCAAAGGCTTATTGCAAACTTTGAAAACAAGAAGCTACTAATCACAAATAAGAAGCTAAGAAAGAAAAATTTGCGGAAAATAGAATGAATATATACAAAAGGAGATTTGAATATACAATAGATGGGATGAATATGTACAATGAAACATAACTTTATATACAGATCCAAAGTAAAATAAAAGTACGATAAATGTAACGAAATATCAGAATTACATACAGATCAAAGATGAAAATTCAAGAAAGCATAAAAATGTATCAAATATATATACAGTCATCCGAATGAATAACAGGTAGGGCCTACCCCCTCAAATGAAAGCTTGCATTGTGCCCACTGCCAACTAGTCTAAATAAAGCACCAAAAGGATAAGAGGAAAAAGGATATAAGAAACTCCCTATGGCATGTCTGTCTGCATAGGGTTATGTGTGGTCCCTGGGTCCTCTCTGTGCTTGGGGACCTCAGACTGGTCCTCTGTGGCCTGCTGCTCCGCTAGTGGGACCTGGGACCTGGTCCTGGACCTGGATAGGCTCTATAGGTAGTGCACCTTGTGGTTGACTGGAAGAGGTCTCATGTGGGTCAGCCAGCTGGATGACTGCATCATCAGCTCGAGGGATCATCATCTTCCTCTTGGGAGGCCTCTGTGAGTACTCCGACTCTGGATGAACTATCGGTGCTGGGTCCTAGAGCAATAAATCCAAAGGTAGGTGATCCGCCTTCAGTCTGTCTACATCAGCTCTCAACACCTTCACGGACTCTTTAGAGGCCCGTGTCTTCCTCAGCTTCTTGTGCTCCCGAGCTAGCTCCTTGAGAGCCTTACTATGTGAATCAACTGCCTTTGAGAGCACAGCCTGAGTGTCGAGGATCTTCTTCTGGTTGTCAATATCTCCTTAAGCGTATCCTCTATCGATTGTGGAACCTGTGCTGGCTGAGGTGCCGACTGAGTCTCTAGCACAGTGGTGAGTGTGGACAACTTGGATGAGGCAGTCTACATCCAGTTGTTTATGCTAAGAAGCGCCTGGCTGTCGGTGAGCAGTAATAGGATGGGCCTGGGAAGATGGAATCTCCGGGCCTGCTGAGGTGGATGGACTGGCAGGAGTGGTTGTGGATATGAAAGGACCGGGAGAGATGTCTGTAGAAGTGGAGGTAGGCTCAGCAGGAGCCACTACCACAACTGGCTCTTCAGACTGGCCAGTTTGGAGCAGTAGCAACACCTTTGAAGTTCTTGCTTTTGGGGTTGTCATCCCCCTGCATGTTGTACCAGGAAAACGGGGCCCTCACCTTGACCTTGATGTCATAGGGCCTCTTGTCCATATTCAGGTCCCAGAAGTACATTGTGAGGAAACTGGGGAAAGGATAGTTCCGGTCATGCTCCACGCCCACAACAGTAATGATTCTGGGCATAACATTCCCCACATTGATGGGATACCCTGCCATGATAGAAGCCACTAATACAGCCAGGTGGAGAGGTAAGGTGTTGTCATGAGTGGTACGGTCTAACCGGCTGCAAACAAAGGTCTCCCATCCCCTTGCTGAGTTCAAGCTCCTTCTCAATATCTTGACTCTAGCAGTCAACTAGTCGGGGACGGTACCTAGGATTGCCAGGTACTGTGCTAACCATGGATGGACCTCCTCACCCATTTCCATCTTCGCCATGTACAATGTCTCATCCTCCTCATTGAAGCCCAAGTATTTGTTGATCGACTTCCCATCAAACAACACTTTTGAGTTCCGAACCTTGGTCACTTTGGAGCCCTTTTTTATGTGGGCTACATTGCAATAAAATTCCTTGACCAAGTGTTCGTTGGCGTCCACACAGTCATCCACAAAGTGCTCCCAACCCACTCTAGTCCTAAACTATCTCTGCACATCGGGGTTGTGAGGTAGTAGGTCTCTATCTATTAAGTTCCTCTCCGGAATCAATTTTCTCACCGGCCACCATTCCCAAAACTTATGGTACGCCACCTCACTCACAAATCTATCTTCCCAAGCTTCGGGCTTCCTAGTCTTAGCAACGCCTCCCACCTGAGGCTCACCTCTTTCAGCTACTTCCTCATCACCTCCTACTGCATCCTTCCTGGATAATGAAGCTGTGGGAGAGGTGGATTATTCCCCACTACCTGCTACTAAGCCCTCAGACAACTCAGAAGAAATGTTCACTGATGCTTGGGCAGCGGGGGAAGTGGGAGGAGTGTCTCTCAATCTACGCCTCTCTGGCGAGTCATGGATATATTCAGGTATAGAATCTGAAGATATTTCCAGGGAGGGCTCGTACTCACTCCTTGACTGATCACATGCTCTGTCAGCAACTTTTATTGCCTTCCGCATATTCTTGATGCTTTGCCTAACTTGGGGGATGAGTCTTATCATTTTTTGTTTCCCTCCCTGGGAAGATTCACCTTTGTACAGTTGTTTTGAACCTTTTCCTCGTTGTTTAACCATTGTCTGCAACACAATTTAAATGACTTTGTTAGTATAAGTTGTAGCAGCAAAGAAGCAGTTAAAACTAATGTTGCAGAATAGGGGAGAAAAGTTGTAGAAAGTTCTCAGAAGTCCTTCAGTGCGGACCGTACAAAATGTAGTGCGGCTGCACAGGGGTCAGTGCGGACCACACAAAAAGGCCATGCATTCGGCACAGGGGTGGAGGTCAGAATACCGCCCTCTGTATCTTGGCAGTGCAGACCGCACAAAGAGGTAGTGCGGCCACACAGGGGCCAGTGCGGTCCGTACAAAATGTAGTGCGGTCGCACTGCCTAAGGTTCAGCTTCCCAGAAGTTCATCAGTGCAGTCCGCATAAAATGGTACTGCGGACTGCAGAGAGGCACCGCGGACCGCACAGAAATGACTGCGGTCCACACAGAAACGACTGCGATCTGCACAGGGTGTCCAGCTATGGCACTAAGTTAGGGTTCCACAATTTTGAAATTATATCTAATCTAACACCTAAATCGTGCTCCTACGTGTTTGCCCAAAGTATTTAACTAACTAAGCCTACTTTAAACAAGAAATCAACAATCCTATAATAATCGAATGAAGAAAAATACGGGAAGAAGAGAAAAGGAGCGGAAAATAACAAAAATTTAAAAGAAAATAACAAAATTAATCAAGTAAGAGGAAAGGAATGGTACCAGATATGAGATGCAATGAGACTAATTGGTTCCAAACAATTATGTACGAGCAAAGGAGGTTGAGCAGTGTTTTTAATATCTCAGAGATGCAAAGGTTCGAAAAGTTTGACCAGGAAGGCCTTAGGGACTATTTATAGAAAAGCCTTGGGGCCGAGCTCACCTACCCCAGTGCGGACCGCACAAAATGGACCGCGGTTCGCACTAAACATTAGTTTCGAAGCTTGGGGAGGCGACGCTCTGCGGTCCGCACAAAATGGACTACGGCCGCAGAGGTCCACTACGGACCGCACAAAATGTAGAGGCTGCATTTTACCCATACTAGTGCGGTCCGCACAGAATGTAGTGCGGCCACATTGGCGACTTCAGAGACCTGTGCATTTTTCCACTATGTCTTGTATTGCATCAACACATCCCTGGAACATCTCACAACTAGTTAGCCCAAAAATTATACTACAAAGAAAATCAAATAAAACAAGAAGAAAAACACATGGGTTGCCTCCCAAGTAGCGCCTGATTTAACGTCGCGGCACGACGCAGGTTACCATCACATCATTTGAAATGAAGAAGTGCCACCACGTGGTTGTCATCAATTTTTCCAAGATAATGCTTGACCCGGTGCCCATTAACTCTGAAAACTTTACCATTTTTGTTCTTTAAATCAAGAGCACCAAACGGGGTCACACACACCACTTCAAAAGGTCCACTCCATTTTGATTTGAGCTTTCCCGGAAACAAACGTAACCGAGAGTTGAACAAGAGAACCAAATCACCTAATTTGAACTCCTTTCCACGAGCATATTTATCATGAAGGTACTTCATCTTGTCCTTATACGAGGACGAACTGGAGTAGGCATGGAATCTGAATTCATCAAGTTCATTGAGCTGCTCCACACGAAGATTGGTTGCAACATCCCCCTCAAGATTAAGCTTCCTCAAAACCCACATGGCCTTGTGCTCTAACTCAACCGGTAGATGTCAAGCTTTCTCAAACACTAACCGATACGGGGACATACCAATCGGAGTCTTGAAAGTCGTCCTATAAACCCATAGAGCGCCATCCAACTTCTTTGACCAATCGGTCCTATTTTCATTGACCGTCTTTGACAATATGCTTTTGATTTCCCTATTGGAGACTTCCACTTGACCACTTGCTTGAGGATGATAGGGGGTAAAAATTTTGTGATTGACACCATACTTAGAAAGCAACGTGTCGAAAACGTTATTACAAAACTGAGACCCCCCATCACTTATGATTGCACGAGGAGTACCAAACCTTGTAAAAATGTTTTTCTTGAGAAATGCAACAACACTTCGGGCCTAATTGTTGGGCAAATCCATGGCTTCAACCCACTTTGAAACATAGTCCACCGCTACAAGAATGTAAGTGTTCCCACAAGAGCTAACAAATGGGCCCATGAAATCAATGTCCCATACATCAAAAATATCAACCTCACGGATGGTATTGAGAGGCATCTCATCTTTCTTCGAAATTCCACCCGCTCTTTGGCATTCGTCACATCTCTTCACAAAATCACCCGTATCTTTGAAAAAAGTTGGCCAATAAAACCCACAACTAACAACTTTAGAAGCCGTCCTCACCCCGCCATGATGGCCACCATAGGGAGAGGAATGACCCTCTAAGATACTCAATTGCTCCTCCTTCGAGATACACCTTCGGATCACACCATCCGTGCAAATCTTGAACAAGTATGGCTCATCCCAATAAAAATTCAAACTATCCCGTTTGAGCTTCTTCCTTTGGTTAGACGAGAGCTCACATGGGATTATTCCGGTCACAAGGTAATTAGCAACATCGGCAAACCATGGCATATCATTTACCGACACCGCAAGGAGTTGTTCGTCGGGAAATGAATCATTAATCTCTAGGCCATCACTAGTCCTCCCCTCCTCCTCCAAACGGGACAAGTGGTCTGCCACTTGGTTCTCACTACCTTTCCGGTCCACAATTTCTAGATCAAACTCTTGAAGTAGTAACACCCATCGCATCAACCTTGCCTTGGAGTCTTTCTTTGTCATCAAGTACCTAAGGGCGGCATGGTTGGTGTGCACTATGACCTTAGCACCCATAAGATACGGCCAAAACTTTTCCATTGCAAACATTATGGCCAATACCTCTTTCTCAGTAACTGTGTAGTTCTTTTGAGCCTCATTCATGGTCTTGCTTGTGTAGTACACCAGATGAAACATCTTGTTAACCTTTTGACCCAAGACAGTCCCAACCGCAACGTCACTTACGTCACATATGAGCTCGAAAGGCAAGCTCCAATTTGGTGCGATAATGGTAGGGGTAGTGGTCAACTTAAGCTTGAGAAGGTCAAATGCTTGCATACATCCCTCATTGAACACAAACTTTGCATCCTTTTCTAGTAGCTTGCACAAGGGGTTTACCACCTTTGAAAAATCTTTTATAAATTTCCGGTAGAACCTCGCGTGCCCAAGAAAACTCCTCACCCCCTTGACGGAAATGGGGGGAGGAAGCCTTGAAATCACCTCTATCTTGGCTTTGTCAACTTCAATCCTACGCTTTGAAATCTTATGCCCGAGAATGATTCCTTCTTCCACTATAAAGTGGCATTTCTCCCAATTGAGGACAAGATTGGTTTCTTCACAACGGGCTAACACCCTATCAAGATTCTTCAAGCATTCATCAAATGAGTCCCCCACAACACTAAAATCGTCCATGAACACCTCCAAAATGTCTTCCACCATGTCAGTGAAAATGGCCATCATACACCGCTAAAATGTAGTCGGTGCATTACATAACCCAAAAGGCATCCTAGAGAAAGCAAATGTGTCAGTGGTCTTTTCCTGATCTTCCGGAGCAATCAAGATTTGGTTGTACCCAGAATACCCATCCAAGAAGCAATAAAAGGCACGCCCCGCAAGGCGATCAAGCATTTGGTCAAGGAATGGCAATGGAAAGTGATCCTTGCAGGTCACCTTATTCAGCTTCCGGTAGTCCATGCATACCCTCCATCCGGTAACTGTCCGAGTGGGAATAAGTTCATTGTTGTCATTTGTCACCACAGTCATACCACCCTTTTTGGTACACATTGCACCGAAGAAGTCCACGAGCTATCAGAAATGGGGTACACAACCCCTACATCCAACCACTTGATCACTTCTTTTTTACCACCTCTTGCATTGCCTCGTTCAGTCTTCTTTTATGCTCCAAGGAAGGTTTTGCATCATCCTCCAAGATAATTTTGTGCATACAGAATGCGGGGCTTATTCCCCGAATGTCATCCAAAGTCGATCCAATTGCCCTTTTTCGCCTTTGAAGCACTACCAAAGTGGCCTCAACCTGCATGTTAGTTAGACAAGAAGAAAGAATAATTGGTAAAGTAGAATTTGAGCCCAAGAACTCATACCTGAGGTGTGGAGGCAGTGGTTTCAACTCCAAAACAGGTGGCTCCTCAATTGATGGTTTTATTGTTGGAGTTTTCTGGTTTTCAAGATCCAAAGACAATTTTCTAGGCTCATAGGAATAAGAGTCCATCCCATGTAAGGCATTCACACACTATACTCTGCTTGCATCATCATTAACATCAAGATTTAATAGCACGGCCTTAAGGGGGTCCTCCACGTTGATCATAGCACTGGTGTCATCCGCAATCACAACTGTGACAAGGTCTACAAATGAGCACACCTTGGTGCTATTGGGTTGCTTCATAGATTTGCAAACATGAAAGACGACCTTTTCATCTCCCACTCGGAAAGTGAGCTCACCCCTTCAACATTAACGAATGCCTTCCTCGTCACAAGGAAAGGCCTCCCTAGAATGATAGGGACCTCATAGTCTACTTCACAGTCCAAAATCACAAAGTCGGCCGGTAATATGAATTTGTCCACCCGGACAAGCACGTCATCAATAAATGCCCAAAGGTCGCTTCATCGATCGATCCGCCATTTGTAACCTTATGGAAGTCGGTTTAGGTTGCTCAATACCCAAAGTTTTGAAAACTGAGTAAGGCATCAGATTGATACTAGCTCCCAAGTCACATAAAGCCTTGGCAAAATCCGCATTCCCAATGGTGCAAGGAATGGTGAAAGCACCGGGATCTTCAAGCTTTGGGGCCATTGAATGTACTATAGCACTAACTTGGTGAGTCATCTTTATAGTTTCACAATCCATAGAACGCTTCTTTGTGACTAAGTCTTTCATGAATTTTGCATAGCCCGACATTTGTTCAAGTGCGTCCACCAAAGGCACATTAATAGATAAGCTCTTCATCATGTCAATGAACTTTTTAAACTAATTATCATTCGTTTGCTTCGCGATCCTTTGAGGATAAGGTGGAGGTGGCCTTGGCAAAGGTGCCTTGGCTTTAGGCACAACCAGCTCCAACATATCAATTATGTGTTCCCTAGACAGGTTCACATCATTTTGAATTTCCACCTCGACTTCTTGAATATCAATCCTCACTTCATTGTTCACATTTTCATCAGCCACATCTTCAACTACCAAAGGGACTTCGTCATCTTGTAACTCAACATCATCATCCACAACTTGCTTTTACTTAGAGGAATTCACATCACCGCCTCTCCCACTTCTTGTTGTAGCCGCCATAACATGATTGTTCCCACCCTTTGGGTTCACTACCGGATCACTTGGTAGAGCACCCTTCGGGCGAGTATTCAATGACTGAGAGATTTGGCCTAATTGCACCTCCAAATTTCGAATAGAGGTGTTGTGAGAAGCTAATTGTGCATCAGAATCTACATTCTTCTTCATCAACTGCTCGAACATCATTTCAATTATACTCATATCATTACCCGAAGAACTAGGACCTTGAGATGGAAATGGTAGTGGATTGGTCAGTTGTTGGTACATTGGGGGCCTTTGAAAGCCTTGCCCCTGGTTTCCTTGGTTTCCATTGTTCCATCCTCCTTGTTTATTGTTGCCACCCCAATTATTATTATTACCATTCCAATTCCCTTGATTGTTGTTCTAATTGCCCCAGTTGTTGTTTTGGTTGTTGTTCCCCCAATTACCATTATTTTGTTGTTGATTGCCTCAATTGCCTTGAGGTCTCCACTATTGTTGGTTGGAAGAGTTGCCCCGTTGGCCTTGATAGTTATTTACATATTGAACCTCTTCACTTTGGTCATCATAACTATCATTTTGAAGCTCATCACATCCATCATCAAATTGCTCATAATTCCCTTAGTTTTGTTGCCTTTTTTGCCTTCTCTTGTTGATAAGCATATTAACACCCTCCATGGCATTCACTTGGCGAGGATTTTGGACTTGTTGCAACTGTGCCTTAGCCAATTGATTCATAGTAGTTGTCAACTCCACTATAGCTTGCCCATGGTCATGTAATTCGTTGTGCAAATGAATAATCGTAGGGTCACCTTGAGGCACATTGGCTCTACTTTGCCATGCAGAAGAAGTGTTGTCCATCTCATCAAGTACATCACATGCCTCATCATACGACAGCTTCATAAAGTTTCCTCCAGCAAGTTGGTTCACTATGCATTGATTTGTTGTATTGATGCCCCGGTAGAAAGTTTGTTGGATCATAGTGTTGGTCATACCATTGTTGGGGAATTCTTTCACCATCGTTCTATATCGCTCCCAAATCTCATGCAAAGGTTCCGTGGGCTCTTACTTGAAAGCCAATATCTCATCTCGAAGTGCTGCCATATGCCCAGGTGAAAAGAATTTAGCAATGAATGTATCCGCCAACTACTCCCAAGTTGTGATGGAATGGTTGGAAAGTCTCTCAAGCCAATTTAATGCCTTTCCCCGAAGAGAGAATGGGAAAATTCTCAACCTAAGAGAATCCTCAGACACATTCGTCTGTTTGCTCCCCCAGCATGTATCCACGAACCCCTTGAGATGTTTGTAGGCATTTTGATCCGCAGCGCCCATGAAGTACCCACGCTGCTCAAGTAAGGTAAACATCACATTGGTTATCTGAAAGTTGCCCGCCCAGATTCTTGGTGGGATAATAGCACTTGCATAACCCTGGTTCGAAAGTACTCTGGGAACCACTCTTGGAGGTGGCGGAGGAGGGTCTGGAATATTGTCATTTGGATTAGCATTGGCATTGCGGCCTCTACCTTGTCCTTGAGGTACAAGAGGCACCTCATCTTGTTCAACATCATCTACCTCCTCCCCCGCAATCACATTTCCAAGAGGGTCATTTGCATTGTTCAATGCCATTTCAGTACCTGAGTAGTGACACAAACAAGTAGGTAACAAAGAAGGAAAGAAGAACAATACACAAAACTAACTAAATAGATATCCAAAACCGTTAGCTCCCTGGCAACGGCGCCAAAAAGTGATCGCGGCCTACTCCGCACTACTAATTATGTAGCGAAAGAGGGTCGGAGCAGCTTTTACCCGATTTTAGGTCGGGATCGATATCCACAGAGAGCTAGAAATGGAGTCGAGTATCTATCTAGTTTAGGATTGCGTATATGTTCCAAATTACACTTCTAATCATTTTTGGGGGTTTTCTTTATAATTCTACTTTTAACAAACTATAAATTGTAAATTAAGCTAAGAGTTAAATGCTACGGATTATTCAAATAGTTTAAAGGGCACTAGGGTAGTGACATCCGCCTAGGTGGTCAATTGACGGGTACTTGAGTCTAAGGCACAATTGACATGATTGGGTAATATGATATAACTGTTGCACTACTTTACCCACTCTACACCTCTCGGCGGTTCAAGTGATTTTGCCCAATTGACTTTCTCAAGACCAATTGGGTATGCAAATTTGCACAAGCAACTTAGGGTTCAAGTCGGGTATTACTCTCTCGATGTTTAACCCTTTAATTAGGGCTATCAATCTCTTGAGTACGCCCAATTCCTGGTTGAATCAATTTCGGAGACTTAGACTCTCTTTCTCAAGAAGAGCCCTAATCAACTAAACACAAACTAGTGTTTGCAACCACTAATTCAGTAATTAACCATGAAATTAATCCAAATATCAAACACTCATAATCAATTTAGCCCTAAAATATAAGACCCATCAATTACCCATACTAGGGTTGAGCCACAACCCTAGCTATGGGGTCTAGCTACTCATATTCAAAGAAAAAAAACAAAAAACAGATGAATATAAACACATATTAACTAATTGCTAAGCTAAATACAATGATTCAATGATGAAATGTAGTTAAAGTTGCCCAAAATGACCAAGAAAAGTCGACCCACGAGCGTAGCTATGCTATTACAATATCTGATAACCTAAAATGGAAAAAGGTTCTATTTATACTAAGTTGAAAAATCTGGACAAAAATGCCCCTGCGGGGTTAGTGCGGACCACACAGAATGGACTGCGGCTGCACTAGGACTCTTGGCTTCAAATCCAGCTCCCTGAACTCAGGCTCCGCGGACCGCACAAAATGAACTGTGGCCGTTGTGGCTTCTAGTGCAGTCCGCACAAAGTGGACTGCGGACCGCATTGGCTTGAAAGCTCTAACTTTAACTTCTCTGAATCTTGGCTCTGCGAACCGCACAGAATGGTGCGTGGCCGCATGGACTCTAGTGCGGACCGCACTAAATCTAGTGCGGCCGCATTGCCTTTTAGCCTGAAAAACCTGCTCTCTAAACCTCTTAGTGCGGACCGCACAGAATGGTGTGCGGCCGCACTGGACCTATTTTGCTTGAACTTGTCTTGTCTTTGGCACTTATGTAGGTTTCACTCCTTTTGAGCTGATATTTGACATCTTGTCACTTTGTTGAACAAACCTGCAATCAAGCACAACTTATGAGCCTTTTGGGACTATTTTGTATGAATATTTAACCAAAGCATAAGCAAGAAGGAGTATAAAATGCATCAAAATCCCTAGTTATCAGGGCTTGAAGAGCGAATTCAAGGATTGGAGGTGGAACTGTACGTATTGAACGAGCAAATGGATTCTTTGAAAGTGGAGTACGTACAACGACAGTCGCAACCTTCTAAATCTTATGCTACAGCTGATCCTGTCGTGCCTCGACGTCTATATGAGTTGTGGGTTCACGTCGAGGCTCAGCTCGATGTGTGTAAGGCTTTTCATATTGATGGGAGGGTATCTGAAGCGGAGCTCCGGGATGTACATGTCAAGGCTCGTGCGGCTCGTGAGGCATGTGGGTATGATCCTCTTACACCTGACGGAGGTGATATCAACTCTGATGATACGAACAGACTCGCCTCCGACTCTTGGTACGAAGACGTGTATGCCACCGGGAATGATATGTAGTATTTGTTTTGTACTTACTTTTTGCTTTGCGATTTTTATAAGGGCGTCTTTGAGCCCTTTGTAAAGAAATATTTTGAAACATATTTGTTGTGGATGGAGGTCATTTTGGTCGTACATCTCTGAGTCGTTTTCTTTATTTGATTATTGTGTTTGATGACTTCTGTCGTAGTTACATCGCTTCAATGCTTTGTTGAAATGCTAAACTTATTGTGTTGAGTTTAGTTGAACTCTTTTTGTTGGCAACGGCCTTAGCCGTAGGGATATTGCTTTCGAGTTGGCGCCGAAGTAGTATCCTGTCATAGTTCGAGTGATGTCGAACTTATTTCCCGTCGATGGCCTTAGCCATTAGGATGTTACTTTCGAGCTGGCGCCGAAGTAACATCCCGTCATAGTTCGAGTGATGTCGAACTCATTTTCCGTCGATGGCCTTAGCCATTGGGATGTTACTTTCGAGCTGGCGCTGAAGTAAGATCACATCGTGGTTTGAATGATGTCGAACTCGCTTTTCATCGGTGGCCTTAGCCATTGGGATGTTACTTTCGAGCTGGCACCGAAGTAGTATCTTGTCGTAGTTCGAATAATGTTGAACTCGCTTTTCGTCGATGGCCTTAGCCATTGCGATGTTACTTTCAAACTGGCATCGAAGTAAGATCCAGTCGTGGTTTGAATGATGTCGAACTCGCTTTTCGTCGATGGCCTTAGCCATTGGGATATTACTTTCGATCTGGCGCCGAAGTAGTATCCTGTCGTAGTTCGAATGATGTTGAACTCACTTTTCGTTGATGGCCTTAGCCATTGCGATGTTACTTTCGAGCTGGCACCGAAGTAATATCCCGTCGTAGTTTGAATGATGTCGAACTCGCTTTTCGTCGGTGGCCTTAGCCATTGGGATGTTACTTTCGAGCTGGCGCCGAAGTAGTATCCCATCATAGTTCGAGTGATGTCGAACTCGCTTTTCGTCGATGGCCTTAGCCATTGGGATGTTACTTTCGAGCTGGCGCCGAAGTAGTATCACGTCGTAGTTCGAGTGATGTCGAACTCGGTTTTTGTCCATGGCCTTAGCCATTGGGATGTTACTTTCGAGCTGGCGCCAAAGTAAGATCTCGTCGTAAGGGTGGCATTCTATTTTATTTGTTGGAGTGTCGTGGATGCCAGTTTCATTCTTGTATTGGAGATGTGTGTTGCTTTCGTATACATAGTGGAGTGATTTTATTCATATATCGGATATACATGTCGACTTCGTACATATAATGGAGATTATACCTAGTCCCTTCATTGCTCAGCCTGGAGATGTAATCGGTAGGCGGGGCACTGAACAATACTTCAAACCTCAAGACGTCCCCCTCGTCGCCTTATTAAAAACCTCCCCGATAAAACCCGATTGGGACAAAACCCGGGCGAAGGAAAAAGAGTACGACTTCGGGCAGCATCATTTTTCAGAAGTGGAAGTATTTGAGGTGGGTGACATTCCAGTTATTTTGCAATACTTTTCCTTCCATTGTTTCTAGCTGGAATGCTCTTTTACTTGTTGTTGCTGTGATTTTGTACGGCCCGTCCCAATTTATTCCCAGTTTCCCTTCATTCGGGTCCTTTGCTGCTTGCGTTTTGGCTTTTAGTACGTAGTCCCCGACTCTGAGTGGTCGTACTTTGGCCTTCTTGTTATAGTACCTTTCTACTTGTTTTTGGGCCACCATTCTTATGTGTGCCATATCCCTTCACTATTCGACCTCATCCAGGTCATGTAACCTGCTTTCGTCGTTGCTTGATCCGCTCTCATTGGAGTAACTCAGGCTAGGTTCCCCAGCCTCAACGGGTATGACTGCATCAGTGTCGTAGACCAGTGAATACGGCGTCTCACATGTTCTAGTCTTTGGCGTTGTGCGGTAGGCCCATAGCACCTTCGGTAGTTGTTCCGGCCATAGCCCTTTGGCGTCTTCAAGTTTTTTCTTTAATATATTTAATATTGTTTTATTGGAGGATTCTGCTTGACCGTTGCCGGTAGGATGATATGGTATGGAGAGTATCCGCTTGATGTACCATTTTTCGAAGAACTCAATCGTCTTTTTCCCGACAAACTGGGTCCGTTGTTGCAGCTGATTTCTTTAGGGATGCTGAAGCGGCATATGATGTTTTTCCAGATAAACGTGATGACTTTCTATTCGTGTATTTGAGCGAACGCACCTGCTTCCACCCATTTGGAAAAATTGTTAGTTAAAACCAAAATAAAGTGTACCTTACCTCGCCCTGCTGGGAGAGGCCCAACAATATCCATCCCCATTTTATAAATGGCCATGGGGAGGTTACAGAGTACAGGAGTTCCCCTGCCTGGTGTATCAGAGGGGCATATTTTTGGCATTTCTCGCATTTCTTGATGTATTCTGCGGCCTCTTTTTTCATAGTGGGCCAGTAGTATCCTGCACAAATAAGACACCTAACAAGGGCTCAGTCACCGGTGTGGGCGCCACAGTGGCCTTCGTGTACCTCTTTGAGCACTCACCTTGTCTGATTGGGTCCGAGGCATTTGGATAACGGGTCGCCGAATGTTCTTTTATAAAAGGTCATGGCTTATGAGACTGTATCTGGCCGCTTGTATTCGGAGCTTTTTGGCTTCTTTATCTTGTGGGAGTGTTTCTTCCTGTAGATATGATATGATGCGATTATGCCAATCCCAAGTTAAATTTATAGAATGTACCTCGGTTGGTCTATTGATGAGTGGAGAAGGGTAACCACGTTCTCCTTGGTGATGTTTATGGTTGCCTCTACCAGCTTGGCGAGACCATCTGCTTCGATGTTTTGTGCTCGGGGTATTTGGTCAAATCGTCATTCGTCAAATTCCGGCAGTAGTTTGTGGATTTCAGTTTGGTATTTCTGCAACCTTTGTTCCTTAATTTGGAAAGTCTCAGTAACTTGGTTCACAACGAGTTAAGAGTCGCAGCGGAGGATGACTCGCCGAGCACCATACTTGAGGGTCAATTTTAATCCTGCAATTACGGCCTCATACTCAGCCTCGTTGTTAGTCATTTCAGGGAATCGTACGGATTGACGAATTACTTCGCCCGTTGGGACTTTAAGTACGAGTCCCAGTCCCGATCCCACCGCGTTAGACACACCATTGGTGTAGAGGACCCAGAGGTCGGATTGCTTAGATGAAGTGCGAAGCACTTCTTGCTTGACTTCGGGCAGTATCTCTGCACTGAAATCGGCGATGAAGTTGGCGAGCACTTGCGACTTTATCGTGGTTCACGGTTGATATGTTATATCGTGCTTGCTCAGTTTTATGGCCCATTTGGCCAAATGATCTGATAACTCGGGTTTGTGAAGGCTACTCCTGAGAGGGAAGTTCGTCACCACCTTTATGGGGTGGTATTGAAAATATGGTCTAAGCTTTCGTGAAGCTACGACTAGTGCCAAAGCCATCTTTTCAAGGTAGGGGTACCTTGTTTCGGCGTCAATTAAGGTTTTGCTGATATAGTAAATTGAAGATTGCGTACCTTGGTTTTCTCGGACTAGAACTGCACTTACCGCGATTTCGGATATAGCCAGGTAGACTAGGAGGCACTCGCCTAGGTCGGCTTTGGCGAGTAAAGGTGGCGAAGACAAATAAGCTTTTAGTTTTCTTAGGGCGTCGACGTATTCTGCATTCCCCTGGAGCCCGTTGTCCTTCCTTAATACAGTAAAGAATTTATGGCACCTATCCGATGACCGTGAGATGAACCTTGACAGGGCTGCTATCCGTTCCATTAATTTTTGTACCTGCTTCTTGCTTGTCAGTGTTTCGGGTATTCTTTCGATGGCCTTAATCTTTTCCGGGTTGACCTCGATGCCTCTTTGTGACATTAGGAAACCGAGGAACTTTCCCGAGCTTATGCCGAAGGCGCATTTTTTGGGGTTTAGTTTCATGTCATACCGTCTCAATATGTCGAAGGCTTCCTTCAGATGACCGATATGATCTTCTTTCCTCTTTGACTTAACCAGCATATCATCGATGTAGACTTCTATTATTTTACCAAGTTGGTTTTTGAACATTTTGGTGACTAATCTCTGATATGTCGCCCCTGCATTTTTTAGTCTGAACGACATCACTTTATAGCAATATGTTCCCTGGTGAGTGATGAAAGTGGTTTTTCCCTGGTCTTCTTCTTCCATGAGGATCTGGTTGTAACCCGAATAGGCATCCAAGAAGCTTAGCAACTCGTGTCCTGTTGTTGCATCGATGAGCTGGTCGATGTGTGGCAATGGAAAAGAATCGTTCGAACATGCCTTGTTGAGGTCCGTGAAATCTACATACATCCGCCATTTTTCGTTTTTCTTTTTCACCATAACCCCATTGGCGACCCATTGAAGATATTTCGATTCTCGGACGGAGCCATTTGCGAGTAGCTTATCAACTTCTTCACTGACGGCCTCGTTGATTGCAGCATTGAACTTCCTTCTCATTTGCCGCACCGGCGGATGTAGGGGGTCGACGTTTAGCTTGTGGGTAGCGATATCTTTTGGAATGCCTGGCATATCTGCATGGGAGAAGGCAAACAGATCGGCATGGTCAGTCAAGAACTTATGAAATATACCTGGTTCTGAAAGGTTATGCCCCATATAAGCCTTTTTTGTGCTGTAGTTTCCGTATAGCAGGACGGGATCAAGATTTTCTACCGTTGATTCGGATGCTTCCACGATGTCGGGGTCCTTGATAACGTCCGTTTGCATGTTAAGTTTGGCTCCCTACATTGCTGATTTTTATGCTTCCGCATTTGCTCCTTTGAGTTGTTAGGTGTGTGCGCAATCTTGGGTGATGCGATAGCATTCTTGTGCGGTACAGTGCTCCCCTCGAATGCTGAATATTTCCCATGGGATAGGAAACTTGATCACTTGATAGAGACTGGAAGGGACCGCTCGCATGGCATGTATCCACGGGAGACCTATGATGGCATTGTAAGTTGTTTCCTAGTTCATGACGTGAAATGTCATTTCCAGGGTAACTCCTCTGACTAGGACGGGTAGCACTATTTCTTCAGAAGTCTGTTCAATTGCATTATTAAAACCTATTAGCATTATACAACGCGATATTATTTTATCTTCGAGTGTCATTTGCACGAGGACTCGAGGATGGATAATACACGCACCGCTCCCATCATCTACCATTATTCTTTTTACATCAATATAGGCGATACGTAAAGTGATAACAAGAGCATCATAGTGAGGGAAAGACAAACCGTCAGTATCTGACTTGTCGAAGATGATACTATCTTCGAGGTCATCATACCGTTCGTGAGTGATTGATCGTTTGAGTTTATGTGTGGTGGTGAACTTGACATGATTGATCACTACGCCATCGCCCCCGTCGATGATCATTTGTATGGTGCGAGCGGGAGAAGGTGGTTTTGGAGGTCCTTGGGGTTGTTCGCGTCCGCGGGCAAAGTTAGTCCGTCCTCGATTGCTCAGCAGCTCCTTCAGGTGACCCTGGTTTAGCATTTGTACTACTTCCTGTCGTAGTCCTATGCAATCTTTGGTTTTGTGACCCCTTTCTTGGTGAAATTCGCAGAAAGCGCTTGACTTCCGAGTGTTGGGGTCTGACCTCATCTTTTGCGGCCACTGCACCTTTGGGCCGAGTTTCTCTAGGGTGTACACTAATTCTGAAGGAGAAACACAGAAATTATGAGCGGATAGAAGTGGAGGCATACCTTTCTCGTGTCGATATGGTGTTGTGTGTTTAGGAAGAGCATCCATACGTTATGGTGGAGGCGGGGCCGACGTCCTGACGTAGGGTTGATGATTTTCCTGGCTGGAACGGGCCCCAACTGATCTCTTTGACCATCATTGTGACGATCTTTCCTTGCTTCAGTTTGGAGTAACGTCAACCGTTGGGTAGAGCCATTTAGATCGTCCCCGTCGGCTCGTACCTCGGCATAGTAGGCGTTATGGATTTCTTCCCAAGTAGTTGGAGGGTATTTCGTGAGCCTGCTTAGCAGTTTTCTTGTTGCCCTCGACCTGTTTTTGTTTAATCCGTTGTGGAAGGCTGCTACTGCCATTCCTTCTGATACATTCGGCAAGCTCATTCTCACCCTGTTGAACCGAGCCAAGAAGTCCTTGAGTCCCTCGCCGTGTATCTATCTTATGGCAAATATATCATTTACCCTAGCCTATGCCTTTTTGGCTCCAGTATGGGCGGTAATGAATTTGTCCGCCATTTCCTCGAATGTTGCTATCGAGCATGATGGTAGTTGAGATTACCATGTCAAGGCTCTCCCTGTTAAGGTTTCGTCGAACTTTTTCAACAGCACTGATGGTACCTGTTCTTTTGAGAGATCGTTGCCTTATATGGCTGTAACGTAGTAGATGATGTGGTCTTCTGGATCGGTAGTACCATCATATATCTTTAAGTAAGGCGGCATTTTGAAGGTCTTTGGAATGGTGTACGGGACCGCTTCTTCACTGTATGGTTGCTCGATGAATCGCCCAACATCGCGTTTTGGCAGCAACTTTGGAGCGCCTGGTATTTTGTCAACTCTCTCTTGGTGTTCTTTCATTTGGTCACAGAGTGCCTTATTCTCATTTTCCATCTCCTCCATTTTCTTGAAAACGACTGCAATCGTATCATTGCCTGCGTTATTAGCAACATAAGTGTTACCTGTACGGGGGGCATCTTGCCCACCCTCGTTTATCGTGACATATGCATGTGTCACATTCCTATCATCCCTTTGGGTGGGATTATCAAGGATGGTGTTTAGAGCACTTGTTAGCCATTCTTCCAACAGTCTTCTTACTACCGATGGTCCCTCTCCTGTTGCAGATGTGGAGGCTTCCCTTTTGCGTGAAGCAATCATGTTCCCGTATGGGAGAGGTGAAGTGTCTCCCCCAGGTGTGATGTTTGGTGTTTCATTTTCGTGATCCTCTCTGCTATCTTCGTTGATGGTGTCTAGGAGGTTGGCTGTGACGCCTACTATGGCTTTTAGCCTTGCATCTCCTTTCCCTGTCATTGTTGGCTTGTACCAAGCTCGGAAGAATTGATTATGCCTTTCAGGAGTCTAGATGAAACTATAATCTTAGCTAAAGAAATCCCCACAGACGGCGCCAAATTATTTGACCCAAAAGATACTAAACCCTTTTTGGTTAAATTAATTAAAGAAGATAAAAGGGTAAATCTCAGCCAAGTGTAATAAACTCCAGAATGAAAGACATGAGGGATGAACAAGGTAAATAGTATTGATTGATCTCGTGGAACAGATGAATTAAGTGTGTGAAAAATGATCACCAAGAATGTTGAGTGAATATTACAATGGAAGTTCTTCGTCCCAAAAAAGTCCCCTTTACAAAGTTTTTTCCTCACTATATATAAGGGACAACCCCCTTCTAAACACTAAAAGACATATCATAGGGAATATTCGAAGGTATATTCCTAATGCTCCCTGCTAGGCCTACACTACTGCAAAAGTCATACACCCTTTGTCCGATGTCGGTCATCGTCGTCCTCCACAGGACGTCATACTGTGAAGACCTCATCGTTTGTCGTATTTGACAGTAGTTGTGGTCGACCAAATTTGGACCCATACAGGTAGCTCGAAATGCCTCTCCACTAACGGTTAAAAAACTACTAATATGACAAAAACCATCTTAAAAGATTAAGTAGGATTGAAACGCAATATATATTGCAACACTAGATACAAGTCCCTACATACTCGCATCTAGACCGGTGCATAATTTGGTAAATACTGAATTACCGTATCGAAACCAAAAATTTTGGTATTCGGTATGTTATTTGGTTTAAGTTTAAAAAAATGGTATTAGGTAGGAGTGGCAAACGGGCAGGTCGCGTCGGATATGGTTCAGGTCAAAAACAAGTAATGACAAAACGGATAAATTATTCGACCTGACCCATATTTAATACGGATAAAAAACAGGTTAATCGGCGGATAATATGGGTAATCATATTATCCATGACTTCTTGCATATGATCACTTTTGGGAGAATTTTTAGTCTTCCTAACTTGAGGAACCCTCAATTTGAGGTTTTACAAATGTAAAAGTTAGACTTATTGGTTACCCATTGGTTATCCATTTTCTAAATGGATAATATGGTTCTTATCCATATTTGATCCGTTTTTAAATAGTTCATTATCCAACCCATTTTTTAGCGGATAATATGGGTGGTTAGATATTTTCTTTTAACCATTTTGCCACCCCTAATCTTAGTTATGATATTTGGTATTTTAAAATGAAATACCGAAATATCGATACCGTATTGAAATATATATATATATATATATATATATATATAATATTACACAATACACATTTTATTAATTATAACATAAATATAAGAAATTTAAAATTTTATTTTCTTTTATTCTCTAAGTTCATCAATTAACTCTAAACAAGTAACAAGATATTTCTCTAAGTTTTCTCTCTCTAGGTTGGTATTTACGAGTTTTGGACAAAACTTTTGTCAACAAACTTTTTTAGTTTTGTACTTTTGAGTACTTTAATTAAGAATATTGTCGTCTATGATTCTATGCACTAGTTAGTATTCAAACTGAATAAACCGAAGTTACCGAATCGAATAAACCGAAATCGAAAGTAGAAAAAGCCAATGCATACCGAATTTAATTAGGTACGCTATTGGTATAGTATTTTATGAAACCGAATACCGAAAATACCGAATTGAAATATTTAAATACCGTACCATATCGACCGACGAACACCGCTACTCGCAACTAAGTTGATAAAATAAACTAAAACTTTGACGTTGCAACCAACTATTGAACAATATGTAAGTGGATAATTAGGACTAGTAGAGAAAGTAAAGACCCTTTCGGGCATGGAAACAATTTCACTATTAGCAAATACTGAATTTCAATTTCTCTTTGGCCATGAATAGTTGTAAATTGAATTTTACAATATTTAATGTTCAAGCGAAATATTAAAATACTTATTAGAGGATATATCTGAAATTAAGTGGTGATTTCTACTCACAAAATTTTCAATTTTTACAATTCTTTTTCCTAATTGTAGTTATTAATTGCTAAATTATAAGATATAGTATCTCAAATGAAGTGTTGATTTTCACTTAAAATCTTCAATTCTTATAAAAAGGTTTCTTAAGTGAAGTTATTTTTTAAACATAAGCTCAACTTCAAAAAAAAAAAAAATTCAAATTCAATTTTTGCGTCAAATACTATTTTATTAAGGGGACTCTTGGATTATCGGACCATTAACCCGGGTACAGAACAGATCAGTAGCAAAAGCCCAAAACCCTAAAAACCGTCCACCATATAAAATCATCCCTTTCATTTTTAGGGTTTCTCCTTCTTCATTTTGCTTATAGCCTTCAAGCTCAGTCGCCACCCATCCCACCACCTGTTCGACAAAATGTCGCAAGAATCACTAGTACTCCGTGGCACAATGAGGGCCCACACTGACTGGGTCACAGCCATCGCCACCCCAGTTGACAACTCCGATATGATCGTCACATCCTCACGTGACAAATCCATCATCGTTTGGTCACTCACGAAAGACGGCCCACAATACGGCGTCCCCCGCCGCCGCCTCACAGGCCATGGACACTTCGTTCAAGACGTCGTCCTTTCATCCGACGGCATGTTCGCTCTTTCCGGATCTTGGGACGGTGAGCTCCGTTTGTGGGATCTTCAAGCTGGAACAACCGCCCGTCGTTTCGTCGGACACACTAAGGATGTTTTGTCCGTAGCATTTTCTGCTGATAACCGTCAGATCGTGTCAGCATCCCGTGATAAGAGCATCAGGCTTTGGAACACTTTGGGTGAGTGTAAGTACATTATTCAGGACGGAGATTCGCATTCTGATTGGGTCTCATGTGTTCGTTTCAGCCCGAATAATCTTCAGCCAACTATCGTATCCGGGTCGTGGGACAGGACTGTAAAAATATGGAACCTTACCAACTGTAAGCTCCGTGCTACGCTTGCTGGACACACTGGGTATGTGAATACCACGGCGGTGTCTCCTGATGGTTCTTTGTGTGCTAGTGGAGGAAAGGATGGAGTGATTTTGTTGTGGGATTTGGCTGAAGGGAAGAAATTGTACTCCCTTGAGTCGGGTTCTATTATTCACTCGCTTTGTTTTAGCCCAAATAGGTACTGGTTGTGTGCTGCCACTGAGTCGAGTATTAAGATTTGGGATTTGGAGAGCAAGACTATCGTGGATGATTTGAAAGTTGATCTGAAGCAAGAGAGTGAAATGTCTGCTGAGGGAACTGCTTCTGGCAAAAACAAGGTGGGTTTGATTTTTGTTTTCATTTTTTGCTTCAAGAATGTTACTTTTGGTTTATTGGATTGTGTTTTTGTATCAAATGAAGTTATTTGTTCTTTGAATGCGTTTATTGTGCATATTAGTTTTTGTTGTAGTGTATTATTGATATAGATGGAAATAGGTCTTTGTGAATGTTGTAGCAGTTCAAAGTCTAATTAGAGTAAAATAACTGTGTATTTAATAATTCTAGCTGTTCTAGCTCTCGGGAATTCATGGTATAGAATCCTCTACCCTGTTAGAAGTTATGTTAGTAATTGGAAGAGTATTTTCAACAGTATTTTATCATCTCTAATTTGTAACCTATGGCTCCCACTGTCTGTGTTTCTTTTGCGGTTTCTACCATACTTTTCTACTCGTATAGTCTGTTGTTAGTAGCACAAATGAGAAGCCTTAATATATGGGATGATTGTAGCTATTCTTAGTTTCAAGTTTATAACTTTCTATTTCTATCGTTTGGTGGGACCTGATTTTCATAAGGATTGAAGTTATACGCAATGACAGTATAAAGATTTCTTTTACGCTATTAGTGTATTTTGACCTGTTATATAATCTTGCTTTCCATTTTTTTAAGATTGCCAATTAATATTTGTATAGAGAATTACCTGCAATTACGTTTTAAGTGATATGATAGTGTAAAAGTGCTTTTTACACCTTCAGTATGTAGAACTTGTACTCTTTTTATAATTATTTCGTGATGCCCTTGGACCTAATCTTTGTGATGATGTCGTGATTCCCAGATTTGTTAGTTCAAATATTATCAATGTTGAAATAAGTTGTGAATGTAGCTAACCTCATTGTATCTCCATCTTCCAGGTCATATACTGCACTAGTTTGGGCTGGAGTGCTGATGGAAGCACACTTTTCAGTGGATACACAGATGGCTTGATTAGAGTGTGGGGTATTGGCCGTTATTAGGATAAAACAAATAGCACCATTTGGCCTGAATTTCGTTTAGATGAAATCTAAATGTTGGAAGAATTATGTCGGATTCTCTGTGTTTTCACTTTTCATGGCTGTGAGGCCTTTTCTGTTACAGTTTTGGATTTTATTTACGCATGTTATATTGGGTGTAGATCCAAGAAGCTCTTTTGCCTAGTCTTATGAGTAATTTTATGTTTTCTTCTGTGTTTTTCTATCTTACAGATCTTCAGTTTGTTTATGATTTTATGAGGATATATACATCTTGAATTCTCTTTATACTCCTTTTTGTCCTCGTTTTTCTTGGTGTTGGGGGTCATCTATACTCCTGCACGTATTTATCAGTTTGCCAGAGTAAATAGCTTATTGTTCCCTTTGTTTGACTGTGCAAGAAGAGTTGGGTCATATACTCCCGTTGTTTTATTCCCAATTGTCACTTGCAAGTTGACATATGGTATCTAGAGAAAGTTCTTGAGTTTATTCTGAAATGTAACTTCTATAAAAGCATATTTGAGGATGCACTCAATTTGTCGAAGTTATTTATTTGTTTTTGCTATAGAGCTTTGCCAATTTTGATATCATACAAGTTCGTGCTATATTAACATTACATGATATATGTTGGCATTGTGATGTCTATCCGAACACTTGCAGGTTGGCAAGGTGCCAAGTTTCTTATCAGCCAGCGATTAGATAGAATCAACTTAAATATGAAATACAACTATTATAATTTGCTACAGGCACCTTTAATGATCATAAATGTAATTGCCTCCATATCTTTATGTTAAGTATTTGGAAATCCACTTGTACTAATGGCTACTGTCCACGAATGCAGGATTTACTTTATGTAAAATCATCTTCCATTTTCAACAAAATCTTATGTTCTTATAAAATTAGTAGATGTGAGATATACAAATGTTCTTTTCCTAGTTGTGATTTGTGAAAGTGTTACTTGAGTTCAATTTAATTCACAAAAGTTACTGATATAGTTCACAAGAACATTGATAACTTAAAGGGAAGAATTTACTATGCTTTTATCAAAATCATAGGTCAATAATCAGTATCAGCATAGGGATTGAGAATGTCTATTGTCTAAATTGATGAGTAAGTTTAATTTTATTCACAAAGTTGGAAGAAAGTATGATTTTCACCTCTTTAAAATAAACACGAATTTGCTCTGCACTGGCATGTTTCTTACTAGAGAGTGAAAAAATGATAGTTAAAATTTTTTAATTGGATTTTACTAGTCCAGTCTTGTTTGGAGAGACCAGAAGGATCACAGAAGCTTCTTCTCTCTAGCATTTGAATTCAAATTTGCGTTTTTCGTTGTTATGGGATCAAGATGTCAATCACAAGAGAGCTTTTGTCCAAAAATGAAATTTCCTCTCCCTCTGGCCTAGAATTTGAAAGGGGAACGTATCGCTGTCCAAATAAAAGTTTTAGGAAATACTGGAGTCGAAATCCAACCCAAGTAGCACTAAATGGGCATATCTTTGAAATGTTAGGTATATAGTAGATATGCCCTAAATTCAATCTCATATTTTTGTGAATGTTATTTGATATAAAAATATATGGCACTCTTTTATCATAGTTATTATTAATTGTTTGATTTATTTGATAAGGTCCTTAATTAAATTTTGAGACTTGTCATCGTGATAGAGATCATGATAATGAGAGCAAAGTCTCTTACAATTTAATCTAAATTTGTTCTTGATCGTATGATTATTAATTTGGACATTAGTAATCCGGTTAGATCAATATTTATGTGATCGTCTTTATGGGATAAAGATTAGTTGATCTCATTAACTAAATCACATAGATAGATGATGCATATAGAGATATGATCATTGAACCGACTCATTGGATAATTCTTAATGGTTAGAATTACCATAAACTGTCAATATGATATTCTCTTGAAGAATGTGATGTAAGAATTTCCTTTGACCTGAGATCGTCATAGTAATTGACAAGTTATTTATTGTGCCTTGATACTAGACACCTATGGCCCTAGGGCGATAGTTGAAATGATATTGGGTATGATTAAATACTTGTAGAATTAGTGATTGATCAAGATAGAATCTGTCAACTCTTGGTAATGAGTTTAAGCTCCATGTTATCATGAATTATAAACGACCAAACTAAGACCTTGGCCAGGGCAATTGAATGAAAGAAGAAAAGAGTTTCTTAGGTAATTCAATGGTCGAATATATTTGACATGGACACATAGTTGGTCGCCTATTAGGATTTGACAGTTGAACCATATCCTAGGGTGATCCAGAGCTATAAGGACAGAAGGAATTACTACATTATTCTTCTACTGGTTCTTGAGAGTAAATTGTATACTTCATGCTATCCGGTCGTTAAGGAGTGTTGCTAGACGCCACCCTTGATTAGTATATTGATGTGGTCAATTTACTACCGGTTTAGTATTGAACCTATGGGGTCGCACACTAACGAGTGTTCTGATCTTTGCTAAAAGATTAATTAACTTATTATTTGATAACTAAATTAAAGAATTTAATTAGTCAAATAAATTTAGTTAGTTAGTCCAAATGAAATATTAATATATTCTTTGCTAGCACAGAGGATATAATTAATATTGTGAACGAATTGAAGTTTTCTATTTGGAATAAAAAATTAATTTATATCTCTTGGTTGAAATATATATATGTGATATATATAATTAATATTTATTTGTTCAAAGTATACATAAAATATATTAATGAAAACTTATTTGGTAAATCCAATATAGAATTGGACTGAAACAAAAGTCCAAAAAGGACGTGAGACTAATTTAAACCCATTAAGAATGGGATTGACATTATATAAAATATACTAACTAATTCTCATAATCCAATTCAACTGGAATTGAATTGGAACGTCCTAGCTAATGGCGGCAGATGTTATCTCATTAGGAATGGGATACGTTTTTCCAATCGGAAAAATTCGAGAAGTTTATTTTGGAATAAACTTTTACCCTAAATAAATCATTACCTCAACCAAATAGAAAAATGGTTTATGGGTGATGCTATATAAAGGGTGATGGAGAAAATTTGTCGTATTATTAATTTCTTGAGAAGAAAAACGCTTTGCGAAAGTGAGAGTGCAATACAAAGCCAAGAGAGAAATACAATTACAAGAAAAGTGTTTCTTGTTATTTTATCTTTGAGTTGAGATTTTTGAGAAAAATTTCAACACAATATTCTTCGTTCAATTTGTTCGCGGGTTTCATTAATCAAAGAGTTGATAGCAAGGATCAGTCTCGGTGTGGATACGCATAGAGTCTTCACACTATCGAAGAAATTTTAAAACGAGACTCTCTTCATCAGGTACGTCTTAGATCCGATCTATTGACATGTAAATTAATTTTAAACACGACAAGATCTGCCTAGGATTGTTATTGTCTTTCGCTGCGTGTTACGAACACCTATACGCAATCCTTCAGTGGTATTAGAGCCATGGTTGCTCGTGTCTAAATTTTATTTACTAAATATATTAAGATTATATTTGAAGAGTTTAAACCATAATACATGTGTCTTGTGCAATAGTCAAATTGTTTGAATACATATGGATTTGTAAGCACGTGATTTTTGACCCTCCCCGAGGATTTTCACATTTTCTTTAGCATAAATATGAAATTGGGTCTAATATAGCCATTTTAACTATTTTACTTTATTTCGTTGCAAAAAGAAAAAAAATCACAAAATATATATATAAATTTTAGTTTATGTATTTCTCATAAACTTGAAAAATACAAAAATTGTACTTTATTTTGGTACTTTATATAAATTCGAAAATTACAAAAAATATAATTCGATTAATGTTTTGTAGTCGTTTTAATTTTGGAAAAATACAAAAAATATTACTTTATATTTTTGTCTTTATTAAAAAACGAAAATTACAAAAAAATAGTTTTATTAATATTCTATAGTCATTTTAACTTTGAAAAATACAAAAAATATTGCTTCATATTTTATCTTAATATTTAAAAAACGAAAATTACAAAAATAGTTTTATTAATATTTTGTAGCTATTTTAAATCTTGAAAAAATATTTAAAAAGATATAGTTTTGTTTGAATACTAGTCTTATTTTTGGTAGTTATTTTGCTTACATAGGACTAGTTAAGCAACGTGTTCCTATTTCTCGGGTCCGGGCAAAAGAATAATATTCAGGTTCAAACTACCCGGTTTTAGGCCTAATTTTCGGACCTAGCCCATAATAAATCGAGTCCAGGACACATGGGGAACCCCACCACGCGTGGGGGACATAAGTTTCGAACCCCACCACGCGTGGGGCTCATTTTTCTTGACAAACTCATTACAAAACACGGACAAACATTTGGAAAAGGGGGACTTTTTGAATTTTTTGGAGAAAATCACTGTGGATGCTTCTTCTTCCTCCTTTGAAAACCAGAAAACCAACTCCTCCTCCCACCTTCACCACCGAGCAACCAGCCCCCCCCTCCCCCCCCGTCGTCATTTCCAGACGACCACCAAACAACAACACCACCAAGTCACCTTCCCCATCACCCACCCGGCCATAACCATGTCCGAAAACCACCCTCAACCCTAACCCAAAACCACCGTGAAACCTACCATTACTGTCGCGTCCCCAGCAGTGAACGAAACCACCTCCCTCCGTCGACCTCTGCCAACACCACCACCCAAACACCAGCACCAAACAGACCACCAAACAGGCCCGTCACAACCCAACACCACGACCAACAGCTCCCCCCCCTCGTCGTCAACCTCCAGCTCCAGTCCGCCACCTTCCACCGCGACCACGACCAACGACAACAACCCATCCAGTCGAACCCCCTCCTCCTCACGTCCAGCAAAACCACCAGCTCCATCGCCCACCTCCATCCCGCTGACCCCTCGTCGACCACCGACGTACATCACCAAACCTCCAGCTCGACCTCACGCCACCACTAGTCTCCCCGTCGTTTCCTCACGCCCAGCAGTGGATCAAACGACCACTGAACACCGTCCAAACACCACTGCTTCAGCTGTACTGTCCAAACGCGACAACCAATCAGCCCATGTTATCGATGTTCTTTCAGTGTCGTCGTGCAGTCCGTTGAGGTCGCCTTTGGTTCGTCGAGGTCCGGTACGTCAAGGTTGTTGTCCGAGGTTTCGTCGCAGGTCCAACGCATCGGACGTTAATCTCAAGTAGGTTATCTCTGCCCGTGTCCTTCATGTTTGCTGTTTAGTAATATGTATAGGTGTTTGTTGAAATACAATCCTAGTTCATGCGGATAGTACGCGAAATTACGCGAGACATATATACATGATGATTGCGAATTGCTATATTTGATAATTAACTCCGTATAATATTGAAATTTGGCCGTGAATGTCTTTTCCGTTGTTTCGTTATTTTAAGTAGCTATTTGACATTTTGTTTCTTCATGTTTAAATTGTTTTTATCCAAATATTTGTCGTAATAGAGGTTTACACATATTCTGAAAGGTGTTAATTATTTAGTTTGTCTTAATAGTTGTTTATACATGCTGTAGTAATGTTGAAATTATAGTAGCAATTTTAATTCCGCGGAAAAATATTCGCTTCATCAAATAGGTTCAATCTATAACCTATGACCTCGCAAAATAGCAAAGAATGTAGTTATTTTAGCCTTATCCTTTTTTTTTCTTTTGAAAAAATGAATAAATAATAAATAATAAAAAAAACGAGATAAGCTTCACCAAATATAAAATATGTACAGATTGCGGAGCCCTCACAAAATGTATGTATTAAATACTTAGATTCCGGGATAGGCCGTTTAGCAAATTTCACAGCCCTACCCAAAATAATAATGCGCTAGTTGCTTTAGGTGCGCCTTTAATAATATTATCTCCTTAAGCTCGGGTGCACATTTATGTGACCCAAATCTAAGTCTCAGCGAAATCGAAATGTGTCTCTAATCACGGGTACATTGATTGTGACGTGGTCTGAGATGCATTTCCACGACGTTGCAAATTCCTTCAAAAAATAAGAATGAGATGAGCCTCGCCGAATAAAAATACAAATTGTGGGGCCCTCAGTAAATACTTGTTTTAAATTACTTAGAATTCAGGAGGGCCGTTTAGCGAACTTCACTGCCTTCCCTAAAGATAATAACGCGTTAGCCTCTTTAGACGCGATTTAATTAAATTACTTTCTTAAACTCGGGTGTGCATTTCATGCGACCCAAATCCAAATCCTAAAACATCAAATAAAATATGTTTCGGATTGTGGGTGCATTTCATGTGACACAGTCCAAAGATATATTTTAAGCGATGTTCACATTCCTAAAAACAATAATAATAAAGCAGTAAAAGATAAAATTTGCACATGGTTCATAATTGTATTTAAAATCAGATAAATAAGCCGAATATAACAGTTGAGCGACCGTGCTAGAACCACGGAACTCGGGAATGCCTAACACCTTCTCCCGGGTTAACAGAATTCCTTATCCGGATTTCTGGTACGCAGACTGTAATATAGAGTCATTCTTTTCCTCGATTCGGGATTAAAATTGGTGACTTGGGACACCCTAAATCTCCCAAGTGGCGACTCTGAAATAAATAAACCAATCTCGTTTCGATTTTCCTTTAAATGGAAAAAACTCCCTTGCGCCCTCGCGGGTGCGGAAAAAGGAGGTGTGACAGCTCTGGCGACTCTGCTGGGGATCTTTAAACCTAGAACCACTGGTTCAGGGTTAAGAATTCGAGCTTAAAATAATTGTTATTATTTGGCTTTATTTATTATCTGATTTTTACATGTTTGAGCCTAATGTGCTAAATGCTGCTTTTACTGCTTTGATATTACGTGAACTGTATATAAACTGTGCCGAAACCCCTATACTTTCTGAGTCTTCTAAATCATGAAGAAGGGCGTACTTCGTATGACTTCTTTTCTGTATAGTGTCAAATCCCAATTTAGAACGAGGTTCGGATAAGTTGCTAAGCCGATGAAGCTTCTGTATTCCCGGTACGCTGCCCCCTCGGCTCGAGCTGTCCGCTCGGGTAAGCCAGGTCTAGAACAAATACCCAGGTTATGAACTTAGTATAACGAAGCCACATGCCGGATCCCTAGTAGGAACGTTTATTTGCATCATGTGCATTTGACTTAGGGGACTCAACACAGGGGTTGGGTCCGTCTAGGACAAGCAACCTGAAAATAATAGACCATCTTTGGCATCCTATGTGCTACATGTTATATTTATTCAAGGGTGAATGAGTCATTTGGCGGACAAATGATATTTGCGGACAAATGACACTTCTTATCATGCTGATCACGTTAAATAAGAAAGTTGCACGATTTTTTATTAAGCATGCTATTATATTAATCAAAGCATGGGGAACATTTGTGGAATCCAAGAAGCCTTGGAATTCCACATGTCCCTCACGCTTCATTTTTTGGGAAAAAGCACATGGGGAACATTTGTGGAATCCGAGAAGTTTTGGAATTCCCTATGTCCCCCATGCTTCACATGTTGGGAAAAGCGCATGGGGAACAATTGCGGAATCCAAGATGTCTTGGAAATCCTTATGTTTCCCATGCCACATTTTTGAAAAATAATAATAAACATAAAAAAATATATATATACATATAAAAAAAAAGCATGAAAATTCAAAAGATTTTGTATATTGTCATCATTTTCCACATATTAGAAAACCGTGAAAGAGTCCGAGTAGAGTCGTAGCTCTGCCGAAATTTTGAGAAAATGAAAAAAAATGTGTCTTATTAAGTTTGTTTTATTAGCAAGCCTTGTTTTGAAAAATGTCAAAAGTCCAAAAAGTCCAATAAGTTTTATTATGTTATAAAAAAAAAAAAAGGGGAGTCGGGCGTTGAAAGTGGTTTTATTATTGCAAATATATATATAAAAAATCCAAAAGTTTTTCTTTATTTCCAAAAAATGTATATATATCTTTATCTGTTGCAAGAACATTGGTCTTGCCAAAAGTTTTTAGAATCCCACTTTTCAAAACAGATGATCCAAAAATATTTTCCATTATTGACTTCTTTAGAAAGTCTTTCTAATTGTTTTTCTAAATATATATATATATATATATAATATAAAAAAAAACAAATCCGAAAATATTTTGATTCTTCTTTCAAAAATTGAAAAGAAAATTCAAAATTCAAAAAAAAAATATTTTAGAAGCATTTCTTTTATTAAAGGTAAAATCCCAAAAAATATTTTCTTCTTCTTCTTTAGAACAAAAAAAAAAGCAAATGAAATTCAAAAATATATCTTAGAAGTATTTCTATCAAAAAAAAAAAAGATCAATCAAAAATCCAAAAAAAATACTTCATTTCTTCTTTTAAAGTAGTTCTTTCACAAATTCACAAAAAAAAAAAAAGTTAGTTCATCTACTTATTCCTGATAACCCGAACTACGCGGGTTTGATTCTCACCGGATGTGAGATACGTAAGCAACCCTCATCGGGTCCAACCCCACCTTTTGCTAAAAAGCCAAAAACAAATTAATAATAATAAACAAAAAATATATGTCAAACTTTAGTTTTGTCATAAAGAAGTTGGGTGACGCTGCTTCATCAAGACATAGCCGAATGTTCCCGAAAGGGACGCCGGAAGGCTGACTTTGCATAAACAGCCACCTTTGGGTCATTTTTTTAAGACTTGGTCCAGTTGACCCCCACAGCCTAAAAATCTTCGTCCCCGAGACGTTGAAAGGCCATGTTTGCAATATTGACTTTTCTAATTTGAAAAACGATAAAAAGAGTTATAAATAAGTCAGGTGATGCTGTTTTGTCATAAATAGTCAAATGTTCCCGAAAGGGACGCCGGGAGGCTGATTTGGCATAAACAGCCGCCTTTGGGTCATTTTGAGATATGGACCCACACAGCCTTAAAAATCTTCGTCCCCGAGGCGCTGAAGGGCCGTGTTTGCAACACTACGTTTTTACCGTAATTTGAAAAAAAAAACAAAGAGTCAACGGTCAGGTGAATACCGTTCGAATTTTGTCATAATAAGCCGAGCCAGCTTCGGCCGCGTCTTAAACCGTTCTTGCCGAAATAGCCTTAGAGTATCTTTCAGTTATCGAAAGGTTATTTTTGTAAAAGAATGGACAAGTTTGTAAAGTGCCAGAATAATCCTCCCCGACCTCAAAATTCATATGAATTTGGAAGAGGCCACATTTGCAAAAATAACCGTTTGGTTGCATTTGTCAAACGGAGAAAGGGAGCTGATCATCTGTTTTTGGAGTTTGTAAATCTTTTAATTAGAATATGTGTGTTGTTTGATTTTTTTCAGTTGTAGGTCATCTTCAGACCTTTGAAACCCAGTTTGTTTTAATATGAAAATTGAAAAAATTGTTTGTTATTGTTTATCTCTTATAGTCCGAACTATGCAAGGTCTGATTCATGCGGAGTCATGATACGTAGGCAATCTCCATAAGATTCGACCACAACAAAAAGAAAAGCAAAAAAAAAAGAAACGAAAAAGAGAATGAAAAAAAAGAATGAAAAAAAAGAAAGGAAAAAAAGGAAAAGAGAAAAGAGAAAAGAGAAAAATGGCAAGCTGGGAATGAGGAATGAGTTTTTATTTTATTTTACTCTATTTTCAAAAAAAAAAAGAGAAAAAGAAAAAAATAAATAAAATAAAATAATAAACTAGTTAGTTTATAACCCGAACTACGTCGGTTTGATTCTCACCGGATGTGAGATACGTAGGCAACCCTCATCGGGTCCAACTCCCTTTTTCATTTTACCAAAAATGATATACCATAAAGCATATATGTATATATATATATACACATATATATAAATACATATATTGTTTGTTTTTGTGTTCCAAGATTTTTGTTTAGAGTCAAAATAAAGGTTTCTGTTTTCGCCTAAAAGGTCACCTTAATAAATGTGCAGGATGAGCACAGAGCAAAATGAACCATTCTCGGCCCTCAGCGAGGTCCCCCTACAACTCCACATGTGGTGGAATGATTTGGAAGCCAATAGCAAAGAGGTAGTAGGAAGAATATTGGGAGGTTTTGTAAATTTGTTGGGCGTTAGGCCAAGGACAGATATTCTTGAAGCTCTAATACCATTTTGGGACCCAACCCGCAATGTATTCCGTTTTGTTGACTTTGAACTTTCACCAACACTTGAGGAAGTCGCCGGATATGCGGGATTGAATGAGAGGTTAAGAGGGCAATATTTGCTTTCGCCAAGGCCAGTGTCTCCGCATGCGTTTCTGGATCTACTAAGCATCAGTCGGAAGATACAACATGACGATTTATCGAGAGGATGTTGTGATCTCCATTTCTTGTATCAGCGGTACGGAGCCCCGCAGGGTTTCGAGGAACCGAACCTTGGGCTAACTCACGGCGGGAACAGAAACAAATGGGAAGCAAGACGTACTTTGGCTTTCATCACAGCGTTCTTGGGAGTCATGGTCTGTCCAAGGAAGGATAAAAAGATAGAGATAGGTCTGGTAGGTATGGCCGACGTGGCAATCAAAAGAACCAATAGTACTGTGGTTCCTTTGATTTTGTCCGAAATCTACCGGGCTCTGACTATATGCCGAGAAGGAGGCAAGTTCTTCCAAGGTTGCAACCTGTTACTTCAGCTATGGATGCAGGAACATCTCCATCACCGAGTAGGATACATGAACCACGGGTTGACCGAGAGGAATTGTATCAGCGGATTCAAGAAGCGCATGACAGGCGCCAGATTTCCTGAAGGTGTCGAAGCATGGTTTACACGGTTAAGGTCAACAACAGCTGACCAAATTGAATGGGCATTCGGTTGGTTGACTGATACTGAGGTGATCTACATGTCGGCTGAAGAATGTCATGTTCTCTTAATGGGGCTTCGCAGCATCCAGCCATATGCCCCTCATCGGGTATTACGACAACTGGGCAGGTTTCAAGTAGTCCCTACTGATGAAGATCTGAGCAAGCATGCCATGGAATTAAGCCCGGGAGTCATATTCCCCGAGGGGAAGATTAGAAAACTGTGGCATGAATGTAGATTCTTGGAGCCCAAGACCATGGTGCGAGAACTAGGCTAAAGGTGAGGTAGACCCAAAGTACGATGCTTGGTTCGAAAGAAGGTTTCAGATTCGGCAAAGACCTGCTAAAAGGGCCCACGTCCAACACTTCACAGATGATTCACAAGAGCAATGGGGATGGTTAAAAAGGGAGGAAGGTTACCGGGTTGAAATCGGGAAGCTAAAGCAACAAGTCGAAAGGCTTGTATTTGAGAACAATGTGCAAGTCGCCTCGGAGCAGGCTGAAAGAAACAAGCTAGCCCAAGAAAACCAAACCTTGAAGGCCCGCCTTCGCCAAGCCAGTAAGAGTAACGTTGACCGACAGAAGCGTCGCTCTGACGAAAGATTGATAGCAAGTTTGAGAAGTCAGGTCATCCAGAGCCAAGAAGAATTAGAACAATCAGAAGCTTGCATAGCAAGGATGAAGGTCAGATGGGCAAGGTACACAATGGCCCGGAAGCAGCGTTTGCAACAGGTCATAAGGGATTATGAAATGAGCGTCGGAATATTAAGGGAGACGAACTCCACTCTACATGATCGGATCGTCAAACAAGCACGAGATGCCCAAGCCGACAGAAGGCGATGTTACGATGCAATGACCAGAATGGAAAGACAAATGGAGATGTTCCAGGATCAGCTTGCCAACAATGCGCAAACACTGGGATTGAAGAACCGACAGATAAGGCATTTGTTCGCAGAAAGGGACAACATTCGAGGAAGGATCGACGAGATTGGGCATTACATCTACATGAGATGCCTGGCATGCGAGCAAATGCCTCGGAAGACCCTCCTTGTTTCCATCATGGGTTGCGTCCACCGAATCATGAATGAGTTGAAAAGCCTGCAGAGGGACCTCACACCAAGGGCCGCGGAAAGGCCGAATGATGCCTCGCGGGCCCCTAAGTTGGAAAATTAATCTTTGGTTGAGTCTTGTTTATTTGGCTTTGTTGCTTTTCCATATGTTGTTTTCTTTTCTTTTAGTCAAAACGGGTTAAGAACTGTGGAGTCTGTACTATTGCTATTCCTTGCTTGAAGTAATTTGTAATAGCAAAATTTTGAGAATGAATTTAACGATTTCACAAGAATTTTGTGTTTCTTTACTTTAAGGCAGAACTACGCCTGGTCTGATTCACGCGGGGACGTGATACGTAGGCAATCCCCATAAGATTCGACCGCTTTTAATAATGAAAGAAAAGAAAATAAAATAAAACACAGGGTTTCCTAAAGTACTTTAAAAGGGGACGAATGAGCAAACCGGGATGACTCATGTTGTTTGAAGCAAAGCATGTAGAAACGGTTAACTGCCTAGGTGCATTGCATCCTCTATGTGTTATGATCAAATCTGTTAGACTCTAACGCTAACAAAGTTTGTTGTTGTCTGAATCAAACAAAAGAGTTGTTAAAGAACTCTGGCAGCACACTCCTATCA